>NC_083421.1:25845570-26148601 GCF_020745735.1 Hemiscyllium ocellatum | reverse complement strand
GTTTAGATAGGGTTGACAGTGAGAACCTTTTTCCGCTAATGGAGTCAGCTGTTACTAGGGGACACAGCTTTAAATTAAGGGGTGGTAGGTATAGGACAGATGTTAAGGGTAGATTCTTTACTCAGCGGGTTGTGAGCTCATGGAATGCCCTGCCAGTAGCAGTGGTGGACTCTCCCTCTTTATGGTCATTTAAGCGGGCATTGGATAAGCATATGGAGGTTATTGGGCTAGTGTAGGTTAGGTAGGCTTCGGTCGGCGCAACATCGAGGGCCGAAGGGCCTGTACTGCGCTGTATTTTTCTATGTTCTATGTTCTAAATGGGTCATTTGCAGATAGGTAGCCTGTGAGTTGGGTGGGGTGGAGCAGAACCACAAGGATCAATACTTAGGCCTTAGCTGTATAGATCAATGATTTGGAGCTGATGACTGAATGCAATATTTCCAAATTTGGCAAGTTATACAAAACTAAATAGGAATGTGTGCTGTGAGGAAGATGCTTTCAGGAGGACTTGGACAGACTTAGTGAATGGGCAAGAATGTGGTAAAATGGAATATCATAAAGAAAAATGTGAGGCTTCTCATTTTTTTTGAAAGAACAGATGTGCCGAGTATTTCATAAATGAGATGAGAGGTTTGAAAGGTGGACATGTAAAAGGAGACTTTGTCGAAAGTCACTGAAGGCTAACATGCAGGTGCAGCTAAGTACAAGGAATGCTAGCCTTTATTACAAGAGGATTTGAGTACAGGAGTAGTGATTGTATAGGAACTTGGCAAGACCACAGAGTACTGTATGCTGTTATGTCAGGAAAGATAATATTACCACAAAGTGAAGGTTCAACTGGCCTGTTCCTGAGATTGCAGGACTGTCCTAGGAAGAGAGATTGGACAGTTTTGAAGAATGAGAGGTGATCTCAGTGAAACCTACAAAGTATTTAAAGGGATTAACAGGGAAGATGCAGATAAGAAGTTTCTCTGGTTGAAGAGTCCAGAGTCTGTGACACAACTTAAAAATAAGGAGGATGCCATTCAGGACTGAAAAGAGTAGTATTTTTCTCCTCAGAGGTTTGTGGAACTTTGGAATTGTGTGACCAAGCATGGGGGAAGCTCAGTCTTGAGTATCTCTAAAGTAAAGGTTAATAACCTTCTGATGATCAATGGAATATAGGATGATGGGAGTAGTGTGGGAAAAAGGCATCCAAGTTTGTATCAAAGAGTGGAGCAGGGTTGAACTGCCTCCTGCTCCTATGTTTCATTTGTTCAATTTATAAAGGTGATACGTAATTCTTTTCTCTTCTTTAACAGACTCCACCCAAAGACCAAACTCTTGAGATTTGTTGTATATTTACATAATTAATGTGGATTATCATGTTGCGAGTTGAATCATGTGATGTGATGGTAATACCATCAGCTATTTTGGGGCAGGAAACAGTTCAGTCTAACCTTACTGCCTGTAGAGTGAACATCTCCATCATAAAATCTCCGCTGTTTAATACTTCGGCCGCTTGGTCCTTCTCAGAATTTAACAATATTGTACTCACGTTAAAGCCAAGACAATCAAGATCACCCAACAATCCAATATCCCAAAAGACCCTGTAAGGCCTATGTTGAATAAAAGCTGTGTAACCACAGCCAAAGTTATGCTTAATTAATGCTCTCAAATATCTTTTCAGAACCTCAGATTACAACAGGATCTGGACCAGACGGGCCAATGGGCTGAGAAGTGGCAGATGGAGTTTAATTCAGATAAATGAGAGGTGCTGCATTTTGGGAAAGCAAACCTTAGCAGGACTTATACACTAAATGGTAAAATCCTAGGTAAGGTTGCTGAACAAAGAGGCTTAGAGTGCAGGTTCATAGCTCCTTGAAAGTGGAGTTGCAGGTAGATAGGATAGTGAAGAAGGCATATGGTAAGCTTTCTTTTATTGGTCAGAGTATTGAGTGCAGGAGTTGGGAGGTCCTGTTGCGACTGTACAGGACATTGGTAAGGCCACTGTTGGAATTTTGCACGCAATTCTGGTCTCCTTCTTATAGGAAAGATGTTGTGAAACTTGAAAGGGTTCAGAAAAGATTTACAAGGATGTCACCAGGGTTGGAGGATGTGAGCTACAGGGAGAGGCTGAACAGGCTGTTTTCCCTGGAGCGTCGGAGGCTGAGGGGTGACCTTATACAGGTTTACAAAATTATGAGGGGCATGGATAGGATAAATAGACAAAGTCTTTTCCCTGGGGTCGGGGAATCCAGAACTAGAGGGTATAGGTTTAGGGTGAGAGGGGAAAGATATGAAAGAGACCTAAGGGCAACGTTTTCACGCGGAGAGTGGTACATGTATGGAATGAGCTACCAGAGGATGTGGTGGAGGCTGGTACAATTGCAACATTTAAGAGGCATTTTTAATGGGTATATGAATAGGAAGAGTTTGGAGGGCTATGGGCGGGGTGCTGGCAGGTGGGACTAGATTGGGTTGGGATATCTGGTCGGCATGGACAGGTTGGACCGAAGGGTCTGCTTCCATGCTGTATATCTCTATGAATCTAAAACAAATGACAATTCCTTGCTTGCCTCACCTTAAAGCAGATGTTGGAGAGTCAACTGCATCACTCTCATCATTATCCAGCCAGGATCAGTCCGCTCAGCACTAACAAGAAATTAGGCCCTTACTGGTCAGTGTTACAGTGGGCAATCGACATTTACAGATCAAATGACACTCGGGACATTTGATCTTCAAGGCTGTTACTTACAGGATCTCTATGTATACAAAGCATTAATTTAGAGCTGAAAATGTGTTGCTGGAAAAGCGCAGCAGGTCAGGCAGCATCCAAGGAACAGGAGTTTCGACGTTTCGGGCATGAGCCCTTCTTCAGCATTAATTTATACAACTGCAGGGTTTGAAGTGTCTTACAATGCCTATTATGTTCCTACTTCAGATCTCAATTCTTGACCATGTCAATACTGGGAAGTCCTTCGTATTAGGTTGGGATATCCTGACAGGAAGGGAATAAGGAAACATCAGGCAGAAACTAGGCCCCATACTGCCCTCCAGAGATTGTAATTCGAACAACATTTGAGGAAACCTATCAGCAGAAACTTTGACACGACAGAGCAAAGTTACGCTGCAGTGCAGAAGAGTGAGATATAGATCATCATAACTGAGCTGAAAATGCGCAGCAGGTCAGGCAGCATCCAGAAAACAGGAAATTCGACGTTTCGGGCATAAGCCCTTCGGCTTATGCCCGAAACGTCGAATCTCCTGTTCCCTGGATGCTGCCTGACCTGCTGCGCTTTTTCAGCAACACATTTTCAGCTCTGATCTCCAGCATCTGCAGACCTCACTTTCTCCTCATAGATCATCATAAAGCAACAAATCAGAGAACTCTTTTCAATCCTCCATTAGCTCAGGAATTTATAATTACTATCTTCAGCTCTGCACCAAAGAGCGTATGTCGAACTACAAGCCCATATGGATGGCACCAAAAATCTGCGAACACCTAAACGTTAGGCACAAACCGGTACATACAAGCTTCCTGTGACAACATTCAGTGATGTATTTACATTACAGCAGTGTGTTATCAAAAGCAAGAAAACTGCTCAGGCGTCAATTTAAAAATGTTATGTAAATCCATTTGTAATTATTAAGATATTGAGCTTGTGCTATTCTGAGCACAGACTGATTGATATTCCAGTTGGTAATGTAAAGATTCCTGACTATGTTGAACTCAGGACACAAGGGACATTGCAGCCTTCAATCAGGCAAGTGAGCAAATGTATAACAATGTATAATGAATAAGTATTAACACGGAGGTTACATGCGCTGAGTCAGCTAAAGGAAACAGCTATTATTCAGCTGTTGCGCTTTCTCCCTCATGTCTACCTTCACTTCAAAGAGCTCTCAGGTGACACTGCTGAATGAATAATTCTGCAGCTTTCTCTTTTTCACTTCCCGAACGGAGAGGAACAGCTTCATCAGAAAAGATGAAAGCAACATCAAAGCAGAGATATGTTCACCTGTCAGATCAAAAAGTAGTCCCATCAATCTGATCGATAGGATTTACAATCCCACTAACCCTTCAGAGGACGAATATCTTGATTATATTTGCAATTCATAAGATTATGTTTTCAGAGCCAGCCTGTCTGATCACATAAGGCAAACCCTTAAGATATATGCTCCAGTATTTTCTTGAAGCTGGAGTCACAGGTAGACAGGGTAATGAAGGCGGCATTTTGTATGTTTGCCGTTACATCTTTATTGCTCAGCAACTTGAGTCTGGGAGTTGGGAGGTCATGTTGTGGCAGTACAGGACATTGCTTAGGCTACTTTTGGAAATATTCTGGTCAAATTTGGACTCCCTGCTCCAGGAAAAATGATGTTAAACTTCAAAAGGATTCAGAAAAGATTGGCAAGGATGTTGCCAGGGTTGAGGGTTTCAGCTATAGGGACAGGCTGAATAGGCTGGGACTATTTTCCATGGACCGTCAGAGGCTGAATGGTGACTTTACAAAATCATGAGGGGCACGGATAGGGTAAATAGTCAAAGTCTTTTTCCCACGGTAGGGGAATCTAACATGAGAGGGCAGAGGTTTAAGGGGAGAGGGGAAAGATTCAAAAGGGACCTAAGGGGCAACTTTTTCCTGCAGTGGGTGGGTGGGTGTATGAATGAGATGCCAGAGGAAGTGATGGAGGCAATTACAACATTTAAAAGGAATGTGGATGAGCATACAAATAGGAAGGGTTTAGAGGGACCAATGGCTGGCAAATGGACTAGATTAGATCAGAATATCTGGTCAGCATGGATGAGTTGAGCCGAAGGGTCTGTTTCCGTGCTGTATATCTCTACGAGTCTATTATTTCTCGAGTCGACTGAATCTGAGCCAACACTGAGCACACAGTGACACCAACTAGCGCGAGTTCAATTCCCAAACCAGCTGAGCTCACCGTGAAGATCACGCCTTCGCAAATTCATGCCCATCCCCCACTGCCTGAAGCGGGATGACCCTGAGGTGGAATCACAAAATTAACCTCTCACTCCTGCAAAAATCTCCCTCTTTGAGCATTTATCCAATTCCCTTTTGAGACTGACCATTGACTCTGCTTACACCACCCTTTCAGGCAATGCACTTCAGATCCAAACAAACATTTCTCCTCTGGTTCTCCTGCCAGTTAAATCAGTCAAATCTGTGTCCTCCGACTTGTCTGCCAGTCGAAACAGTTTTTCCATATCATGAGTGTTTCCCTTGTCCTGAGTAACTCAATTGACAAGTCTCAGGAAATCTTTTGATTATAAATTCACAATACAGGCAGCTATGTCCATTTACCTCTATTTGGAATGTAATTCTACAGGTTATCCCAATGAAGGGTATCATATTTTGATACGTGGCCTAAAAACTGTTTTGTTTTGACTGGGCAGTATCAAAGATGTGCTAAAGATTTATATATCAAACGATAACCGAGAGATGGTAGCTTTCAGATTCTGTAGGAGTTCTTCTGGTCTCCCTTCACCGTTACAGCAGAGACCAAGAGAATTTGCTTTTTACAGCCAAGGAACTACAACCAATTAACGTGTGCCCCCTCGTGGATTGCAAATGGGCTTCATTGCATTTCCTGCCCTGGATTACTATCTCACCAACCTTTACTGGCACTCTCAGCAATAGCCCTGTTACAAAGATACACAACAAACTATCACAACAATTTATAGGTGAACGTGTCTACATTTATCCCGTAACATGGAAAAAGAAGTAAAATGTTGCCCCTGTCAGTATCCTAACAGCAATACAATTGAGATCACTCTTCCAAGGTGTGTGCAATACTTCAGTACAATCATCCAAACTGGCCTCTACTGGGTACACTGGTCTAGGATCATCATCATTAAATAAACAGAAACAGGTTAGGTTCTGGATTTTGGGAAGTGTGGGATGTCTCTGTGGAGAAACTTTTAGTCGTATATCCCTTATTGTTGCCATTAATTTAGACATGACAACAATCCCATCCTTCCATCCATCCAAGATGGGCAGACTGTGGCAGAATGGTAATGTCACCTGACTAATAAATCTAGGGATTGCTCGGAGGTCAAGAGATCAAATATTACTGGAGCAGTTGATGGAATTTGAACTTTATTAATTAAGAATACATACATCACAGATAAAGTCTTCGCAATGATGCCTGTGAAAGATCATTATTGTAAAAACCTGTCTGGTTCAACAATGCCCTTCAGAGAAGGAAATCTACCCTCCTTGTCTGGCTTCTCGTACATGAAACGCCAGAAACCCCAGCAATGCGACTAACCCTTGAACTGCCCTCTGAGATGACCTAACAAGCCACTAACAGTTCAAGGGCAATTTGGGACAGGCAGAACAAGCTAACCTTGCTAACAATGCTGGAATCCTGTGAAAGAATGAGGAAACTAAAATGCAGGGACAAATTACTCTGGATGTTGGAATCTGTACTGAAGACAGCAAATTCTGGAAATCACAGCAAGTCAAACAGCATCCGTGAAGAGGAAGCAAGCTAACATTTCAAGACTAGATGGCACTTTGTGAGAGCTAAGATAAAGCGTGGTGGGGAAAGCATTTATGCTATAGTTTGGTGGGCTGGGGGTGATGGACAAAAGGTAAAATAAGTCCACGAGAGCCGGTATCCTGTCACCAAGTCACCCTTTATTTACACATGACCCAGTTAGCAGAGTCAGCTCCGAGAGTGAACAGAATCTCTGGCACTCGTGGTTGTATCTGTCAGCCAGGGCTCCCTGTCTGGACCAGGCTAACAGCCCCAGTCAGGCAACACATATTTCAGGATATCCATCTGGCTGACCTCATTCCCAACAGTACAAAAGAGGGATTGTCTTACTAGAAATGTAAATATCAACATGATACCATATGATGGGGAGGAGAGAAATACTTACTACTTGTAGCAAGCATTTTTGAAACAAATTCCAGAACAATAAAAATCCAGAAACAAGTATAAAACACTTACTGGCAAATACTGTGACATTGTCCTGATATGCCTGGCTTAAGGTGTAGTTCACTATGCTCTCCTCATTGGGGAAGCCTTTAAAAATGTCCACACTCACCTGTAGAAAAATCAAAGTTATCAAAATTACCAATAATAGTGGCAACAAATCAAAACCAACATTAAATACCAGTCTCAACGTCAACTAAACCTTACTAGCCCTCAAACTTTTCATATGTCTTGGACAAAGAGTTATACAGGTGTAAATAGTCTATTTCTGAGAGAAAATGGAAATTGAAAAGACTAATCCCATCTTCGAGAAAATCACACAGCAATGGGCTGAGGACGGGGGCTCTCCACAGAGAGGTGTGGGAGGAAGGACTTGTAAAGTCTTCTTTGAACATACTTGTGTGTTGACCAGCTGATTACATTGATAACAGCCTGGAAGTAGGTACACATCCCGCCATCTTGAGTGGGAGTTTAATATGTGATCAGAGATGCGAGATAACTTATCAGTCAAAACTAAATTAATATAGAAGGGTAGCTAAGAAAACTCAGCATTTAAAAAGACCATATCACCCAATAGACATCTCTAGTCAGTTATTATGTTTTAAATAGCCTTGTGTTTCTACTTGGAAGTAACTTTTATTATGAACCTTTTCAATAAAATATTCACAGATATGTCGAGACAAATTGTCTTTTTTGTAAACTAGTTTCCATCAATGTCCTTGGTTCTAATCACTGACACACACTGAAGCAATAAATTGATTATACTTTTCTCGGTGAGTTAAAACAACACATGGCCTTTATAACTGCGCAGACTACTGCGTCATGTCCATTACCAAGACTGAATCCGCGTGGATGATTCCAGGAAACAAGATTGTCAGCAAAGTTTTGTACACTGGGTCTGTGAGTTTAAGCCACTTCTGGTATTCTAACCTTGGACATGAACTGGATCCAGCCACAGGCTGCATTGTCAATGGTGTCCAGCTGTTGGAGTAGTGTGCTGGAGTTTGGCATGGAGAAGTTGCTGTTGAGAAAGTTCCTGATGATATCACTATCGGAGGCATTCAGTACTTCCGGATGCTTTTTCAAATCAGAGGTGAACTGTAAAGCAAAAGACAGAGCAAAAAAGGTTTGGCGTGTGTGCCTCACTGATCTCACACAGCTTCTGTGGTTCTGCTCTCTATTTAACTGATCCAATTTACAAAGTGCATTTCTAAATAAGCAACAGAAAAACAGGCTAATTGGTTAGTCAGAGTAATCACTGGATGCATACTTTTCCAAGCCTGAATAATTATGGATGGCAAACAGGTCATTCTCAGGTAATCATACAGTGACTACTGGGGGCCACAACGATCAGTTAATGGGTCCCAGTTATTCATAATCTACCTCAATGAATTCGATATAGGGATTAAAGAGCTCTTGTGGTGCAGCGTCCCTACCTTTGAGCCAAAAGACCTGGGTTCAAGTCCCACCTGCACCAGAGGTGTGTAATAACATCTCTGAACAGGCTGATAAGAAAGTACATGACAATTGAGTAGAATTGAATCCCAAGGTGGAAGTTTCATTCAAGAGAAAAAAATTTGAAAAATTAGACATGGAGACAAAGGAGCTCTTGTGGCACAGTGATAATGTCCCTAGCTCTGAGCCAGGAGTACTGGATTCAAGTCCTACCTGCTCCAGAGCTGTGATAATAACAAGTGGATTAGAAAATATCTAGATGTGGAGATCAAATGTAATATTTCCAAGTTTGTAAATGGTGCAAAATTAGGTGTGAAGACATGTTCGGAGATACAAAGAGGGGTCAAGGGGAAGTTAGATAGATTGGGTGAGTGGCCACGAACCTAGCAGATGAAATATAATGTGGGAAATCTCAGAAATGTGTATTTGTTTAAGTGAGGAGAGATTGGGAAGTGTTGATAGCCAAAAGGACATGGGAACCCTTGCCCTAAGTCAGTGAAAGCTAACAGGGAACTGGCATGTTAGCCATTCTTGAAAGAGAATTTGAGAACAGTGGTAAAGAAACCTTGCTGCATTTATATAGAGCCTTGTTGAAACTGCACTTAGATTAGAAAGCAAATTGCTGGAAATCTGAAATAAAAACTGCAAGTGCTAGAAAAACTCAGCAGGTTTCCTTGGAGGGAGAAAGAGCATTAACTTGAGTTCTGAAGAAGTCATATTGGATTTGAAACATTAACTCTATTTTTATTTATGCACTTAAGATGATAGTATACTAGTTTTGTTTAACTGATCTAAGGAAGAATATACTTACCATGGAGAGAGAATAGTCACAGACTCATGTCCATGATTGTGGCATTGTCCTGTGTCAAAGGATTAAGAGGTCAACAGGGTAGATGCAGGAAGAATGCGCCCTTGACTGTGGTGAGTGGTGGGTTTATAAGGAAAGGCCATTTAAGGACTGACATGAGGAGGAATTTCTTACAATCATAGAATCCCTGCAATGTGGAAACAGACTATTCAGCCCATTGTGTCCACACCTGCCCTCCAAAGAGCATCCCACCCAGACCCACCCCTACCCGATTTCTGTACCCTGCATTTCCCATGGTTAATCTATCCAACTGACACATCCCTGGACACTATCGACAACAATTTGGCGCAGACAATCCACCTAACCTGTACATCTTGTGATTGTGGGAGGAAATCGGAGCACCCGGAAAAAATCCACACAGACATGAGGGAGAATGTGCAAACTTCACACAGACAGCCAACAGAAGGTGGGATCGACCCCAAATCCCTGGCACTGGGAGGCAGCAGTTCTAACTACTGAACCTCTGTGCTGTCCCTTCACACAGAATAGGACATTTTGGAATTCTCTATCCCAGAGGGTTGTGGTGACACAGTTACTGAGTAAGTTCAAGATCGATATTCCTGTATTTTAAATTTATCAAGGAATGGTACGAGAAACAACGATCTAGCTGAATGATGGAGCAGGGTCAAGGGTTATATGGTCTACTCCAGCTCCTATTCCTCTGGTTCTATTAAAGCTCGCATTCAATTTGCTCTCTTCGGTCCACTATTGGCCCAGTTTATATTTATGCCAGACTGCGTTACACCCATCTTTACCTCTTTGTACCTGAGTGTGCAACATGAAGTATATGAAAACGGGATGTCTAACTTGCTTTGAAAGCTTCAGTTTTCCCTCACTGGGAGACACTGCTATGGCATTTCAATTTGGTAACCAATATCTTACTCGCTTGTCTGAATTTCCCAGTAGACTTAGGGAACATCAGAATACAACTTCGTGACAGATGAAATCAAACAGAATTTTGTCAGTTATTAACAAAAACAAGATGCCAACTACTCAGTGAAAAATCCACTGGCACTCAACCAAATCGTAGCAGATTTACTGAAGTAGGGAGTGGCTCAGTGGTTCGCACTGCTGCCTCACAGCACCAGGGTCCTGGGTTCGATTCCAGCCTCGGGTGACTGTCTGTGTGGAGTTTTCACATTCTCCCCATGCCTGCATGCCTTCTGGTCCAAAGACGTGCAGGTTAAGTGAATTGGCCATCCTAAATTGCCCATTGTGTCCAGGAATGTGTAGGTTAGGTGCATTAGTCAGGGGAAATCTCGAGTAATGGGGTAGGGGGCATGGGTCTGGGTGGGTTACTCTTCAGAGGGTCGGTGTGGACTTGTTGGGCCAAAGGGCCCTATGACTTCACCCCTCTGTTTTAGGTTTTAATTAGGACTACGATTACACCAGAAACGAAGAAGAACATCTGACAGCATGTGAACTACATTAACGCCTGCACAGATGGCATCCTGGAATGGTTCAGCACATTGCATTTCACTCTGTTTATGTGAAACAAACACACACAATGATTTGATCATGACTGCTTTTGTTAGTGGTAAAGCCCCAATGCTCCTGTCACTTACAGCAATCAACAACACAAAGGATGTGAACTCCAACTTTGCAACAGGATCCGAGACCCATAGTATTCCCACCCCCAAGTACCTGTCGTTTCCAGCTGGCTCCCATTCTCATGTTTGTCAGCTGCAGCCCAGAGGGTAGCCATCTTGTCTCTGAGCCAGAGGGTGGGGCACTTAAATCAACTCCAGCAACCTCAGCACTAAATCGAGTCTAACAATCTGGTACAGGTCTAAGGCAATACTACACTCTTGTGCAAGAACCTAAAGCCCCATCTGCTCTTTTAGGTGGGTGTAAAGCGTCTCATAACATTATTTCAAAGAGCAGCAGGGGCGCTCTCCCTGTCTCCATGCCAATCTTTACCTCCTCACTACCATCTCTTAAAGACTAATCATTTCCATATTGTTGAATATGCCAGCTTGTTACATGCAAAGTGGATGCGATAATTAACATTTATAAAGTACCTTTGACGATATCCAAAGGCACTTTTGATATTTAGTCACCGCTGTAATACAGGAAAATGCAGCAACCAGTTTGAACATGGCAACCTCTCACAAACTGAAATGTGATAACAATAAGCTGTTCTGATGACGTGGGATGAGAGGTCAGCATTGGCCCAACACCACTCCCTTAATTTTCTTCAAAATGGGATCTCCTCCATGCACCTGAGAGTGCATACCTAGCCTCAGTTTAATCTAAAAGACATCACCTCTAAGAATGCAACACTGCAGCATCATTTTAGGTTTTTGTGTTCGATCCTTGGGAATTGGAACTAAATTCAAAAACTCTTGACTCAGAGATAACTGTGAGCAACCAACATGTGTGTCCTAGATTACAAATGACGAAACTTCTTTCATTTGTTTTCATTTTCCTTACATTTCCTATTCCAGATACTTGCTTAACTCCATTGTGCACATGTTCTGAATGAACTTGGTTATCTGGACTGTCTGTCTTTGAGTAAAGGCATTTCTGTTTGCTATTCTAAACTTAGAAACCCATTTCACTACGACACAATTCGAGTTGTTAATTAGTGTTTACTTTCTATAAATGATTCAATACTTTATACAATTTAATGAGTTCAGCTCAACATTGCTCATTCCAGAATGTTTCAAATCAGTCACACTGTGTCCTTGAAGAATTACAAAAAAAAAATTTTCTGTCATAGTGAGTCCAAGAGCCAAATATTTAATACACTTCACAAGAATTATTACTTCAACAACACCTTAAGGGGCGAGTGGTCTGAATTATTTGACCAAACATGGGATGAAGTCCTTTCTTAAATCCTAAACATACAGCCTCCCTTTCACACGGTTTGATGTGGAAATGCTGCAATTTGTAGACAGTCAGTGATTCTCAGCTGTCTCCCAGTTCCCACTGTAAAACAAGATTCTTTGAGGCAGATTCAATCATTATTCACACAGTCGGTTGGATTGTAGTCTCATGGAAATATTGAGAAACATGCCATTAACTTATTCTTCTGTGTACCTCAGCATCTTTTTAAAGGAACGCTACATTCTTGCTGGTTTGGACAATATTTATTCAGCATTTAGTGTCATTTAAAATAAAACTGTCTAGAATTTATTGATTTGGGGATGCTGGTGTTGGACTGGGGTGTACAAACTTATAAATCACACAACACCAGGTTATAGTCCAACATATAGTGCTTCCAATTAAACCTTCCAATTAAACCTGGTGTTGTGTGATTTGTAACTAAGAATTTATTGAATCGAGGTGCATACGTAGGTTGTACAATACTAACAAAAAGGTTTGAGGAGAGATCTAGCACTTTTCTTTACGATTCCATCTATATTTCATGGCTGGCAGATTTGCATCAAAATCTTAACTACACTCTTTAGCCAGTTTCTGGAACAGCTTCACTGTCTGAGCATCCCTCCTATCACTTGCTTGTAGTTCATTCCTTTTTACTCGTCTGGAAATATCCAGTGAACGTGAACAAAATATAATTACAAGGCTGAACTGCTGGCAGTTTCCATTTCTCAGCATGGAAAACCCTGGGCATTCAAAAAACAAAACTCTCTGCCATTTTCCTTCTGCGGACGATAGACTGAGACAGCCACGTTGCTCTCCACATGATATATTGCTGTCACTTCAATACACAAATTCATTGGCTCTAAAACTGTAAACTGCAGATCCTGGAGATAGCTGTGTGTTGGCCACACGAACAAAATGGAATGAAGGGACTGCATTTATAGAGAGCTTTACTACTACAGGATGAACCAAGGACTTCATGGACAATGAATTATAGTTCCGTTATTAGAAAGACATTGTAGGGGTAGAGCACGAACAGCAATGCACAATGACATGGTTTCTGTGGTGTTGGTTGAGGGAGAAATGTTGGTGAAGAGTGGACACATGGGAAAATAAAACCTTGTCCTTCTTTGAATCATACTTTCGGAACCTTTAAATTTATCCTCAACCTCAGTTTAACATCTCAGTGCCTTTCTTCGCATTTCTTCAGTACCTCAGGGGAGTTAAAGCATCATTCGATCTCTTAGTAATAAATTAATTCTGGTTGCTTTTTCACACCGGGGTTTAACCTGCCTTCAAATTGTCCATTTATGCTACTGTTTAATGGATGTTTTGTCAGCTTCACAGCATGCAGTACATATGACAGGAAATGGAAGCATATTATTAGCTTCTACCAGTATATTAATTACAGTAGTCACTATACTTCAGGAACACTTCATTTACTGTAAACTACTTTGGGGTAACTTGGTAAGCACTAGAAGGCTATTCTGTTCTTTCTTTTGCTGCTTCGTTCTTGTGTGCCTTATTTTTATTTATCTTCTTTCCTTTGTCTGTCCTTCCATCCCTTCCTTCTTTCCCTCTCAAGTAATCAGGTGCTTTATTTTTAAAATGCCTTACAGAAAGACTATATGGCTATCTTTTTAGCCTTATTTCTTTCCCTAACTTATAGCATAATTACCGATCATGGTAACCTTTTTACTTTATTTTCTCTTTTTTTCTATCTAAGATTTTTTGTAACTAGGTACTTTGTTATGTAAGATGGCGCTGTGTATTGGCGACATTGTACACTTTTCACTGTATTCCTGTTCTTTTGTAACTTTGAATACATGTGACAATAAACTTAAATCTAATTCTGAAATCCTTATCATACTTTAGAAATCTCTCTATAGCCTCGCTACGTTTAGTGGAATGTCACCTGAGATTATACCTTTCTGTTTCAGAGCAGGGCTTGAAACCAGGGCATTGTGACCTCTGACTGTCAATCCTGAACAAGGGAGGGGGTGGACTGTTTGTTTTGGGTAATACTTTTTGGAAGTTATGACAGGGACTCCCTGAGAGTATATTTGTATTTATTGGGAGTATGTTAGTATTGGTGAGAATTCTCTGGTGGCAGTCGGGGATGCCGACAGTTATAAAGGACACTTGCAAGTGCAGCAATATGTAAAAGGGATAAGGATTTGGAAAAGCAATGATGATATGTCATTGCTGTGATAAATTTCGACACAATATCTCCAGCACATGAGGAGTTCACTCATTCTCAACCTCAAGGCAGGTTCAAGTACTGGACACAGTTGCTGGAACCTTTTGACTTGTTCACTCCCAAGATGTTCCCACTCCTTGGAATGAAACAGGAAGTCAAAGCAAGAAATTACATAAAATACCTCTTAAAATTTAAGATCATGCAGCAGCTAATCTTAAAATTTAAGATTATAACAGCCTTTGGCTTTAAGATCCTCTCCTCATTCTAAAGCAATCTAGTGAAACACAAGAGAAATCAGCGTGCTTTCAAATATGCACTTAGACTGATGGAAATTTTGTTGTGATTATTTTCTCTGTACTGATTTACATTTTTAAGACAACCAAACCTGAAAATGTGCGATGCTTATGCACATGCTAATGGATAACAGAATTCCACTTCTCCCAAATAGATTTGTGTTGGTGAAAGGATTCATTTATTCTCAATGCAGCCCAATGTGTTGCAGTGAATTCAAGCACTGGGGCAGGTGATCTGTGCTGGTATGTTAAATTAATGCCTTTCAAGTCATTATATAAACAGATGTCAACTCAAGTCCCTGGCGGATAACTCACTGAACGAATTATAATGATTGCTTTTCAGTCAACATTTGACAGAAATGTGGAGAAAAATCAATGGATTCTCTCTGCTTTCGCGGTTTCATAGACCTTGCCGTGTTCCAAAGTGATTCAGGACACAGCCATACCCACCTGCTGCAGCCAGCTGATGCGGTTCTGTAGCCTGCCCTCTTCCAGGAATGTGCGGATTTCTGAGGAAATATTCAGCCAGACTCTGGCATAGTGTGTGACATTCCCAACAAAGGCAAATGTTTCATTAGCCTGCAAGAAAATAAAATAAACCATCAGATGTGCAAAACAGTTATTCATCAGCGTTTCCAAAACCAAACTTCTCACGTCTGTTCCCAAATGGCTAATTTCAACAGGAGCTTTTGTATCTTGGTTCCCCTGCAGTTTTGGAGTATTAACAGTGGAGGCACAGTCTCCTCGCCCATTACAAAGAGGAAAAAAGTACAGGCAGAAGTGACATTGGGGTGTTCTGTTGCACCATCATGCACCTGATTGCACACAGCAAATCTGCCCACTCAACCAAGCAAGTAACAAATGTAAAACAGGTACAGGCATAAGCAAGTTAATTATCCCATCACAAACAAGGCATGAGATTTCCTGAATTGTGGCATTCCACAATAAACAACATAATTCAACAGACAGCTCATTTTCCCTGTCGGTTCCGTCGTTCACCATTGACAGCATGGTCCCCAGCGTAAGGGTTTTACATTTCCCTATGTGCCTAACAGTGACAGAGTTACCAATTGGTCATTTAGTAACTATGCATTCTAACTGATGAATGCCATTTAGAACTAGGGTCCAAACTGAAGCCTGGCAAGCAAAGCAGACAAGATCACAAGGAAGGCTACTATTGTACAAGCTGGCAATTTTCTTCACTGTCAGGCTGGTGGAGAGAAGCAGATGACTTGCACTTTGAAACACTTGCTTAGTATTCCCGATATCTTATGTCTGCATTTCCTGTCTACAAAACCTTACTTCCTACTGTCAAATTTTTCTCTGTTTTATCATTCACATTTCTGAAATGTGGAGTTTTATAAACTCAGGAAGCTGTAGAAAGGATTTTAACAGTTTGCCTGTCATGCTCTTGATAAACTAAAGGAAGGAAACACTTTCATTGAAATAGCACTTTCACAATTGCAGGTCATCTTGAATGCTTTACAGAATCATACAATCCCCACAGAGTGGAAGCAGGTCATTTGGCCCATTGAGTCCACACCGACCCTCTGAAGAGCATCATCCAAACGCATCCCCCATCCCATCCCTATAACCCTGCTTGCCCATGGCTAACCTAGCACATCTCTGAAAACTATGGGCAATTTAGCATGGCCACTCCACTTAACCTGCACATCTTTGGACTGTGGGAGGAAACCAGGGCACCTGAAGGCAACCCACACAGAGACAGAGAGGATGTGCAGACTCCACACAGACAGTCGACCAAGGCTGGAATCAAACTCAGGTCTCTGGCGTTGCGAGGCAGCAGTGCTAACCAATGAGCCATCGTGCTGTCAAGCACATTTGAGGTGTAGTCACTGGGATAATACAGGAAATGTGGCAGCTAATGAGAAACTGGGGACTGCAGATGCTAGAGATCAGAATTGAAGAGTGTGGTGCTGGGAAAGCACAGCTGGTCAGGCAGCATCCGAGGAGCAGAAGATTCGATTTTTCGGGCATAAGCCCTTCATCAGGAATGTGGGAAGGAGGCTGAGAGATAAATAAGACGGTGGGGGTGGGGAGAGGGGGGAGCGGGGAGCAAAGATAGCTGGGATCTATCGATCACCTTCCCAGCTACCTTCCCCCCACACCTGTCCCCACCCTCCTATTTATTTCTCAGCCCCTTCTCCCCCACATTCCTGATGAAGGGCTTACGCCCGAAACATCGATTTTCCTGCTCCTCGGATGCTGCCTGACTTGCTGTGCTTTTCCAGCACCACACTCTTCGAATGTGGCAGCTAATGTGTGGTCAGGAAACTCCCAATAAAAACAACAAAGTGATAATGAATAGATCGTATATTTTGGTGAAGTTGATTAAGGGTGAATGAAAACATTGGCATTTAAAATTCTCTTTTCCAGTACTTTCGCACAAAAATATAAAGTTACAAGTTTTAACTGGTGGACAACAGCAGAGATCTAACTATTGCTTAGCTTCCCCCTCAATGTCCAAGAGACGTTCACTGAGGCACTTTTTGTCCAAGTGTTTGAGCCTTTGACAACAACTTGTGGATTGGTATTCTACAGTCAGTGTTACTTAAAATGAAGCTTGCACAAAAGGTCTCTTTTCCAATTAAATTCTGGCAAGTAAATTCTGACTGCTGCCTCACAGCGCCAGAGACCCGGGTTCAATTCCCACCTCAGGCGACTGACTGTGTGGAGTTTGCACGTTCTCCCCGTGTCTGCGTGGGTTTCCTCCGGGTGCTCCGGTTTCCTCCCACAGTCCAAAGATGTGTGGGTCAGGTGAATTGGCCATGCTAAATTGCCCGTAGTGTTAGGTAAGGGGTAAATGTAGGGGTATGGGTGGGTTGCGCTTCGACGGGTCGGTGTGGACTTGTTGGGCCGAAGGGCCTGTTTCCACACTGTAAGTAATCTAATCTTTACAGCCTGGTGAGTGTTTCTGTGAGAGAGGGTAATATGTTGAAAGCTGTGGTGCACTCTCAGTTTGGCACTTCAGAATTTGATGTGGTCGCTAAAGCCCAGATTTTGTAATGTTTAGAAAGTTAAAGAAAAAATCCTGCGTAAGAGACATGACGCTGTGAAAATTCAAAATGAAGAGGTTTTTGTATATAAATTCAATTCACCCTTATTGCAGAACAGGAATGTCTTTTTGACCTCCATTGTCACTATCTGAAGCACAAAACTATTAGTACACTGCCAGTAGCTGAATTAAATATTCATTATCTTTTCTTTTGCTGTTGCAAAATTGCAAGGCAAAGCACTCAATCAGCTGATATTAAGTTTTAACAAGCTCCTGTTGAACACATCTCGCTTATTTCTATTTATGCTAATAAACTCCCAATGATACTCCATTCATTCCATCATCTCTTCCAAGCAAAACCAGACAAGACTGGGGGAGATGGGAGCGCTGGATTCTGCTTGTAACTCTGCAGTGAAATGAAGCATGATTAATTTAATTTTTAAATAATTAATATTTTCAAAATAAATAACAAACTTGGGATCCAACAACTGGCAAATATCACAAGATAATGTTGAACATGCTCATCGCTTCTATTTCTTTCCACGCAGAATGTAGACAGGCATTAATCCACTTAGTGATTTGCTGAATCAGAGCAGTTGCCCCTCCAGTTCAGTTCTGCAATGCACTTTTACACTCAACAAGTTACCCAAGACCACCAGTCCAAGGTGCTGCCACTCGCTAGCTTCCGTTCTTGAGGAGAAAGTGAGATCTGCAGATGCTGGAGTATCAGAGCTGAAAATGTATTGCTGGAAAAGCGCAGCAGGTCAGGCAGCATCCAAGGAACAGGATAAGCCCTGATGAAGGGCTTATGCCCGAAACGTCGCATTTCCTGTTCCTTGGATGCTACCTGACCTGCTGCGTTTTTACAGCAACACATTTTCAGCTTCCGTTCTTTAGCCATCATTGCCCAACCAAGCAGTATTCAAGGGTGACTCTATGAATAGGAAATGTTTGAAGGGATGTGGGCCAAGTGCAGGCAGGTGGGACTGTTTTCGTTTGGGTTAATGGTTGGCATGGATGATTGGACTGAAGGTCTGTTTCCGTGCTGTATGAAGTTATGATTAAAAGAACAACTTGCATTTATAAAATGACTGCCACAACTGCATTGCACAGGTCCGTGATGTCCTCTCAAAGTCCAGTCACTGATCTAAACTTGGCAGCCAAATTTGCCCTCAAGACCTTCTCACAAATTAAAATGTAGTAAAGACCAAATAGATTTGATTTTGGATATTAGTTCAGGAACAAGTTCGCCAGGACATCGGGGAGAACTATTTTGCTCTTCTTCAAGATGCTCATGTGGGATAACCTTCATCAGCCTGGGAGTTCAGACAACTCTTCAGAAAGATGATACTCCATCAGTAAAGCACTGGTGCACTTACAGACAGATGAAGCTAAGTTGGTAACACCAATTATAAATACAGTCATAAGAGTTTATGATGAAAGTATGAAACTTAGAACAAAAGGAATCATTATTATCGGGTCCAAACCACTTCAGTATTCCCTGATATGACTATCCTAAAATCTCAAACTCTATCTGAAGACCTGAAATAGTGACTGCACATATTCAAACCCACAAAAGCCCAATTAGCAATGTTAGAATGTTGTTCAGGTAAAGTGTGTGCAGAAAGACAGTTTAAGGATGCAGGGTAGACAATTTAAAACAGAGATGAGGAGAGACATCTTCACCCAGGCAGTGATGAGCCTGTTAAATTCTCTGCCACAGAAAACAGTTGAAGCCGAAACATTGGCAGCTTTCAAGAAGGAATTAGTTTATAGTTTATAGGTCTTAGGACTAAAGGGATCAAAGAGTATGAGGAAAAAGCAGGAATATGGTACTGAGTTGGATGATTAGCCATGATCATATTGAACAGCAGAGCAGTCTCAAAGGGCCAAATGGCCTGCTGATATTTTTATATTTCTGTGAATCTGTGCTGCATTACACAAGGTCAGATTTCTGGATATCATTCTCAGTGATGCTGGTTTAACTTCCTTTGAACATTATATTGTGCAGCATGACTAACGTACTCACATTAATTTTCTGTTTATTGATTGTAACCTTTAATTCATTTACTATAAAGCAGTTAATGAAGGCATTAAAAGCATGCAAATAGGATCTTAGTACAGCCACTAATCAAAACGCAGATGAAGTTAAACCCCAAGGCCAGTAAAGATCAGATAGTGTCTTTAAATGGAAACATGCTAAATCTCAAAAGTGTAACCTACAGATTTGGAACAATTCAACAGTTTTGTTTTTAATATAAACATGTCGAATACATTCTGTTCATTAATTCACTAAAAAAGTGAAGACTCTGCAACCAGTCCATCCTCTCACCACTTAACAACACATCATAGGCTCCATCATAGGAGTTAGTAAACCTCTGCTGGGAGGGAGGGAGGTGGCTGGGGCAGAGAGAGAGAGAGGCGCGCGCGCACACACACACACACACACACACACACACACACACACACACACATACACACACACATACACACACACATACACACACACACACACACACACACACACACACACACACACACACACACAAAACGAGTAAGACTCATGCCTGGGATGCCCACTCCATATCACTATTCAATGAGTGTTAATAGACACGTACGTATGGACATTGTGCAAGGAAACGGTCAGTCTCCAGTTGATTATCTTGCTGCTGCTCGCTGTCAAAATACTTAGAGAGAGGAAAAAAAGTGCTTTTGGAAAGCTGGTGACTGAGCAAGCAGGGCGTCAATGATTTCAGGATGAGGAGAGAAAGGACAGTGGGGACAATCATGAAAATTATGTTCACTGAAATTAATTGCGACGAACTGCAATGGGGCAACAAGGAGCAGGTGAAATGCCCTGCCCGTAGACTCAGTCACTGCAAAATCTTCCATCTGGCATTGAAGGGCACTTTGTAAAAAGGAGATCTCCGCAACGTAGATCAAAACTACCACAGTTTTCTATTTTTGACAAGATTTTAAAGTAATTCCAGAACGTAAAGGCCAAAATGAGATGTGGATTTAGACATCTTAGATTATGACCTTCAAGAGAAGAGTAGGTTGCCATGTTGTATTTCTCCATAAAGTTGAACTGAATTGTTTTGGATTCAGTTTGTCAAGTCAAGAATTGGTGGGAGACAAGTGCTGCTTTTGAGGGTGAGGCCCAAGTGGACGTCAGGTACTAAACTGACCAGGGACAGACCTTTCTTGGGATTCACTATCCTGAAGGCAGAAATCCAGCTGCCAGGGTAAGGAGGGGGTCAGCAGCTTACCATTACAGCTAGCAACTAATAAGGTTTCCTGGGCAGACCTTGAGAGGCAGGGGAAAGCTGTCTCACTTCAATCTGAATTATTTTCAGTCAACATGATGTGTTGTGACACACCTCTCACCTCCAGGTGAGAAGTGAACCCAGAGAAAACCTGTCCCAGAGGTGGCGACATTACCACAAGAACCTCTAAACTCTGAGCTAACATTGAATTTGAGTGGGATCAGGAGTAAGCAGTATCAGTTAACTCAACAATGAGCCTAAAGGTTACTCAGTTGATTAAGCGAATTTGCAAGTGCATACATTATGACTATGGCTGGGGTTGGGGGGGGGGGGGGGGGGTGCTGGTACAGAGATGGTGTCCCTGCCTCTGACCCAGGAGGCCCCGGTTCAATCCAACCAACCTGAGAGGTGTGTAATAGCATCTCTGCACAGGTAGATTAGGAAAAGTAGGTCAAATTTTTTTTTTTAAAAGTGACTATATGTGTAACCTGAGCTACCTCTTGGGTATGTGTGGTGTGCCTTTCCACCTTGCAAAGAGGCAGTTTTTGGTAAGGCTGCAGCTGCACACCATTCACTGTGACTCTTTGTCCGCCACCCACTCATGCCTTGGCGTACTTACCCGCTGCTGGGCAGCAGGGATCCCCAGTGGAGGGCTCTCCACCCAGGAGTCCTGCCTCAGGTCCCTGGGCTGGAGGGTGTTGCCCGCAGCAGTCCCTTATATCTGCACATTGCAATTGTTCATGGACTGCCAGCCCAACTGTTTATTTTGTGGCACTCATAGAGTCTGTGGACCATGTACATATTGGTTATGGGTGATTGCACTCCCTTTTTACTTGAAAAACCTTTTGTTGTGCTTTTGGTTGCACATTAGTCTCACGCTCCTGGATCTTTGGGTAACCAGTGGGGAGGGGTGTTGGCAAATCAGAGGGCCTCTTTGTGGGTCTGCTCCTGGGCCTGACCAGGCTGCTATAAACAGGCCCAGGCAATAAGCCACAGAGGGGATCATCTGTGCTGACTGCCTGCCTCTCTTTTGCAACTGGGTATCCTTGAAGAGGGAGCACACATTGCCCAATAGCCTGTCCACAAGGCAGGAGTGTGATGGATACTCCCCAATTTGCCTAGAATCTTGCAGCTCTAACAACACTCAAGCTTGACATCATCCTGGACAAAGCAGCCAACCTGACTGGCACCACACTCACAAATACCCATTCTCTCCACCACTGTCACTACAAGATGCACTGCAGAAATTTACCAAAGGTCCTCAGACAGCACCTTCCAAACCCACAGCCACTTCCCTCTAGAAGAGCAAGGACAGCAGAGATGTAATGATATCACCACCTGCAAGTTCCTCTCCAAGTCACTCGCCATCATGATTTGGAGAAATATTGGCATTACTTCACTGTGGCTTGGTCAAAATCCCCTCTTTAATGGTATTGAGAGTCTACCCACAGCAGGGGTTCAAGAAGGCACTTCACCACCTTCACAAGAGCAACTAGAGACAGGCAATAAATGCTCAGCCAGGCAGCAATAGCCATGTCCCAAAAGTGAGTAAAAAACAAAGGTTGATTGGAAAATATCTATAATGTGATTGCAATGACAATCTTTAATTTTCAACTTTCAGGAAGCAGTCAAACTTGTCTGGGGCAGCTAACCAGGCATTAATGGCTTTAGTTAGGACACCATCAGTCTAAATCTCTCTCCATCCACCTGGTAGATCGATGCTGGGAGGCAGCTGACGATGCAATTGTGATTGTTGAGTGCCAGCATAAATGAGGCTAATAGAATGGTGAGACAAGAAGGAAAGTTCAGAAGGAGAGGAAATAAGAATCACTTGTGCATGTTATAAAGCACCACTAAAATATCCCGGGGCACAGGAATGTTCTAAAGCAATTGTGATGTTGAGAAACAGACACTGGACGAATTAGGATAGGTCAAGTAAGCAGAAAAAAATTATCTTCACAGAGGGACAAGAGGTAGAGAGACATTGAGGTGAAGGATGGAAATTTCAGAGCGCGTAGCCCAATCTGTTGAAAGCACACCCACCAGCGGTTAAGTGATGACAATTGTATTTGCTCAAGAGGCCAGAATTAGAGGAGCAATTGGTTTGTGGGGCTGGTGGAGATTACAGACATAGCAAGGTCAAAGAGGGAGTCAAAATATCCTGAGTTCAAGGGTGGACAGAGTCCGACTCTGAGACCTATGGGTATAATCTCAGCTGATATTCCAGTACACATAGCAAGGCCATAGAGGGACTCAAACAAGGATAAGGATCTTAAAAGTAAGGCACTGAATACTTGAGATGGAAAGGAAGGAAGGGAGAGTGGAAGGACAGACTCGATAAATAAAAATAAGGAGAACCAGAAAGAAGCACCAAAAGAAAGACTGAGCTAGCCTTGGTTGATAACAGTGCTTTATCAAGACACCCCAAAGTAGTTTACAGTAAATGAAGTGTTCCTGAAATATAGTGACTACTGTAATATACTAGTAGAAGCTAATAATACACTTCCTTTTCCTGTCATATGTACTGCAAGATGTGAAATTGAAAAGACATCCATTAGATAGCAGCAAAGAATGGAGAATTTGAAGGCAGGTTAAACCCCAGGGGTGACAAAGCAGCCAGTATTCATTTATCACTAAGGGATTGGTTGGTGCATAAGCTCAGAACAAATAACAAGAGAGCTCCCGAAGATTTGTGATATACTGCTACAATTGTCAACTTGTACATCATCTCAACTGTTGCTACTGAATCAGGTAAAAACTATTCAACTGAAGTGGCTGCTTTTTCTGAGAAACTGTACATTGATAAAGACACAGGAACAGCATAATTAATTATAAATTTATGTACAGTACTTAATATTACAGAGTAACAAAAGATATGGGCTGAAGATAATAAGAAAAGTGCGTTCTTTCCTACTCGAGGGGCAATAGCTGAGTGGTATCATTGCTGACTGTCAATCCAGACACCCAGTTACTAATCTAGGGATCTGGGTTCAAATCTCGTTATAGTTAGAATCTGGATTCAGTAGAAATCTGAAAATAAGAGTCCAAGGATGACTTTGATTCGAGTATTGGAAAATCCCACCTGGTTCACCAATCCTGTTTAGGGAAGGAAACTGCTGCCCTTACCTGGTCTGGCCTACATGGGACTCTAGACCCACAGCAATTGGTTTACTCTCAACTGCTCTCTAGTTAATTAGGGATGGGCAATAATTGCTTACCTAGCCAGTGACACCTTCATCCCATGAATGAATTTAAAAAATCAATCAAGGTCTTCTGTCAGTTTATCTCATTGTTATCTGGTTTGTGACAGAAACAAGTATTTTTGGCAGCTCAACTGAGTGAGGATCAATGAGGTGGTGAGTACTCACCTGCAGACACTAGGGACACACTAGCCAGAGCACAAAGGGGATGTCTGAGGAACTCTGTGTATTGGGCCTCGAACCTCAACAGACTAAAGATGGTGCTGCAGAAGGCACTGCCTGACCAGGCCACTGCTACACAACTGGTGGCAGGGGTTGTGATCATAATCTTGCAGAGGTAAAAGTCGTGGGAGCCTCAACGCAGTGAAAAGGTGAGAATTTGGAGTCCTGTTGTGGGACCAGTATGACCAGGAATCAAGGACAGAAGGAAGAAATATTGGGAGTTGGGGGCTCTCAAGTTGAGGCGTAGGGAACGTGAGGGGAATGGGAGTGAGGGAGGGAGAAGGGCAACAGGATTCTGATCTGGGTACTTGGAGGAAAGAGGTCAAAGAGTGTGATTGGATGATGTTGTGGGAAGCAATGACCTTGTGTGTTGTGCAGGTGATGTTAAGAGCTGATGTTTATCAATGAAGTCAGCTGTTAAGCCTCATTTATATGGCAGTGTTTGTTAACACTGCAACAGGGCATCCGCGCTTGTGTGCTCACCCAGAAATGCACATGCACATGGGATCAAACTATTGGGGGACTAGGGATGGGGGATTGGGCGAGTCAAGGGGGAGATCGAAGGGGTCTCTCATATTCTTCCCCACAAGCTTTCGCTCCCTTCTCCCCACCCTTCCAATTCTCTCCACTGCCTGATGCTGACCCTCCTAACTTCCCAGGTCCCTGTCTATCCCTTTGTCCTCACACTTTCCCTCCCCCGCCCCACTTCCTAATCCCACCCCAACCCACTCTCCTTCATCTTGATCTCCCTCCCCTCCCTTGTCCTGGGACTCCAGACCTCCCTTGACTACACTGTTAATATTGAATGGAATGGTAATATTGGGCAGAGTCAACACTGGTTTACTTCCTCAGTTTCTCCTCATTTTCTGAGAACGCTAACTGTAGCACTGATAAAGGACAGCCAGAGGATGTAGTGTCCTTGGATTTTCAAAAGGAATTTAATAAGGTCCCACACAGGAGGAAAGTAAATAAAATTAGAGCACATTGGATTGGTGGGAATACATTGATATGAATTGGGAATAATTCACAGACAAAAGAAACAAAGCATGGATAATAGATCATTCTCAGGATGGCAGGTTGTTACAACTGAGATTCCCTAAGGCACACAACCCTTTATCATCTTTATACATGTTTGGATGCAGACAGCAATTGTAATATTTCCAACATTTTGCAAATATTTTCAATCATAATGTTTCCATTTGTTCTAATGGCTCAAAACTATGTGGGAGTGGAAATTGCGAAGAGGATTCAAGAAGGGATGAAGGGGGTTTGGACAGACTATAGGAATGGGCTGCAACATGCCAGATGGATTACATTGCGAATTAAGTGTGTGCTCATCCATTTTGGTAGGAAAAAAACAGAATGGCAGAATATTTCTTAAAAGGTGAGAGGTTCTGATGACCAAAGAGATTTAGGAGTCCCTGTTCATGAATCACAAGACCTAGTATGCAGGTGCAGCAATTAGGAAGCTGAGTGGTATCCTGATTTTCACTGTAAGGGGGTTTGGGTACTGGAGCAACGATGCATTGTTGCAGCTGTATAGAGTCTTAGTGAGATAGCACCTACAGTCTGGTGTACACTTTTGATCTCCTTATGCAAAGAAGGATATGCTTGTCATAGAGAGAGCGCCAAAGTGGTCCGCCAGACTAACCCTTGGGGTGTTGAGTTTGTTTCATCAGGAGAAATAGAGGAAACTGGTCTGTATTCTCTACAGCTTTAGAAAGAAGAGAGATGAAACTTACAAAATTCACACAGGACATGACCTGGTGGGAGAAGATAAGGTACTCCATGTGACTCTAAAACCAGGGAATATAATCTTGAAGGAAGAGTTGTGTCATCTAAGAGGTTGTGGTAGATCAAGACGAGAAGTCAGTGGGTTAAGGGATATGGTGATATTGTGGAAAAGTGAATTTGAGATGGATAATCAACAATGATGGAGCAGCCTCAATGGATTTACTGACCTACTCTCATTTCTGTGTTCCTAACACTGTCCATGAATATATTTCCTTCGATCTTAATACCATGCAGTCCCACAAGTTAATAATTCTAATGACAAGAGATTTGATTTTCAGTATCCTTGACTGGATCATTTAGAAAGTGTTTGAGCAACAGATGTGTCAAACATGCCCGGCTGATCACAGCTATCCAATTAACATTAATATCATTGATTGTAACCTTTTATTTCCAATTAACTGCAGAAATTACACTTTCAGAATGAGTATCATGGGCCACAGCATTAATGAATCCAACAAGTCAAACTGTAAGGCAGCTGTTGCAGTTTTATCTACCAAATTTGTTCCATGCCTGAAACCACCTATACACATTTCCCACACATGACGACTTTCACATATCCCAAAACAAGGCTTAAAAATGCTTTCATTCGGTTTTGCAGGCTAATATTGTTCCACCTGTAAAACATCCATTGTTCTGCAATTTATACGTCTTTGCAATTCTCAGGATCTTTAATACAAGCTTCCCTCCCCAACATCTCGCTTCCCCCAGCTCTTCTTAGGTAATTGCAAAAGATCACATGGTATTATTTAAAAGGAAAACAATAATTAATCCTCCACACAAAGACTAACAATTAATTTCACATTACTGTTTCGGA
Source organism: Hemiscyllium ocellatum (assembly GCF_020745735.1). Taxonomy (NCBI): domain Eukaryota; kingdom Metazoa; phylum Chordata; class Chondrichthyes; order Orectolobiformes; family Hemiscylliidae; genus Hemiscyllium; species Hemiscyllium ocellatum. The sequence goes on along the minus strand of NC_083421.1, from coordinate 26,121,699 downwards.
GAGCTTCCTGTGAGTCAATTGGCAACCTCATCTTCTATACTACAACAGTGACTATATTCTAATACTTTGTTGACAATGAAGCACTTTGCGGTGTTTGGAAGTCATGAAAAGCACAATGTCAGTGCAAGTTCTTTATTCTCTATGCAGTCACTTGCTAGTATTTTTGCTGGAGTCAGCATTTGTTTAGCTCAGTTGGCTGGAGGCTGGTTTGTGATGCAGAGTGACGCCAACAGTAAGGGTTAAATCCCTGCACTGGCTAAGGTTTCCAAGAAGGACTCTCCTTCTCTGCCTCTCCCCTCACCTGAGGTGTGGGGACCCTCAGGTTAAACTGCCATCAGCCATATTGCTAATGAGAGAGCAGCCCTATTGTCTTGTAAGACTATAACAACATTACCTTTACTTCGGTAAGTGAATAAACCTTCATTCCCTCTGGAATAAAATGTGTGTTTACTTGCCTCAAATGGTCAATAACTGTGGAATACTTCAGTAGTAAATAAAAATGCTTAATACATGCTGTCACATTATTCCCATTATTGTTGGTTGCCAGGGATAAATATACAATCTAATGGAGGCCAAGTTATACATTACTAATTTATCAAACTGTAAAAACACAAATGCTATTAAGAACCAAAGACAAACAAATTTTCTACTCAACCCAACTCCTTAAGATAAAAAACCATTGAAAGTTATTTGGCCCAGTCTAACCCTCAATGAGAAACTAGATCTGAATCAAGTTCTGGAATTAATCTAACATGGCTGTCTGCTACTGACCTAGCAACAAAATCTATGCTCTCCCACCATGTCTGCTGATTCCTGAAAAGATGGAAATTTAGAACAAATCAGCCAAAGTATCATTCAGAGTGCTGTGAAGCTGGATTTAAACGCAGCAAATTAAAAATATCTCTCAAAGTCAAGTAGAGTTGCCAAACGTGCATTTTATAAAGATCGACATATGTGACTTAAATGGTTGTGCTTCCTTCCTGTGATAGAATCAGCGCCAAAACACTTCACACATATTATGAGATATTTCCTCATTCAAGTATAGTGGCAACAATAAACACTCCGATATCAAGGCCTTCTTCAAGAACAATTCAACTCAGTGGTTAGCACTGCTGCCTGACAGCGTTAGGGAACTGGGTTCGATTCCAGCCTCAGGCAACTGTCTGTGTGGAGTTTGTACATTCTCCCAGTGCTTACGTGGGTTTCCTCCAGGTGCTCCAGTTTCCTCCCACAATCCAAAGATGTGCAGGTTAGATGAATTGGCCATGCTAAATTGCCCATAGTGCTCAGGGATGTGTAGGTTAGGCATATTAGTCAGGGGTAAATGTAGAGGAATGGGGAATGGGTCTGGGTGGGATACCCTTCGGAGGGTCAGTGTAGACTTGTTGAGCCTAGGGGCCTGTTTCCACACTTTAGGGAATCTCTGTATAGGCCATTACTGAACTTGGACTCTCAACCCTCAAATTACTCTAATAATGAAAGAAAGAGCAACAGCAGAACATATCTTAGAGTCTTTTTTTTTCATATTTGAATCCAACTCTTATTTTTGAATTGAATAATTACAGAGTAATTACAGAGTCTTTTTCCAGCACCTGACAAGCATCAGAAAGGTCTGTCATGATTTTGTACGTTTGTGTGTCCTGCCTCAAGTAGACACAATGTTGCATTTATGTTCAGCCAAATACTCCAGCCAAAACAACTCCATCATACAAGTCAAAGCTTCATTAAGCAGTAGCCATGTCAAAAACTGCCCTTATCTTGACACGCTTCCTTTCCACCCATCATGCCAATGGTGTGAACTGACAAGATCCACCGAATGTCTCTGTCTGTACATTACTGGACCACCCTCTGGAGAAGCAAAGTACAGCCAATTCCAATGTCATGTCAAATTGGATTTCATGCCTTTGAATATTCCAATGCCTAAGATTTTGCCACAAGATGGTCTTGTGACAAGATAGGTAATGTCTCTGAGACAGAGAATCAGGAATTCAGGGTCTGCCTCAGGACTCAGTGGCTATGAACATGTTGATTGACAACCTGCAAATCTTTGAGACACTTAAGTCTAGCAGTAAGGGCAGGAGAGTCTCTTGGTCAGCTGGAACTGAGTGGTAGCAACAACAGCAAGCCCATGTTAAAAGACTCCTTGCGCAAGCTCTTGTTGCAGGCAGCAGATTTAATGGGAACACCACCTACAAGTTCCACGTCAAAGCCTCTCATCATCCTGACTTGCAAGTATATCGCCATTCCTTCATGGTTGCTGCGTCAAGATCCTGGAATTCCCTCCCTCACAATATAGTGGGTCTCCTTACAGCACATGGACTGCAGTGGTTCAAGAGGCAACTCACTATCACCTTCTCAAGGGGTAGGTGACAAATGCTGTCCAGCCAGCCATGCCCATATCCAATATGTGAATGAGAGGCAGGCTCAATGGCAAGCTATCTCCATGCTTCAAGGACCTGCTCAACACAGAGGTTTTCCCATGCGGAGTACAACAGGGGATTCCAGCACAAAATTGCATCCAACATTTCCAAAGTTTCGAAAACTGATAGCTGTCCACCCAATCCCACAAGTTTCCATTCAAACTCATTTGAACATTGCTCAATAGAAATTACACCCAAGTGTTTTAAAAATTTCATGATTTCGTTTTATATAAAAAACACTTCACATATTTTAGACAGTCACCGAACTGATGAATATGTTGTGTACTCGATTAGATTAGATCAGATTACTTACAGTGTGGAAACAGGCCCTTCGGGCAACAAGTCCACACCGACCGCCGAAGCGCATCCCACCCAGACCCATTCCCCTACATTTACCCCTGCCCCTAACACGACGGGCAATTTAGCATGGCCAATTCACCTAACCTGCACATCTTTGGACTGTGGAAGGAAACCGGAGCACCCGGAGGAAACCCACACAGACACTGAGAGAATGTGCAAACTCCACAGAGTCAGTTGCCAGAGGCGGGAATCGAACCCAGGTCTCTGGCGCTGTGAGGCAGCAGTGCTAACCACTATGCCACCGTGCCACCCATTGTGGTTGAAAAATCAATGGATGGTGGAAAATCTAATGATGGCATACTGGGAGTACCATTGGAGGAACAATGTGATACTAGATAACCTCCGATGTTGCCTACTTAGCACTGGATCACTTAGAGCTTAATGCGATGTACCAAACTGGATACATTCCATTTCACCTTGCTGCTTTAAAAATACTCAATAAAGATAAAGTTTCCCACTGCAAGCATAACCAGTGATTCTGGTATAAAATGCCACCTATTTGGAAGGTGTTTTGCAATACTTAACTGATTCTTAACTGCCTTCCAGGCATGTGGAGACCTAGTCAATGATGTCCACAACCTATGAAGAATGGAAAAAGTTCCCCCAGCTGAAAATATTCTCTTACTTACGTGAACATTGCTGAATACAAAATCTACCAAGAAACAGCAAACTTTAAAACATTTTTTCAAAAAGTAATAGTTTTAAGAATATCCTATGACATACTTCAGAGTGATAACTGAAGTTCTTAGAATAGAAACAGTCTTATTTTCAGCCAAAGATATTTAGAATTAGAACTGTCGGAGCTGTTGAAGACTTTATCATCATCTCCTCCTAGCACACTCCCTCTCTGCTGGTGCATATTTTTATAGTAACCTAAAGTGACAAAATGCACATTGCAATTTTCACCACAATCCAAATTTCAATTCCATTAATATAGCAGCAAATAGATTTATCACTTTTAATCTCAATATCCATTTCACTAGCTGAGAAACCAGAACTTGAAATACTGAAAGGAACTTTCAAAGTACATATAAAGCCATTTGCTGGTTGGATTGGGCTAGTCAGTTTCTGAATGAATTTTAAAAGACATATTCCATTCAAAGCTTCTAAAGTTTTCTTCACGTTCCTTATCCTCAAAGTAACCAGCTTAATTTCCAGAGCCTTTCTGAAGTTCTGCAAACTACAGCAATTAGCAGAAAACTCACAATGGTGATTAATGTACCTGGGAGTCCTTAATATTTTGTGATTGCTGGTGTTAGTTACATTAGTTTTGTGTGAATTTTGGGAAAAGAAATCCAGTCGAACTGCACAAAATCTTCACAGCCCAATATCTAGCCCTTCTAATAGAGTTCTATATCCATGAAACTGAGAAGGGGCATGTGGGAAGAGGAAGTGTGGTGGGAATGATACTGGACTATAATCTGGAGCTGCAGGCTAATGTTCCGAATGCATGGACTTCAATTCCACTATGCCAGATGGTGAAATCTGAATTCAATTAAAAAAAAAATCTGGATGACATGGTAGCCTAATGGTGATTGGGTCACCACTGTTGATTATTGTGAAAAGCCATTTGGTTCACTAATACCCTTTAGGAAAGATAACTGCTGTCCTTACTTGCTCTAGCCAGCATGATCACTGCAGTTTTGTAAGCGTCATCCAGCACGGAAACAGACTCTTTGATCCAACCAGTCCAAGCCAATTACAATCCCAAACAAAACTAGCCAGACCTGCCTGCTCCTGGCACATATCCCACCAAATCGTTCATATTATGCACTTAACCAAATGTCTTTTAAAAATTGTAATTGTATCCACTTACACCACTTCCTCAGGATGTTTATTTCATTCGCGAACCACCCTCTGTATAAAAAGGTTGCCCTTCATGTCTTTGCTAAATCTCTCTCCTTTCACCATAAAAATTTGGGACCTAATCTTGAAATCTCCCACCCTAGGGGGGAGACATCTACCATTAAACTGGCTACACTCCGGCTAATTGGGGTAAAAGAGGAAAGACGAGATCAACTGGGCTTGTACTCACTGGAATTTAGAAGATTGAGGGGCGATCTCATAGAAACATCTGAAATCCTGATACAACTGGACAGGCTGGATACAGGAGGAACACTCCTGATGTTTGGAAAGACCAGAATTAGGGATCACAGTCTACAAATAAGGGATAAGCCATTCAAGACTAAAATAAGGAAGAATTTCTTCACTCAGAGAGCTATGAACCTGTGGAATTCTCTCCCACAGAAAGCTGTTGGGATCAGTTTGTTAAATACATTCAAGAGGGAGCTTGACGTAGCTCTTGCCGCTAAAGGGATCTAAGGGTATGGGGAGAAGGCTGGAATGGGATACTGAGATTGGATGATCAGCCATGATCATATTGAATGATGGTACACGCTTGAAGGGCCAAATGGCCAGCTTCTGCACCTATTTTTTACGGAATGGCAAATAGACACTGGTCCAGCCAGTGACGCCCACATCCCATGAATGAACAAAAATAACTTTCAAACAAATAGAGAATGCTGCCTAACACGCAAGGTGGTGATGTAAAACAAAAGATTTTATAAAATTTATACAACTCCTTTGTAAAACTAATGCCCATTTCACTGATGACCCCTCTAACGAATGTTTAAGATCGGCTATTGAAATTTTTACAATTTAAACTTGCTGTGAAAATCATTCCTCGCGACTTAGACCATTTAATGTTTAAGGAACTCCAACAAGCGTTGCACCAAACCTGTTCCCCTACCGACTGTATTGCTGTCTGTCAGTCATGCTGAGGGAGAAATCGTTCTGAAAAGCTTTCTAAGCTTGCATATCCACTTTGTTGTTAAAACCACATGAGCACATTGTGCTAAGAGTTCCCCACATGGCAAACTAACAAAACTCAGAAAAAACACAACAGTTTTTCATACCATGATCACTGACTGAGGGCTCTGATCTTGATACATTCCTCAATGTTGTAGCCGAGACCTTGAGAATGACATTTTTAAATAAAACAATGCCAAATAAATCAGAAGTTTCGCTTGCAACTTCTGCAAAAGCTGTAGAGTTTGGAACTGTCAGACCATTCTCATGGACAGAAAGAATCAAAATGTGGCACCCTGTAATTTGAAATACTGTACACTTCTCAAATCCTAAGTTCGTTAATGAACATAACTTTTAAAACGCAACCAAAGAAACAAGTCACCTCTCTGCTCACCAACCCGCCCATTCGCCCTCTTCCCTCCCTCACCCACCCTCCCATCCGCCCCCTTCCCACCTGCCTTCTCCCTCACTCACCCTCCCACCAACCCCTTCCCACCCTGACCCTCCGACCTGCCTTTTCCCTCACTCACCCACCCCTTCCCTCCCTCACCCGCCCCCTTCCCACCCTGACCCTCACATTCCCACCCTGGCCCTCCCACCCACGACCCTCCCACCCACGCACTTCATACCCTGGCCCTCCTACCTGCCTTTTCCCTCACTCACCCTCCCACCTGCCCCCTCCCTCCCTCACCCGCCCCCTTTCCACCCTGACCCTCCCATTTGCCCCCTGCCCTCCCTGACCCTCCCCCTTCCCTCCCACCTGCCCCTTCCCACCCTGACCCTTTCCTCCCTGCCCCTTCTGACCCTAACCCTCACACTTCCCTCCCTCACCCTTCCATTTGCCCCTTCCCTCCCTCACCCTCCCACCTGCCCCTTCCCTCCTTCATGTTCCCACCTGCCTTTTCCGTCACTGAACTTACCATTCTCTGTCTTTTTCTCTCATCACATTCCTCCTCAACTCTCCTTCATACTTCCCACCTTCCCTATTCCAATCCCTCACTATAATTGGGGTGTGGTAATGTGAGTCAAGTGAGACGGGTGGCCAGGGTGAGGAGGTCAGAGAGTGGAGTGAGGCAGTGAGTGAGAGGAGGCCAGCAGGCTGATCATAAACAGAGGCAGGTATGTGCTGTACATGCAGCTGGCATAGATATTCTTCACACAAAACCGATCTGCAGACTTTTAAGGCAAGGTTACTGCTGTTTCTAGTATGAAGAGCTCTAGTATTGTGCTGAAAATGTGTTGCTGGAAAAGTGCAGCAGGTCAGGCAGCATCCAAGGAACAGGAGATTCGACATTTCGGGCATAAGCCCTTCTTCAGGAATGAGGAAAGTGTGTCCAGCAGGCTAAGATAAAAAGTAGAGAGGAGGGACTTGGGGGAGGGGCGTCTCCATCACCCCTACTCCAAGTCCCTCCTGCCTACCTTTTATCTTAGCCTGCTGGACACACTTTCCTCATTCCTGAAGAAGGGCTCATGCCCGAAATGTCGAATCTCCTGTTCCTTGGATGCTGCCTGACCTGCTGCGCTTTTCCAGCAACACATTTTCAGCTCTGATCTCCAGCATCTGCAGACCTCACTTTCTCCTCCAGCATTGTGCTGACCAAGCTCGAGGGACCAGGTTAGATTAAAACAATGCTCATGTGCAAATGTGATCACTATGTATCAGGCTCATTATACTCGTGACATGAAAGCAAAACAACGCTGAATGGAGCAAAGACCTGTAGAAGTTCCTTCAGGGGCGGGAAAAATCAGGAGAAAATAAGTATTTGAGACAAAGAACAGATCAGGAGCGAGCAAGGTAACAATGTGGGGGGGGGGGGGGAAAGAAGAAAAGTGAGTGTGAGAGAGAGGAAGAGGGAGAGAGACAAAGACAGGGAGGGAGGGGGAGGGGGAGGGGGAGGGGGAGAGGGAGAGAGAGAGAGAGAGAGAGACAGACAGACAGACAGAGACAGACACACACACACACACACACACACACACACACAGATCGACAGAGGAGAGTCATAGATTCATACAGCACAGAAACAGACCCTTCGGTCCAACCAGTCCTCGTCGAACATAATCTCAAATGAAATTAGTCCCACCTGCCTGCTCCTGGTCCATATCCCTCAAACATTTCCTAATCATTTACTTATTAAAGTGTCTTTTAAATACTGCAATTGTACCCATTCTGCAACATACTGCAGTATATTTTTAAACAACATACTGTTCTCAACGTGTACCTTTTTATGGAATTTTTATGAAGCGAATACTAATGTTTGCAGAAACAGCTTGCTCATTTTCCTCCTAATTTCGTCCACTTGACGTCCAACACATCCTGCATTTTAAAACTGTCAGGAATCGCAAGTGTACCCTTAACACACTGGAAGGGAGAACAGCCTCCACTACACAACTGATGCATTTACTTCTCCATTTTATACACAGGAGTTGGTGAAACAAGGACTCCGAGTCACCATCAATCACATCCTGAAACAACCCCATCACTACAGCCACAGCGCCACACTTTATTAACTCTGACCCTCCAGCATCTGCAGTTCTCACTTTCTCCGAGAAACAAGGACTCAGCCTATGAAACACTAAATGTAATCACAGACTCCACTCTCTTCAATGAATATGAACTGACCCTTCTCTCTGCTGCTTTGTGGTACACAGTGATTCCATCTCTCCCTCTGCTGCCAATCAGCGTCACTTAGAGATACATAAAATGAAAAGCCTTACTTTGTTATTCATGACATTAAAACCACTCCCTCAGGAAAGCAGGGGTAATGGTTTTTGCTACAGCACAAAATAACATTTCAGACAGCAAACAGAATTAAAATTTCAGTAGCCTGCAATGTTTGAAATTCCCTCTGTTGGATGGTGAGGATCGCGTGGCCACTAACTCTGGATCAAGAGATCCTGGATCAAATCCCACCTCCTCGGGAAATGTGTCATAACACAGCTGCTGAAGGGCTTTTGCCTGAAACGTCGACTCTCCTGATCCTCAGATGATGCCTGGCCTTTTAGATTAGATTACTTACAGTGTGGAAACAGGCCCTTCGGCCCAACAAGTCCACACCGACCCGCCGAAGCGCAACCCACCCATACCCCTACATTTACCCCTTACCTAACAATACGGGCAATTTGGCATGGCCAATTCACCTGACCCGCACATTTTTGGACTGTGGGAGGAAACCGGAGCACCCGGAGGAAACCCACACAGACACGGGGAGAATGTGCAAACTCCACACAGTCAATCGCCTGAGTCGGGAATTGAACCCGGGTCTCAGGCACTGTGAGGCAGCAGTGCTAACCACTGTGCCACCGTGCCGCCCACTATCATTTCCAGCACCACACTCTCGACTCTGCGTCACAACACAGCCAAACTGATCAATTTTTTAAAAATACAAATTATAACATAAAGGTCATTCAATTCTGTGAAAAAACATTATTGCGTCACCTAGAATCAGATTAATGAACAGGCTGGCTTATTGATTCTAGCCTCTGACAATGTCCTATGCATAATTCTGGGCAAACTCAAACTATTTTAATAATTCTAGAATTCCTATATTAGTACCTTCAGTGATACAGTAGTGCCTCGACTTACGAACTTAATCTGTTCCGGGACCCGTTCGCGAACTGAATCAACTTTTCCCATTGTTCGGATAGCGTAAGAATGCTTGGACATAGCAACTCACACTGTTCACAGCGCACGTGCCAAAGATGAACTGAATGAGATCACATGGGGCCAGACAACTTTTGCGTTCAACAAGTGCGTAGCAAAGCAGAACAATGAAACCACGTGGTCGCACATGGGCTTTTTGCATTCGTATCTTGAAGTTCGTGCATACATTAAAGCAAAATTTTACATACAATCCTGATCGTAAACAGATTTGTTTGTGAACGGGGTCGGTTGTATGTCGAGGCGCTACTGTACATCATTGAGGAGTATGATGTGGGATGGCCTAAGGTCACTGATACTGAAAAATGGCACATTACTGGAAATCCTTTCACACATTTCTCTTCAACTTTGACAAAATGATATGAAGGTGTGAAATTTCCAATGGAATTGATGTAGGCTACTGAATTTATCCGCTCCACCTTCCCTTCCGACCTATCACCTTTACCCCCACCTTCATCCACCTATCACACACTCAGATACCTTCCCCGGCACGGTGGCACAGTGGTTAGCACTGCTGCCTCACAGCGCCTGAGACCCGGGTTCATTTCCCGACTCAGGCGACTGACTGTGTGGAGTTTGCACTTTCTCCCCGTGTTTGCGCGGGTTTCCTCCGGGTGCTCCGGTTTCCTCCCACAGTCCAAAGATGTGCGGGTTAGGTGAATTGGCCATGCTAAATTGCCCGTAGTGTTAGGTAAGGGGTAAATGTAGGGGTATGGGTGGGTTGCGCTTCGGTGGGTTGGTGTGGACTTGTTGGGCCGAAGGGCCTGTTTCCACACTGTAAGTAATCTAATCCCAGTCCCACCCATGTTCGATTTATTTCTCCATCCCGAGGCTCCTAGCCTCATTCCTGACAAAGGGCTTTTGCCTGAAACGTCGATTTTCCTGCTCCTCGGATGCTGGCTGACCTGCTCAGCTTCTTCAGCACCGCACTCTTGACTGTAGGCTACCAAACGCAAGAGAGACTACGTGGACTCCAGCACCACACTGAGTACAAAGCAGGAAAATGATTGAGATATGGGCCACTGGACCCGAAATGTTACATCTTATTTCTCTCCACAAATGCTGTCAGATCTACTGAGCTTTTCTGACAATTTCTGTTCTTGTTTCTGACTTCCAGCAACCACAGTCCTTTCGGTTGAGGAATTCTGTTCATGATCACTGCTCAGTGCTACAGCGGAAACACTTTGTGGGGATTTGCTCCCCCCAACCCCCGACAAGCCTTTTAGGAGTAAGTCCAGGAATGTTCTCTCAGTGAACCGATGTATTTTTTGAGATTGGAGCTGCAGTATGTCATTGTCTGGGTGGCTATTGGGGAAGGATGAAGACTGCCAGATGTTATAAATCAGAACGCCAGGCAGTGAACAGCATAATTGGAGACAAGGCTTCAAAGAGCGAGCACTGCAGCTTCCAGAAACACATTACATACTGTGCACCAACAGCCTAGTGAGCATAGTCTCTGTGTGCTCCGTGAATATGAGCAGACAGGACCACCTGAATCCATTGAAATGCCCTCATAATTCAAAACATATTCTTCTGGAACAGGAGTTGCCAAATGAATCCAAGCTGATGCAAAGCTGGTGTGTTTCAAATTCTACAAACTCTGCTCCTATTTTGAAAACTGCTGAAAGCTGTTTTGTGTAACTGGACAGCATAGTAATTCATATTGGACAGCATAGCAATTCATATTGGACTTACTATTTCTTTTGTGTACACCTGGGCACAAATCTGCATAAAAACCATTCAGGCCTATAGGACCAGAGGTAACAGCATCTCACACCCCACCCCTCCGCCCCCTTTTCCAGAGTCATCATATGCAGGGGCCCTGTTCCTCTATATGCAGAGAGAGCGTGTCCAGACATTGTGGCAACTTGAATACAGTAACTGTTCTCTGGCAAATTCTTCCTGGCAATGCCTCAACCATTCAGAATTGACTTGTCAACCAATCAGCACCTGTTTCCAATGCAGTGAAACGTTTTCCTTTCATTGAAATTTTGAGAAATGTATTCACCCGTGGGATATGGGTATTGCTGGCTGGGTCAGCATTTATTGCCCCTCAACTTAGAATCATAGAGATGTGCAGCATGGAAACAGACCGTTCGGTCCAACTCGTCCATGCCGACCAGATATCCCAACCCAATCTAGTCCCATTTTCCAGTACTTTGCCCATATCCTTCCAAACCCTTCCTAATCATATACTCATCCAGTTGCCTTTTAAATGTTGCAATTGTACCAGCCTCCACCACTTCCTCTGGCAGCTCATTCCATACACGAACCACCCTCTGTGTGAAAAAGTTGCCCCTTAGGTCTCTTTTATATCTTTCCCCTCTCACCATAAATCTATGCCCTCTAATTCTGGACTCCCCCAACCCAGGGAAAAGACCTATCTATTTATCCTATCTCTGCCCCTCATAATTTTCTAAACCTCTATAAGGTCACCCCTCAGCCTCTAACACTCCAGGGAAAACAGCCCCAGCCTGTTCAGCCTCTCCCTATAGCTTGAAAATCTTTTCTGAACCCTTTCAAGTTTCACAACAGCCTTCCAATAAAAATGAGACCAAAATTGCATGTAATTTCCCAATAGTGACCTAACCAACATCCTGTACAGCCACAACATGACCTCCCAACTCCTATACTCAATATTTGTATCTTTGGGATAGAAGAAAATATAATGCTGCTACCTAGCTCAATGGCCTTGTATTAAGACATATTGTTAATACAGAATAGAAAAAGTCATTGTGAAGCAGTTTGGATAGTGCACAATTTCCAATTAGAAGGCTCCGGGTTCAAAAACCTCTCCAGAACTGGGAGTACATTATCAAAACTGACACTTCAGTTGTCTTGTGAAAACTTTCAGTCCTTCAACAGAACAGTGAAACAATGCTGCTCCTGCCCTCTTCAAACGGACACTGAAGACCATCACGGAGCTCCTTCAGTACAAATGACCCTGGGAATTTCAGAGACACAAGGTACAATAATAATGCAGCTAATTCTGTACAACCACAAGCAGTTGATGCCCTTGAGGTGGTGCTGGTGGGCTGCCTTCTTGAATCGCCACAGTCCACCTGCTGTAGGTAGACCCATAACCCCATGAAGGAGAACGTTCACAGGTCTTGACTCTGCGACACAGAAGGAACAGCAACATATGTTGAAGTCAGGATGATGAGTGGCTTGGTGGTATTCCCATGTCCTTTAAGATGCAAAGGGTCGTGGGTTTGAAAGATGCTTTCTGAGGATATTTGGTGAATTTCTGCCCCTGTAGCTGGTACACACTATTGGTACTGAACATGAGTGGTGGAAGGACTGGATGTTTGTGGATGTGATGTTAGTCAAGTGGGCAGAAGTGAGGACTGCAGATGCTGGAAACCAGAGTTTAGATCAGAGTGATGCACAGCAGGTCAGCATCCGAGGAGCAGAAAAATCTATGTTTCGGACAAAAATCCTTCATCAGGAATGGAGGCAAGTGGGCCGCTTTGATGTGGGCGATGGATGGTTTCCTGAGTGTTGTTGGAGCTGCACCCATCCAGGCAAGTGGTGAGGATTCTATCATACTCCTGACTTGTACAGTATAGGTCATGGACACGTTTTGGTGAGACAGGAGGTGAGTTTCTTGCTGCTTCTAGCTTCTGACCTGATTGTGTAGTCACAATGTTTATACAGCTTGTCCAGTTAATCTTCTGATCAATGGCAATCCTCAGGATGTTAATAGTAGGGGATTTCGTGATGGTTAATGCCATTGACTATCAAAGGGTGATGCTTCAATTCTCTATCTTGTTGGAGTTGATCAGTACCTGGCACTTGTGTAGTACAAATGCTACTTGTCGCTTGTCAGGATATTGTCCAGGTCTTGCTGTACTTGAACATAGACTAATGAGTATCTCAGAAGTCATGAATGGTGCTGAACATTGTGCAATTATCAGCGCCACTTCTGACCTTATGAAGGTGGGAGGCATCATTGATGAAGCAATTGAAGATGGCTGGGTGTAGGGCAATATCCTGAGGAAATCCCTGCAGAGATATCTGAATTCCAACAACCACAACCAGCTACCATAAAGGCACACATCAACTCCAACCTCCCAGATTGCCTTGATCCACAACAATTCACCTACCATCGCAACAGGGCCATGGCAGATGCTATCACCCTTGCCCTGTACTCATCTCTGGAACACCGGGATAACAAAGGCACCTAAGTTAGACTCCTACTTATTGACTTTAGCTCCACCTTCAACACTATAATTCCAACTAAACTCATCTCCAAATTCTGAGACCTCAGACTCTGCTCTCCGCTCTGCAAAGGATCCTCAACTTGCTGACCCACAGACCGTAATCAGTAAGATGTGACAACAACTCCTCCACGATAATCCTCAACACATATGTCCCTGCTCCTCTACTCGCATTCTCTCACAATGAAAGCCAACATACCATCTGCCTTATTTGGCAGCCTGCATGCTTATTTCATTGACTGGTGGACAAGGACCCAGGTCTGATCGCACCTTCCCCTTTTCCTATTTATCACAATTCAGCTAATAATCTGCCTGTCTGTTTTTGCTACCAAAGTGGACATTTATCAACATTATAATTCATCTGCCACCAGAACTAGAGGGCATAGGTTTAGGGTGAGAGGGGAAAGATATGAAAGGGACCTAAGAGACAACATTTTAAGCTGAGGGTGTTGCGCGTATGGAATGAACTGCCAAAGAAAGTGGAGGAGGCTGGTACACTTGCAACATTTAAAAGGCATCTGGATGCATATATGAATGGAAGTGTTTCGAGGGATATGGGTCAAATGATGGCAAATGAGATTAGATTGGTTTACGATATCTGATCGACACGGATGAGTTGGATCAATGTTTCTGTGTTGTACATCCTTATGACTCTACTCTCTTTCCTAAGGTAAGGGGGGGGTCCCCTGTTTCCTGATTTGAGATTTCCTTTATGATAGGTGTGTTAATTATTTCATTAACAACGGAGGACAATTTCTGTTCGGGTGCAAGATTTTAACTGACAAAATGTAACAGAACAAAATGTATATGCTTTTGCCAAATTCAAGAAACAGACTGAGCAGAATATTATTCAGTTATTAATATATTTCTGCTTCAGAACAATTTAGTAACCCTGCTGATTGCTCTGAGTTTATTCAGAAAACAGCTTTGTCACACAGAATAAGGGTCCAGGATGAACCTCCAATCGAATCTGGTAAATGGACTTTGTCAGGGCAGTAAATAAAGGTACTGCAGGCTCAGTACTTCCTGGTTAGGAAGAACAATTGGCTAAAGTGTCCCATTCATGATCAGTGGATAACATGTGGACAAAATTGGACTTTACTATGAAGAATCTTTCAGAACACAGCCTTCCCAAGCTCACGGTCAGGGTCAGGGTAAGGCACCGGAGTGCAATTGCTACAAGACGAGAGTTATTTTTTTCAGAATATTAGATAAAAAACAAAGATCGACACTGAGGAAAAGATGTAGATTATTACATACAAACAGTGTCAGTCAGTTCTTTGATCATAGGCAGCTGTTGGATCATGGGACACGTCGCATCCAGTCAGAGACATCCCTGGTCCCAGGCTGACACACGCACCGGCACATGCACAAAGCGAGTGGCCATTTCCCCGTCTACTCTAACATGGACTGCAACTTTCTTCTGCAGGCTAACATTCAAGGATATGGGATTGAGCGTTCCCATCATGCAGGGGTATCTCCATTTTGTCAGCCTGGGTTGGATTTGAACAAAGATCTTACAAGTGAAATAATACTTTTGTTTTGCACTGCACAATCCATGCCTATTCAATTAAATAGCTTGCAAATTCAAAATTTAAATCCATTTCAAGGTGCTTCTTTACATAAAATATAGGTTATTTTTGATAAAAGATTAATTTATGTTTTGCTGTCCATTTCTGAAATATAATGCAATGCTTGTAAGGTAAAATTAATAGAAATAGTGAGTTTATTACTGTTCAATAATTACAAAATGAACAAAACAAGCAGTGGCCTATGTGATATCGATTTTCATTTTGTACAGCAATGGCCTACATAGCTCATTTTGCCTGCACCACATGTTCGACTCTCCACCTCTTAACCTTTTAGTCAATATCCCAGCTGTCACCATCTATGATTAGCATTTCATGCTCAGCAGCCTTTGTTTATTTATGGAGAATAATTTTCTGCCCAATTTAAATTATCTGCAGCTTAAAGCAACCTTTACATTAACGTTACCACTTTCTCCAGTTCCAGGCAAAGCATTGCTGCACCAAGGTGCCCCATTCGTAGGAAGAATCTGTTGAGTATTACAAGTTGCTTGCTACCTATCCCCAGCTGCAAATGTGTTGCTGGTCAAAGCACAGCAGGTTAGGCAGCATCTCAGGAATAGAGAATTCGACGTTTCGAGCATAAGCCCTTCATCCTGATGAAGGGCTTATGCTCGAAACGTCGAATTCTATATTCCTGAGATGCTGCCTAACCTGCTGTGCTTTGACCAGCAACACATTTGCAGCTGTGATCTCCAGCATCTGCAGACCTCATTTTTTACTGCTACCTATCCCCAGTCTAACAAGAGCTTTTCCCTTCCTTCAGGAATAAAACAGAGTCAGGCACTAATTCCGAAGAACTGAGGTTACCGGACCTGAGACGTTGACTCTGATTTCTTTTCACAGATGCTGCCAGACCCGCTGAGCTTTTCCAGCAACCTCTGCTTTGAAATCAGACAACTGCCAGGTTCCTGGTTTTGTTTACAAATACAGTTGATTGAGCAGTTCACGTTAACCAGGCCACCAGGGAGAAGGTCTTGGATTTGATTTAAGATTTACTGTCACATGTACTCAAGTACAGAATTACAGTGAAAAGTGTACTTTCTCTCTGCTTTCACTTGAAATAGTGCCATGGGATCTTTTAAGTATGTGTGAGGTGGACCTGGATTTAACACCCCTTCCAAATTACTGCATCTCGGAGAGTGTGACCTGCAGTGCTAGGTTAGATTGCATCCTATCTCTGAAATCAGACATAAACCCATGTTAATCTGAGTTCAATCTTCCAGCTCAATTCGAAAGCCACTGCCTTTTTGCAGGCTCCAATTACTTCTTCTTAACTGCTTCTCGGATATTTGCCTCTAACACTGTACTTTCTGAGCGTTGGGACAATGAAAATGTCCAGATCTGTTCACATTTCAGCACTGGATAGTTTACACACTCTCATTCTCCATTTTTCATTCCTCACTAGAGGGCAGGTATGGTGGCTCAGTGGTTAGCGTTGCTGCCTCAACACCAGGAACCCGGGTTCAATTCCAGCCTCGGGTGACTGCCCTTGTGGAGTTTTCACATTTTCCTCGTGTGTGCGTGGGTTTCCTCCGGGTGCTCCGGTTTCCTCCCACAGTCCAGGGTAGGTTAAGTGGATTGTCCATGGAAACGCAGGGATACAGGGATGGGATGGGCCTGGGTGGTATGCTCTTTGGAAGACTGGTTTGGACTTGATGGGCTGAATGGCCTGCTTCCATACTGTAGGGATTCTATGATTCTACAAAGCAGCATTCTGACCATTGCATTGTCACTGTTCACAATGATTTATGTTTTGGAACACCACAGAGTTGGTCAGCAGAGAACGAAACCTTCAATCCAATGGCTCACACACTTGCTTTTTCCCTCACATCTGTGTGATGATTTACCTCTCGAATATTTCTCTAATTCCCTTTTCTATTGAATCCGCTTTCACATCCCTTTTAGGCAATGCATTCCAGTTAGTAACGCTCACCACATAGAAATAGTTCACCCCTCCAGGTCTTCTGCCAGAGTTCTTCAGTCTGGTTTATGACCTTGCTGCCATCCTGACCAACGTAATTTCTTCACGTGATTGTTTTGATGAAGCAGCTTTGGATTGTGAGCTTTGCAACCATTATCACTGCAAAGTAGTGTCAGCACCTGCAAGAAGTAATCCTCCAAAATCTGCAGCTTTCACTTACCACGTGTCTGTATGTCTTTGGGATAGGCAGATGTACAGAGTGCTAAATAGCTGTGCTTAAATATCTAAATCACTGATGGCCTTCCCAATTATGTTCCACACATTTGCCATGAAATTGTTAACCAGTAGGTGACCTCAGGAAAGCAAACTGATACCACTTGCAGAATAAGTTTGAAAAGTGCCATTAAAAAGCTGCAGTTACCGTCAGTTCGCTTCAGGAGTGATGTTGAATCAGCGTCAAACTTGGCCCTTCATGTGACTGAATCAGTCGATTCACAACCCGTGGGATCTTTAGGCAGCCTGACCCCTGGAGGTCCAGAGGGTGAGGTTTGCTTCCCCTTCTTCCCCCACTCAGTCTCATCGTTATGGAGTTTGTCCTCAATGAGCGATGCAGCTTGATGGGCAAGTTGCAATCATTTTGGACTGATTGGGTAGTCAATAAAATCAATGCAGCTAGACTGGATTTTGAATGATCACAGGGCCAAATTCAAAACATCATTCACATTATAAATCTGAGCAAAGCAGAAAGGTTGGAATTTTGCACATGCCATTCTCCATCTGGATTACTGCAAGGTCTACAGCGTACGTCAATCTCACAATCCAAAGCTTCATCATCAAAACAATCACGTGAAGAAATTACGTTAGTCAGGATGGTAGCAAGGTCATAAACCAGACTGAAGAACTCTGGCAGAAGAACTAGAGGGGTGAATTATTTCTATGAGATGAGCGTTATTAACTGGAATGCACTGCCTAAAAGGGATGTGAAAACAGATTCAATAGAAAAGGGAATTAGAGAAATACTCGAGAGGTAAATCATCACACAGATATGAGAGAAAAAGCAAGTGTGAGAGCCATTGGATTGAATGGTTTCGTTCTCTGCTGACCAACTCTGTGGTGCTCCAAAACATATATCATTGTGAACGGTGTTCCTAAGCACAGTTCACGTTACACCCGAGTACACCGCCTTGAACAGCTCTTTGTTCAAGTGAGAGAAGCTACAATAGGTGCAAGGTATGAGATTCCAGGCTTCCTTAACCTGGAGTTGATGCTTTGCTGATGTCTTACCTTTTCTATTACTTTGTCCACTTCTGTACCAACAGGTGAGTAAAGGATCTTGGGATTAGTGGTCATGAGGTGCACTAGTAAGCCAAGGTTACGTTGCTCCTTGCTGGTGAAGCCGAGAGAGCTCATGTTCCCCTGTTTCAAGGCCTCAGGTTCTATTGTTCTGAATAAGAGGAAACATAAATGAAATGATGTGAAGCTGCCATGAGAAGGAAGCAGCACAACAATAAACAATATTATTATTGCAATACCTATCCAGTCATTGGCTCTGGGAAAATTCTGACAAACTTCAGATTTGTCTTAAAGCCACCAACTAGAACAGAATGTGATTGTTTCTAACCAGGAGGCATTTGCTGATCATTGGAAAGAATCTCAGGATAGCTCTTACTTAAGTGAAAACAAAACAGATGCAAACTCCAGCAAAAAGGTATCCTAAAGGGGATCACATTCCCAAGCCATCAATGTGCATTCACGGGCAGAAAAAATTATATTTAGCACGCAGGGTGGAAGGCTATTTCAATGAGACTAGTCAATAGGCAATGTCTGATTATTCAGAGGAACACTTTGCTGTTGACAAACCCTTTCGATCTAGACTGACCTGTGAGAAAAGCTTTTTAAAAATGAACACAAATGCCAATAATGGTCCATCAAGCAACAGCAGGTTGCACATCTATCTGCCTATACAAGGCAATACGACAGGGTGCAGCCAGGTCGGACCCATTAACCGAGCAAGACATGTGTTCAAGTGCTTTCTGTGATTGCATCTTTTCTTTTGCTGTCTCGCTAAGTAAGCATTTCTCACCAAACTCTGTTTTGCATTTTACAATGTGAAGCAAAGCCAAACCAAATCTATTCTCCCCTCGTGTCAGTCGTAGGAATGACTAAAGGAGGTAGGTGTGCGTAAAACATGAAGATGCATTCACAAGCAAAATGGAGTTCTATTATTACACTCTTGGACAGGTTACCACGGAAGTAAACATTGGGGAGTTATTGAGAGGGAAGGGTTCAAATCCCAAGAAATGCGGGCTTTTTAAAGGAGCAGGTTATATCTCTTCAGATATCAACAGCAGACTTCAATTCATTGCAGGATGTAATTCCACAATTAATTTTAAGAAAGTAAAAACCATTAGAAATTTCAATGGGCAGTAAAACATTAACAAAGGCACAAATAAATTTACAGTTTCAAGTTTCTTGACTTCGGTTGGTATGGTATTATCACTGAAGAATTAGCAGTTCCAGAGGAAGTCCCAGTGATTAATTGGCATGGAAGGTGACTTTTTAAAAATTCATTCATTCCATGCGGGCATCGCTGGCTGGACCCGCATTAACTGTCCGTCCCTAACTGAGGAGGTGGTGGTGAGCTGCCTTCTTGAACAGCTGCAGCCTATGAGCTCTAAGTAGACCATAAAGCCATGAGGGAGGGAATTTTGACCCGGTGACACTGAAGGTACAGCGATACATTTCCAAGTAAGAATGGTGAGTGATTTGGAGGGGAACTTGCAGTTGGTGGGGTTCCCAACTTTCTGTTGCTCTAGTTATTGAGAGTTTGGAAGGTGCTGTCTAAGGAGTCTCAGTGAATTTCTGCAGTGCATCTTGTAGATGGTACACATTACTGCTACTGAGCATCAATGGTGTAGGGAGTAGGTATTCTGATGGAGGGCTTATCCCCAAAATGCTGATCCTCCTGCTCCTTGGATGCTGCAAGCCCTGCTGTGCTTTTTCAGCACCACACATTTCACCCAGTGGTTAGCACTGCTGCCTCACAGCGCCAGAGACCCGGGTTCAATTCCCACCTCAGGCGACTGACTGTGTGGAGTGTGCACATTCTCCCCGTGTCTGCGTGGGTTTCCTCCGGGTGCTCCGGTTTCCCCCCACAGTCCAAAGATGTGCGGGTCAGGTGAATTGGCCAAGCTAAATTGCCCGTAGTGTTAGGTAAGGGGCAAATGTAGGGGTATGGGTGGGTTGTGCTTCGGCGGATCGGTGTGGACTTGTTGGGCCGAAGGGCCTGTTTCCACACTGTAAGTCATCTAATCTAATCTAATCTAAACATTTCAAATCTGATCTCCAGCATCTGCAGTCCTCCCTTTCTCTTTTTGTGAATGTCGTGCAAGTCAAGAGGACTTCTTGGTTCTGGATGGATTCAAGCTTCTTGAATGAACTGAAGTGAACATCTGCGATGTTTGGAATGTTAAAGGAGACTGAGATGGATACCTACTCAGCAGTTCTGGCTGAAGACCAGTTGCAAATGCTTCTGCCTTATCTTTTGCACTGATGTGCAGGACTCCCTGCTGTTGAGGATGAGGATATTTGTGGAGCCTCCTCCTCCTCCAGTGAATTGTTTAATTGTCCACCACCACTCACGACTGAACGTGACAAGATTGTGGAGCTTAGATCTGATCCATTAGCGGCGAAATCATTTAGCCCCGTATTGTAGCTTCACCAGGTTAGCACCTCATTTTTAGGAGCAGGTGAGGACTGCAGACGCTGGAGATCAGAGTCGAGAGTGTGGTGCTGGAAAAACACAGCGGGTCAGGCAGCATCCGAGAAGCAGGAGAATTGATGTTTCGGGCATAAGCCCTTCATCAGGACAAAGTTAAATATCACACAACACCAGGTTACAGTCCAACAGGTGACTATATGCTGGGCCATGAAGTTTTGGATTATACTGGAGTACAATTCTGCTGCTGATGCCACCTGATGAAGAGACAGCGCTTTGAAAATTAGTACTTCCAAATAAACCTGTTGGACTATAAACTGATGCTGTGAGATTTTTAACTTTGTCCACGTCAGTCCAACACTGGCACCTCTAAGTCATCAGAATACTCCTGTTTAGATATGCCTGATGCTGCTCTTGACACGTCCTCCTTCACACTTCACTGAGTTGGGGCTGATCCCCTGGCTTGAGTGAGGGATATGCTGAGAAGCAGGAAAATCAACGTTTTGGGCAAAAAGCCCTTCATCAGGGCATTCCTGATTCCTGATTCTCCTGCGCTTTGGATGCTGCCTGCCCTGCTGTGCTTTTCCAGCACCACACTCTTGACTCTAATCTCCAGCATCTGCAGTCCTCACTTTCACCTGGGGGATATGCTGGGCCATGAGGTTATGGATTATGCTGGAGTACAGTTCTGCTGCTAATGGTCCACAATCCCTTATAGATGCTCAATGTTAACTGTTAAATGTGTTTGAAATTAAAATGGTGGAGGTGCCAAACAACACAATGGAGGGCATCCTCAATGTGAAGATTATCACAAGATCAAAGCAGTGTTCAATCATAACAATACTGTCAAGGACAGACGCAGTTATCACAAGTAGATTGGGAGGGAGGAAGTTAAGTCTGTTTTTCCCCTTTGTTGGTTCCCTCACCACCTGCCACTGACCCTCCCAGCACCTATGCCCTTTCGGGTTTGATTGGTTTGTTTAGCAGTGATAATGGAAACTGAAGTACCAGATTACATTCAGAAACCTCATCAATTTCTGTTTTTCTCCCAAGTGATGTTCAACATGAAGGAGCTGAGGTAGGGAGGGGGAGATACTGGCAATGAGTAAGATAATGCTCTGCATGTGTCTAAACATTTGCAATGAGACTTCACGGATTCAGAGGACATGCTGAGGAATCCCAGGGCAATTTCTTTCTGATTGTTTACCACAATTGTGCATTTAAACCCCTATAGTAAAATGGCATTTTACACTAACCACAAGGTAATGTAGTGATCCAGTGAAGCATGGTCCTATGCTCATCAGAGAGAGCACCCTTTCCTGGGAGGTTCAGAAAGGGAAGATGGGTTGGGGTGCAGGATGCACTGGAAGGCTTTCCCAAGGGGAGGAGCGTGGATGTGGCATGACGAACCCAAGCCCTAACAAACAGGCTAAGAATAACAATAATTTACAAGTGGGATCGAATGTGTTTGCTTTTGATGGAATGTATTTGTGGTTCATTTGCTGGGGAGCTGGCAAGTATATCGCGTGTGCACTTCGGTGGAGGGGGAAAGTGAGCCCAAACTCATGGAGTAGCCCATTCTTCATCGCTACTGTCAGAAAACAGTCTCTACTGAAATATTCACCTCAAGGGAGCAAGTTAGTTAATATGAAAATTAAAATTAAAAAAAATCAGCAGCTCAAACTTCTATCACCCCACAGCTGAAAACACATTTGTTTCTAATATTATGTGCTGATTATTTCTTAGAATAATCATTGTTTTACAAAGTATAATATTGAAAATAATAGATTTTAGCTAACATCAGAAAACAGCACAGTAAGTGTCTTAAGCATAGTACTGAATGCAAGAAAGGAAATGGGAATTTGCTTCAGGTCAATGCTGACGTGCAAGTTAATCAACAATGTCTCTGTGGTGAGATGAATTGAAGCCAAGTCAGTGATGATGACTTATGAGGAACAATGGGACATGTAATCTGGTCCACAAATGATTGATAAAATCAAAATTTGGCTGTGAAAGTCTTTCTGACATCCATGATTCCCCACGGAACTGCAGAACGTTATTAGCTTGTAAAATGGTACCTGTTATTCCCACAGAGGATTGGCTGAAGGCCAGCCCAGAGCTGAACAAAAGCGGAAAACTGAGTGTGAGGATTCTCCTTCTTGGGCTCCTCGTCCTCTTCTGAGGTGGCATTGGCTGTGAAATTGCTGTTCCAGCTGGTACTATTGGCAGCAGTGGGTGGGCTTTTGCCAGTGCAGGCCCCCTTTGGGAGCAGTCTGGCAAGTCCAGATAAGGCATCAACATCCTTTAAGATTTTTTCCACCTCGATGAGGTCTTCAAGTAAGGCCTGAAGGTGATGCTGAACGGCTGTGCTGTTCACCTCATTCAATTTGAGCTGCACACAGGAAAGAAAGGAACAGCAGAAGATGACAAACAGCACAGTGGTCACTCAATATGCACAAGACAACAGTCACAAGTTCACATGAAGGGTCAACGTGAATTGGTGTTTCAGGTTTGATATTTGAGGGTTGAGGAATTTTAAAACAAACCAATGCCAGGTGCTTATTAAAATGCCACAATGTAGGTTACTTCCTGGGGCTTGGAAGTAACTTGAATTATGAACTATTGTCTGTTGAACCAGGTACACTAGCAGAATGTACACCAACTGAAAGTAAAATCCTGCCATGGTTCTTTACTGCCAGATTACTCATGAACATTGAATTATATGAAAACTATTGATTCCGATTATTGTCTCTAACATGTCCCCTTCAACAAGACAGATATTTTAATCAAAGGTTTGCATGTAAAATCAGACAAAGGTCAATATATGCATGAGAAATATTAAATGGCTTCCAACTCATTATTTAATTCAGTCTGGTGTTTAGGTGTTGACAATTTTTCTTCCTCACCTAATTCCGCATTCAAGGAGTTTTGGCTTCATAGTCGCATCTCATGTGGAGCCTGCTCACAGGCCAATCCCCAACATTTACCAATAATACAAAGCTTAGGAAAATCAAAGTTGACCAGCAAAGAAGTGCTGTCACGGTGGGGAGTCTGTGGGGACAGTGAGTGCCAAAATACAAACTGTTAACACTGCACTTTGCCCATCATTCCTAAAGTCAGGGTGTCAGGTGGGTGGGTTGGAGTATTCTATGGTTACCTGCATGAACTCCTCAACAAGATAAAACTGAAATGTGAAAGTAGTTATGAAGAGTCCTGATCGCAAGGCCAATATTTAAGTGATAATCACAGGCAATACATTATACATTATGAATAAATCTAAGGGCTGCTGGCATCTATAAGTGCAGACAAAGGGATAACTGGGATAAGTTACAAGCATGTGGTGTGGTGGTAGTGTCCCCATCTCTGAGCCAGGAGGTCCGGATTTATGTCCCGTCTGCTCCAGAGGTGTGCAATACAGTCTCTGAACAGGTTGATTAAAAATACCGATAAAGTGTGTTTGTATTCTAATGGACACAACACCAGCTTCACTTGTCTGACACACGGAAACAAAATAATTGAGAGCCCATAGATTCAGAGTACGTATCCCCTTGCCATGATAGCTTTATTTACATGTCACCTTACTCCCTTTCGTGCCATGAAATGGCCCAGAAAATATGACTGTGACTTGCAAATTCTGATGTTGGTTTCATTTTCTTTATTGTGGAACATGGGTCATTAATTGCTTATCCTTAAGTGTTCTTGCGATCTTGGTGCTGTGCTGCCTTCTTGAACCGCTGCAGTCCATATGATGCAGGCATATCCCCAGTGTTATAGTCATAGAGATATATAGCAAGGAAACAGACCCTTTGGTCTAACCTGTCCACGCCAACCAGATATCCCAACCCAATCTAGTCCCACCTGCCAGCACCTGGCCCATGTCCCTCCAAACCCTTCCTATTCATATACCCATCCAAATTCCTTTTAAATGTTGCAATTGTACAAGCCTCCACCTCTTCCTCTGACAGCTCATTCCACACACGTACCACCCTCTGTGTGAAAACGTTGCCCTGTAGGTCTCTTTTATATCTTTCCCCTCTCACCCTAAACCCCCCTATGCCCTCTAGTTCTGGACCCGACCCCAGGGAAAAGACTTTGTCTATTTATCCTATCTATGCCCCTCATAAATTTGTAAACCTCGAAAAGGTCAACCCTCAGCCTCCGACACTCCAGGGAAAACAGCCACAACCTATTCAGTCTCTCCCAATAGCTCAGATCCTCCAACCCTGGCAACATCCTTGTAAACCTTTTTTGAACCATTTCAAGTTTCACAACATCTTTCCGATAGGAAGGAGACCAGAATTGCAAGCAATATTCCAACAGTGGCCAAACCAATGTCCTCTATAGTGCAACATAGAACATAGAACATAGAACAATACAGCACAGAACAGGCCCTTCGGCCCACGATGTTGTGCCGAACATCTATCCTAGATTAAGCATCCATCCATGTACATATCCAATTGCCGCTTAAAGGTCGCCAATGATTCTGACTCTACCACTCCCACAGGCAGCATACCTTCCACCCTTCACCTCAAATTTATGTCCCCTTGTAACACTCTGTTGTACCCGGGGAAAAAGTTTCTGACTCTACTCTATCTATTCCTCTGATCATCTTATAAACCTCTATCAAGTACTCAATACTCTGACCAATAAAGGAAAGCATACCAAACGCCTTCTTCACTATCCTATCTACCTGCGACTCCACTTTCAAGGAGTTATGAACCTGCACTCCAAGGTCTCTTTATTCAGCAACACTCCCTAGGACCTTACCATAAAGTGTATAAGTCCTGCTCAGATTTGCTTTCCCAAAAAGCAGCACCTCACATTTATGTGAATTAAACTCCATCTGCCACTTCTGAGCCCATTGGCCCACCTGGTTAGACCCAGTTGTAATCTTAGGTAACCCTCTTCGCTGTCCACTGCACCTCCAATTATGGTGTCATCTGCAAACTTACTAACTGTACCTCTTATGCTCGCATCCAAATCATTTACGTAAATGACAAAAAGTAGAGGACCCAGCACTGATCCTTGTGGCATTCCACTGGTCACAGGCCTCTGGTCTGAAAAACAACCCTCCACCACCACCCTCTGTCTTCTACCTTTGACCCAGTTCAGTATCCAACTGGCTAATTCTCCCTGTATTCCATGAGATCTAACTTTGCTCACCAGTCTTCCATGGGAACCTTGTCGAACGCCTTACTGAATTCTATATAGATCACATCTACTGCTCTGCCCACATCAATCCTCTTTGTTATTTCTTCAAAAAACTCAATCAAGTTTGTGAGACATGATTTCCCACGCACAAAGCCATGTTGACTATCCCTAATCAGTTTTGATTGCCGTTCCAAATATATGTACATCCTGTCCCTCAGGATTACCTCCAACAACTTGCCCACCACCAACGTCAGGCTCACTGTACTATAATTCCCTGGTTTGTCTTTACCACCGTTCTTAAACAGTGGCACCACATTAGCCAACCTCCAGTCTTCCGGCACCTCACTTGTGACTATCGATGATACAAATATCTCAGCAAGAGGCCCAGCAATCACTTCTCTAGCTTCCCACAGAGTTCTCGGGTACACCTGATCAGGTCCTGGGGATTTATCCACCTTTACACGTCTCAAGACATCCAGCACTTCCTCTCTGCAATATGGCGATTTTGCAAGATGTCACCATCTATTTCCCTACAGTCTATATCTTCCATATCATTTTCCACAGTAAATACTGATGCAAAATATTCTTTAGTATCTCCCCCATTTTCTGCGGCTCCACACATAGGCGGCGTTGCTAATCTTTGAGGGGCCCTATTCTCTCCCTAGTTACCCTTTTGTCCTTAACATATTTGTAAAAACTTTTGGATTCTCCTTAATTCTAGTTGCCAAAGCTACCTCATGTCCCCTTTTCGCCCTCCTGATTTCCCTCTTAAGTATACTCCTACTTCCTTTATACTCTTTTAGGGATTCACTCGATCTACCTTACATATGCTTCCTTCTTTTTCTTAACCAAACCCTCAATTTTTTTAGTCATCCAGCGTTCCCTATACCTACCAGCCTTCCCTTTCACCCTGACAGGAATATACTGTCTCTGGATTCTCGTTATCTCATTTCTGAAGGCTTCCCATTTTCCAGCCGTCCCTTTACCTGCAAACTTCTGCCCCCAATCAGCTTTCAAAAGTTCTTGCCTAATACTGTCAAAATTGACCTTTCTCCAATTTAGAACTTTAACTTTTAGATCTTTTCCATCATTATTTTAAATCTAATTGAATTATGGTCGCTGGCCCCAAAGTGCTCCCCCACTGACTCCTCAGTCACCTGCCCTTGTTAAAGATAGTTTCAGAGCATTGATCCAGCAACAGAAAAAGATTGTCTTTGATGTCAAGAGCAGTCACTCTCACTACATCTCTTGGGTGAAACTCTAATGCCAATGTTTAGACCAATGTGTAGTTTATAACCATATATCATAAAGAGCAATGATAGTTATTGGATTTGATTCAGCCCCAGAAAGTCTGAAGAGACTGTAATACAAACCAACCATTTTCAGTACTGAACCCGTCCTTACAACAATTCAAGGGAGTATCTTTGTTCTGTCTGTTAATAGATAGCAGTTCAAAACCAACTTCCAATTTGTTTCCCCCATTGTAAGAAAAAAACAGTAGAAGGTTATAAGTCAGGGGCAGGGTACAGAGATGATTCAGTGGAAAGTTAATCCAGTTTTCAAGTTCAGTTGAGAACAAACACTCCAAATCCACTCTAACGATTTATGACATTCTCCAAATCTCTCAAGATGTCATTGTAACCGCTCCCATGCACAGGATATGGCACATGATTTTTTTTTAAAACAACATAAAGGGCAGCCATTTTTCTTTTTAAGTTCAAAGCACCCAGGTCACCAGGCAATACAGCAGCAACACAAGAACCTCCCTAAAAGCAATGGTGAGACAAGATTGCTTGGGAAGTCCCACATAGCAAGTTCTTGGTGGTAACTTAATTTTCAATTAGGTAAAAACAGTAGAACATAATGCGCAATTTCAGGGTTGAAGTCTTCAACAAATCAAGGTATGTCTCTACCTCCAATTGGCTTTAATGTGAGATTGTTTCACTATAAGGGAGTGTACTTGACATATGAGAATACCCCAGAAGAGATGAAACAGCAAAACTTGTAAATGGCATATAGTGGTCTGACTCATCTTGTCGATTTCATAATGGAACTGCAGTATGACAAGTATATTACTGCCATATATTATTGGCTTTTTAACTTTCTGGGATACTTCTTTCCTCAGCGTATTGTAATATCTGCAAAGTTTTATAATATGCTTATGTTTTAATGGGTCTATTTAGTTTGCCATAAAATGTAATAATGGAAAGGAACACACAACTTACTACTGGTTCAACCTGTGTGACCTTGTGTGACCAAAGGGATTAAGGGCCCAGGATAAGTGTTGTGGAAATTCGTGCCTCAGGTTTAACAATGGAAAGCACAGGACAAAGTTATGGCTTTGCCATGATTAGACGGACAGCCTTTTGGACAGCCTAATTAAGACCCTAATCACAAAGGAAGAGAGGGATGGACAAAGGGAAAAAAACACATTCCCTATTAGCAATGAAGCAGAGTGTTGGCGAGAGCTAATTCCTTGGTGAAGGTGATGGAACCTGTGGACATTTAAGCCATTGGAAGACATACTCTGACAAGACCAAGAGAAGGAAACAAAAGAGTGGGCCTTCACCACTGGGTGTTGGTCGAAGAAAATTTTCAGAAAACTGGAAATAAATTTGGATGCTATGGCTCAATGAAATCAGAGAGGTGACTTTGTTGGTAGCTGGGAGTAACTTTGAATTTACTCCTTTAAAAATATAATTCTACAAAGAGTGCAATGTAGTTGGCTATCAGCAAATTTAAGACATTAAAATAGGTTATGTCTTTTTTCATTTTGATTATTAGTTGCCTACAAAATAATGTAATTAGTAATGTTGATTTCAGTTTTTGTTTTACGGATAAAAATATTAAAACCTTGGGCAGTTCTTTTAGATTTGTCACCGGGAATTCAAACCTTTCAAAACTTATCAGTTTGTAAGAGAATCATATCAGCATCTTATCAAAAGGTTGCATCAGGTCCGAACAGAATGAGCTAACACAAGTGGTTTAATTGACTTTAATGCTATCCTTATTTCCACTGCATAAGTGATTATTACGAAGAGCTTTATTAGAATGGTCCCAGGGATGAGAGATTACAGTTACCTGGACAAACTGAAGTGATTAAACGCATTAATTAAAGTTAAGTATATACAGTTGGCAGGAGGACTCATTGTATAATTATTTAAGCACATAAAGAGACACTTAGGAACACTAGTCATAGAGTCAAAGAGATGTACAACATGGAAACAGACCCTTTGGTCCTACCAGTCCATGCCGACCAGATATCCCAACCCAATCTAGTCCCACCTGCCAGCACCCGGCCCATATCCCTCCAAACCCTTCCTATTCATATACCCATCCAAATGCCTCTTAAATGTTTCAATTGTACCAGCCTCCACCACATCCTCCGGCAGCTCATTCCATATACATACCACCCTTTGCATGAAAAAGTTGCCCCTTAGGTTTCTTTTGTACCTTCCCCCTCTCACCCCAAACCTATGCCCTCTCGTTCTGGACTCCCCCACCCCAGGGAAAAGACTTTGCCTATTTATCCTATCTATGCCCCTCTTAATTTTGTAAACCTCTATAAGGTCATTCTTCAGCCTCCGACGCTCCAGGGAAAACAGTCCCAGCCTGTTCAGCATCTCCCTGTAGCTCAGATCCTCCAATCCTGGCAACATTCTTGTAAATCTTTTCTGAACCCTTTCAAGTTCCACAACATCTTTCCAATAGGAAGGAGACCAGGATTGCATGCAATATTCCAACAGTGGCCTAACCAATGTCCTCTACAGCCGCAACATGACCTCCCAACTCCTGTACTCAATACTCTGACCAATAAAGGAAAGCATACCAAATGCCTTCTTCACTACCTGCTACCTGCAACTCCAATTTCAAGGAGCTATGAACTTGCACTCCAAGGTCTCTTTGTTCAGCAACATTCCCTAGAACATTACCATTAAGTGTATAAGTCCTGCTAAGATTTGCTTTCCCAAAATGCAGCACCTCGCATTTATGTGAATTAAACTCCACTGTCACTTCTCAGCCCATTGGCCCATCTGGTCCAGATCCTGTTGTATTCTGAGGTAATCCTCTTCGCTGCCCATTACACCTCCAATTTTGATGTCATCTGCAAACTTACTAACTGTACCTCTTATGCTCGCATCCAAATCATTTATGTAAATGACAAAAAGTAGAGGACCCACCACTGATCCTTGTGCCACTCCACTGGTCACAGGCCTCCAGTCTGAAAAACAACCCTACACCACCACCCTCTGTCTTCTACTTTTCAGCCAGTTCTGTATCCAAATGGGGAGGTCTTCCTGTATTCCATGAAATCTAACCTTGCTAATCTGTCTCCCATGGGGAACCTTGTCGAATGCTTTACTGAAGTCCACATAGATCACATCTACTGCTCTACCCTCATCAATCCTCTCTGTTGCTTCTTCAAAAAACTCAATCAAGTTTGTGAGACATGATTTACCACGCACAAAGCCATGTTGACTATCCCTAATCAGTCCTTGCCTTTCCAAATACATGTACATCCTGTCCCTCAGGATTCCCTCCAACAACTTGCCCACCACCGAGGTCAGGCTCATCGGCCTATAGTTCCCTGGCTTGTCTTTACTGGTCTTCTTAAACAGTGGCACCACATTAGCCAACCTCCAGTCTTCCGGCACCTCACCTGTGACTATTGATGATACAAATATCTCAGCAAAAGGCCCAGCAATCACTTCTCTAGCTTCCCACAGAGTTCTCAGGTACACCTGATCAGGTCCTGGGGATTTATCCACCTTCACCCGTTTCATGACATCCAGCACTTCCTCCCCTGTAACCTAGACATTTTGCAAGATGTCACCATCTATTTCCTGTAAGTCTATATCTTCCATATCCTTTTCCACAATAAATACGGATGCAAAATATTCATTTAGTATCTTCCCCCATTTTCTGTGGCTCCACACAAAGGCTGCCTTGCTGATCTTTGAGGGGCCCTATTCTCTCCCTAGTTACCCTTTTGTCCTTAATGTATTTATAAAAACTCTTTGGATTCTCCTTAATTTTATTTGCCAAAGCTATCGCATGTCCCCTTTTTGCCCTCCTGATTTCCCTCTTAAGTATACTCCTACTTCCTTTATACTCTTCTCAAGATTCACTCGATCTATCCTGTCTATACCTTACATATGCTTCCTTCTTTTTCTTAACCAAACCCTCAATTTCTTTAGGCATCCAGCATTCCTTGTACCTACCAGCCTTTCCTTTCACCCTGACAGGAATATACTTTCTCTGGATTCTCGTATCTCATTTCTGAGTACTGGTGGGATGCAGAGTTAGGAACTATGTATTTTTAGAGTCATAGAAATGTACAGCATGGAAACAGACCCTTCGGTCCAACCCGTCCGTGCCAACCAGATATCCCAATCTAATCTAGTCCCTCCAAACCCTTTCTATTCAAATGCCTCTTAAATGTTGCAATTGTACCAGCCTCCACCATATCCTCTGGCAGCTCATTCCATACACGTACCACTCTCTGCGTGAAAAAGTTGCCCCGTAAGTCTCTTCTATATCTTTCCCCTCTCACCCTAATCCTATGCCCTCTAGTTCCGGACTCTCCCCACCCCAGGGGGAAAAGACTTTGTCTATTTATCCTATGCATGCCCCTCATAATTTGTAAACCTCGAAAAGGTCACCCCTCAGCCCACGACGCTCCAGAGAAAACAGCCCCAACCTGTTCAGCCTCTCCCTGTAGCTCAGATTCTCCAACCCTGGCAACATTCTTGGAAATCTTTTCTGAACCCTTTCAAGTTTCACAACATCTTTCCGATAGGAAGGAGACCAGAATTGCACGCAATATTCCAACAGTGGCCTAACCAATGTCCTGCACAGCTGCAACATGACCTCCCAACTCCTGTACTCAATACTCTGACCAATAAATTTGAAATGGTTCACTTTATACATAAATCTAAATTGGAGTAAAGAATGGTTTCTTAACATGGGTTGTCCTCCCTAGGGGAAGGAATACTCAGAGGAAATTTGGAAGAGGCTTTTGACATTGTAAGGGGAATAGGCAGTAGGAAATGATGGGAAACTAATTCAGTAAGTATCAGGAACAATGACGAGCAGATACACTTAACAGTGAATGACAACAGAACCAGCAATGACAGGTGGTGGTGGTGGTGGTGGGTGGGTACTATATGACTTGCTAGGATTTCAATGCATTGTCTGATAAGATGGTCACTACTGATTCATAACCATATGAGCCCTCAAAAAGAAATTTAATGAAGGAGTAAAAACATTGCAGGGTGTGTGGAGTTAAAGTGGGGGAAAAGGAACTAACTACATTGCCCTTCGCAGGAGCTGTCTTGGACTGAATGTGCCGAGTCACCACCTTCTGTGTTGTTCTGTTCTCTGGGCAGTATTTCACTGCGATGACAGAGGTCTCTCCCACTAGCTACACCTCCTTTGGTTCTGCCTGATTATGTGCCAGCTGGGCACCAAAGTGATCAGCAGTGGGCTTTCTCTGAAATCAAGGACCCTCAGGGCAGAAATCCCACCTTCCAAAAGCAGCTTACCCAAGGAGAAACTGGCAGCTGGTCACTGCTGCTTGTGCCCCCAAAGTGGTGGCAGCTGCTCCCGGAGGAAGCCTGGGATCCCAGGCCACAGGCGAATGAGGATCAAGATCAGATTAGACTAGATTATTTAATGTGGAAACAGGCCCTTCGGCCCAACAAGTCCACACTGACCCTCAGAAGAGCAACCCACCCAGACCTATTCCTCTACATTTACCACTTCACCTAACATTACGGGCAATTTAACGTGGCCAATTCACCTGACCTGCACATTTTAGGACTGTGGGAGGAAACCAGAGCACCCGGAGGAAACCCACATGGGGGCAATGTGCAAACTCCACACAGTCAGTTGCCTGAGGCGGAAAATGAACCCGGGTCCCTGGCACTGTGAGGCAGCAATGCTAACCACTGAGCCACTGTGCTGTCAAGTTGTGATCATGGGCAAGGGCCTTGGAAGGAGAGTGAGGAAGTGGTGCTGAAAGCAAGGGCAGGTGCAGCTTCTAGAGACAACTCCTTCCTGATGCCCGCTCCCTTGATCAGACAATGTGGTACCCAGCCTCCATAGTCATAAATGCCAGATGTATTTACCTTACAGGTGACTGTCATGCCTGGTACTAATTGAGTACCTGTACTGGTAGGATGAAGGTGAGTGAGAGTGCAAAATTGGTGGCAAGGTTTACAGGCTTTCCTGGTTGGCCTGTTGTAGCACAGTGGTAATGTCGCTCTCCTAGAGCTAGCCATTGATTTATTGAACTCCTCAGTTCAAATCCCACCTGCTCCAGAGCTGTGTAGTAATATCTCCAAACGGGTTGATTCGAAAATATCTAAAGACACTTTTAGATCTCTCGATTAACAGTTTAGCGATAAAACTA
The DNA here is from genome assembly GCF_020745735.1 of Hemiscyllium ocellatum. Classification (NCBI taxonomy): domain Eukaryota; kingdom Metazoa; phylum Chordata; class Chondrichthyes; order Orectolobiformes; family Hemiscylliidae; genus Hemiscyllium; species Hemiscyllium ocellatum. Next base: position 26,088,440 of record NC_083421.1, on the reverse strand, counting down.
CAAGACCATTGCCAACCCTCTACATTTAAGAGGTTTGGGTTTGAGCTCCTCCTGCTCAGAGGAGAGGCAATGATCTAATGGTATTATCGCTAGACTATTAATCGAGAGATCCGATAATGTTCTGGAGGACCCAGGTTTAAATCCCACCAAAGCGGATTAAAAAAATGATAACGAGCTGGAATTAAGAACCCGGTGTCGGCCATCAAATCATTGTTGATTAACGAGTAAACCCCATCTGGTTCCCTAATGTCCTTTCAGGAAGGAAACTGCCATCCTTACCTGGCTGGCCTACAAGTAACTCTCAATAGTCCTCTGAAAAACTAGGGACAGGTAATAAATGGGAATGGCAATAGCTGGCAATGCCCAAATCCCTTAAATGAACAAAAAAAATAAAACTGAACAGGTTGATTTAAAATATTAACTTCTATAAAGGTCTCTCTGCCCAGTCAGAGGCAAGAAAGTGGTGTCATCTTCGCTGTCCTGTACAACCACATACCCTCCCTGCCTCTGAAGCCATCTTTTCGCAGGGTGTTAATTCCACCTGAAGATTCAGCAGTGCCCCATGCAACACTCCAAGCTCACCTCTGCACCTGCTCTCTGGACTCAGGAGGACATCAGGCATCGTGGTAAATGAGGAGAACAAAATCTCAGAGAGGTAGAAGTTTCCATCCCAACAAAAAACAACAGCTCATGAGACAAAAGAAATATGTGCATTTATACAGCACCTTGTGTGACCTCAGAACATCCCAAAATTGCAAGGTATCAACTTCCTTTTCTTCAACACAGTATTTGTATCAGCCATTTATTCTATCAAATCACATCTGTGATTAAGCTTAATCTATTAAAGCAAATAATTCAACATGAGGCCACTTTTTAGAAAGAAAACACTAACTGTAACAACCACAAATTCTCCATACCAGTGAGTAATTAATAGTGCCAGAGGACATCCTGCTGAGATTTTCTACACCAGCTTCCTACTCATTTTCAGAGGACGGCCTTCCCTCTGCTCTGTAATGACAACAGTCATAACCTGCCACGTGTGGGAAATTATAGCTCTGAGGGTTGTCTTTCATCCCTGTACATATATCATACCAAACAAAAGAGGCCTTTCAGCACATTATCTCTCTGCTGGCTCATTGAAACAGGAATCTAAAATGTTCCTTTCTCCATATTTTATCCCATCATTCCACAATTTTTACAAGCCCGAATTTATTTCTGAAAACTGTCCCTGTCATTTCCACTTATGCATGCCACATCCTAAGAACTCACTGCATCAAATGTCTGATCTATACTCTGGTTCAGTTGACAATGAACTCTAAACCTGTGTCGTCAGATTACTGTCACCCCCTCCAATTCCCAAAAGATTTTCTATGCAACAGCTCCATCAAAGTCCTTCAAATGTTTGAACGCTTGCATTAAATCTCACTTTAACCTTCTCCGCTCTACGTACCATACATGTTTCCTCAGGCCCACTGTATTATTGAAATCACTCATCTCTGGCACCTTCTGGTATGTCTTTTCACAGTAGACTAATCAGTAAAGTTAAATCAGGGCGAGCTTGCCAATTGGTTACAAAATTGGCTTAATGGCAGGAGGTGGAGTTGTGGTGGAGGGTTGGTTCTTGGACTGGACGCCGGTGACCAGTGGTGTTCCACAGGAATCGGTAATGGGTCCACTTTTGTTTATCATTATTGAAATAAATTAGGTGAAAATATAGAAGGCATGGTTAGTAAACTTGCGGATGTTACCAAAATTGGTGATATGGTGGGCAGTGAAGGAGGTTATCTAAGATTAAGTCAGATGCCACATGACACCAGGTTATAGTCAAGGTGTGTAGTGCTGGAAAAGCACAGCCGGTCAGGCAGCATCCGAGGAGCAGGAGAATCAACATTTCCAGCATAAGCCCTTCATCAGGAGCCTGATGAAGAGCTCTTGCACAGAACATCAATTCTTCTGCTCCTCAGATGCTGCCTGACCTGTTGTACTTTTCCAGCACCACACTCTTCAACTCTGATCTCCAGCATCTGCAGACCTCACTTTTTCCTAGTTGATGACACCAGGTTATAATCCAACATGTTCATTCAAAATCACAAGCTTTCAGAGCACTATTCCTTTATCAGCTGAAGTGACTTCACCTGACGAAAGAGCAACACTCCAAAAGCTTGTGATTTCAAATAAACCTGGTGGACTATAACCTGGTGTCGTGTGACTTCTGACTGTGTCCACCCAAATCCAACAGCAGCACCTACACATGATATATGAGATTACAAAGAGATATTGATCAATTAGGACAGTGGGCTGAGGAATGTCAGATGGAGTTTAATTTGGATAAATGTGAGGTATTACATTTTGGTAAAACAAGCAATGGTAGGACTTATACAATTAAAAGTACAGCCTTGGGTAGTGTTGTAGAACAGAGAGACCTAGGGGTTCAAGGACATAATTCATTTAATTTTGCATCACATTTCGATAGGGTGGTTTTTAAGCCATTTAGCATACTTGCCTTCACTGCTCAGACCTTTGAGTCTAGGAGTTCAGACGTTATGCTGAGATTGTACAGGAGGCCTCTTCAGGAGTGCTGTGTCCAGTTCTGTTCTCCCTCTTATGAGAAGGATATTATTAAGTTGGAGAGGGTTCAGATGCGCGTTACTAGGATGTTGCCGGGAATGGAGAGTTTAACTTATGGGCAGAGGCTGGATAAGCTGGGACCTTTTTTTCATTGGGGCAAAAGTTAGAGGTGACCTTGTAGAGGCTTATAAAATCATGAGGGGTAATGGCAGGTGTCTTTCCCATAGGATGGGGGATTTCAAGACTAGTGTGTATATTGTTAAGCTGAGAGAAGAAAGAGTTTAAAAAGATATGAGGAGCAGCGTCTTATAGACAGAGAGTAGTACGTGTGTGGAATGAACTTCCAGAGGAAGTGGTGGATGTGGGTACAGTTATAACCTTTAACAAACATTTGGATAAGTACATGAATAGGAAAAGTTTAGTGGGATATGGGCCAGGAGCAGGCAGGTGAGACTGGATTCGTTTGGGATTATGGTTGACATGGACTGGTTGGACCCAAAGTGCCTGTTTACATGCTGCATGAGTTTATGACTCTGAACCCTTTCCAAAGCCTTGACATCTTCTCTGAAGTGTCCATAATTCAACAGGATACTGTCTAACCAGCAACAAGCGTTTCCCAAGAACTGGTGAATGAGCCTTTTCACTGGAAGTGCAAACTTGGAACATTAGTTCCCCTCTCTCATGTGCTATAATGCACTAAGTTCTGGAGAAAGGTTATTAGGAACATTCTAGTCCTCAGTAACTTCATCACAAGGCCAAGACAGTACACCAGAGCTCAATGATCCTTTCAGGTGGAGCTAGCTACCTTGGATGGACACTCAAATGCACCTTTTATTGATTGTGCAGTATCTAAACTAGATAAAATGGCACAAAGAAAGACTCACGTTAAGATGAGAACAACTAACATGGGAAAAGTTAAGGCAGGAGTGAGGACACCTAGATTGCCTACATTGAGAAACGACAGGACATTGAACAAGAAGGAAGATTCAACGTGAAAGAGTCAAAGCTTTTGTTCTCTGAAAATAAGATCCAAATTTGACTCACTTTGTCCACAATTTTCTGGATGTCCACTTGGCTTTGAAGTTTATTGGCGAGTTCCTGGAAATGCTCCTTGCGCAGTTTGGCGGTGGTGTTGCACACAGCTGCCCGGTAACTGCTCAGCCGGACCTTCTGAGAGGCAGGAATCGCAAGGATCTTCTGCAGATCGTCCTGTTCATCGTTACAAGTCAGGTACTCCAATACCTTGGGGGCGAACAATATATTCTAGAAACGAGAATCAAAATTTTCATCAGGTGGGGAAGAGAAAGTCAGAAATAATACGCCATCTTGCTGCAGAAACAGAGCACAAAGCCAGGCCACGATACATCTGATTTATCAACTGGGGGAGAATCTAGAAAATATACCTTCCCGTTATGTTAGTGGGAGCCTAGATCAATGGATGAAAATAATGTTTTAACTTTTCATGATCTTTGACCTTGAAGATGCGCAACAGTGTTCATTTCTCAACTTGGACGAAGGGCCAGAGGATGCTACAGTGGATGTTTTTGCCTTATGTTCCTAGTTCCACTCAGTGTTAGAGAGGGTCATTCTTGTAGTTCCTCAGGAAAAACACCAAGGTGGTCACCATAGTATGGTGTAGCACGGTGGCTCATTTGTTAACACTGCAGCCTCACAGCACTAGGGACCCGGGTTCGATTCCAGCCTCAGGCGATTGTCTGTATGGAGTTTGCACATTCTCCCTATGTTTGGGTGGGTTTTCTCTGGGTGCTCCAGTTTCCTCCCACAATCACAAAGATGTGCACGTTAGGTGGATTGGCCAAGCTAAATTGTCCGTAATGTTAGGTACATTAGTCAGGGGAAATGTAGAGGAATAAGAATGGGTCAGGGTGGTTTACTCCTTGGAGGGTCGGTGTGGACTTACTGGGCCGAAGGGCCTGTTTCCACACTGTAGGGAAACTAACTTCTAAGTATGTGGGATTTAAAGCTACATGCTAACAGCTGGGACAGTATCATGGGGATGTCAGGTCACTCAGAATGAAGGGCGCTTGTACTGCAATGGCAATGCCCTTACCTCTGAGCCTAGCGACACTCCCGAAAGCTAGTGCTTCCAAATAAACTTGTTGGACTATAACCTGGTGTTGCATGATTTTTTAAACTTAGTTCACCCCAGTCCAACACCAGCACCTCCATATCATTGCTTATTCTGTTTGACAGTCTGACACCTGAATTAGCTCCTTATCTGTAATTTTAAAACATTTGTTTTTGTGGCTCCAGGTAGTTTATGAACAAATTACAATAATGGCTTCCATTTCACAGAATCCCTATAGTGTGGAAGCAGGCCATTTGGCCCACTTAGTCTATATTGACTGTCCAAAGAGCATCCCACTCCCTTACCCAATCCCTGTAACCTTGCATTTGCCGTGGTTAACCCACCTAGCCTGCACATCCCTGGACGCTATGGGCAATTTAGCATGGCCAATCCAACTAAACTGCACATCGTTGGACTGTGGGAGGAAACTAGAGCACCCAGAGGAAACCCACTTAGACACGGGGAGAAGGTGCAGACTCCACGCTGACAGTCGCCCATGGCTGGAATCGAACCTGGACCCTAGTGCTGTGAGGCAGCAGTGCTAACCACTTAGCCAATGTGCTGCCCTTCAATAAGGATGCTCTCAGATACAATCTGGCATTAAGCCGCATAAAGAAAGATGAGGTAAAGTGACTAGAAGTGGTCAGAAGGTTTAGCTTTTAAGGAACATCTTCGTGTATGGAGGTGGGGGGGGGGCGCGAAAAGGGAGAGTTTGTGTAGCTAGTTGTGGAGGGAATGTCAGCTTTAGCTGTCAATGGTGGAGTCAGTGATGAAAATGAGAGATGAAGCAAGAGCTCATCATTAGAAAAGTGCGGGATATCAGGGAGTTTGTAGGTCGGCCAGAGGTTATTGAGATATTGAAGGGTGAAGTCATCAGAGGGATTGAAAACCAGGATGAGAATTTTAAATTGCTCGCATTGTCAGTCTGTGAAGTAATGTAGGTCACTGAGCGCAGAGCTGATGGAGAAATGCAAAAGAACCCTTTCCAGCTGAAGAAGGTCCTCAGCAATAATCTTATAGGTGATAAGGTCTGCATTTATATGAATACTAATACATTGCCTCATCAGTATCCACTGCAAACTCTTCACCTTGGTGTTCTTACAAAATTGAAAATGTAAATTTGAAACCTGACAAAAATATCTTGAAATCAAGTATACGGATCTGAATATTATTATCTGAAATTTTAACTCCCTCCGCCGCGGGAATGATGCCACTGGAAGTGCAACCAAAAAATGCTCTTCCTCTCAAACTGGAGACCCAGTTCCTGCTGAAACTTTATGCCTGCCATTATAATGTTTTATCCGTGCAACACCGCCAATGGCATCACTCTCACCTGGGGTGTTGGGAGGGTTAAAACGTCAAATATTATTCACTTCTGTATGCTTCATTTCAAACTATTTTTGCCAGGTTTTGAGTTTACATTTTCAAATTATAAAACAAAACTTTCCAGTTTGAATTATTAAAGATAGATGGCTGGTAGACATATTCTTAAAACTGTGCATCAGATCCATTGACTCAAACAACACTGCAATACCCATTCAACACATCTTAACCACGTTGACTCTTTGAAAGATCTATCAAAGTTGCTCCAATCCTCTGCTCTTTCCCCCTTTAGCCCTGCAAATGTCTCCTTTCTTAAGGATACAGAGGAACCTCAATTATCTGGCATTCAATTAACCGAATTTCAGATTATCCAAACAAGGTTACAAAGTCCCGATGCTTGGCGACTATGTTATCTGGCAGGACTTCTTCAACCAGGATTCTCACCCACCCTCTGACCACCCCTTCTCCCGCCTCCAACACACCCCCATCCACCTGGACACCCCATGCTGGCCTCTTACCTGCCCTCGATCTCTTCATAGCCAACTGCCGCCGTGGCATTAACCGTCTCAACCTCTCCACCCCTCTCACCCACTCCAACCTCTCACCCTCGGAACGTGCAGCCCTCCACTCCCTCCGTTCCAACCCCAATCTCACTATCAAATCTGCAGACAAGGGAGGCGCGGTAGTAGTTCGGCGCACCGACCTTTACACCGTTGAGGCTAAACGCCAGCTCGCGGACACCTCTTCCTACTACCCTCTTGACCATGACCCCACCTCCCACCACCAAACCATCATCTCCCAGACCATCCATAACCTCATCACCTCAGAGGATCTCCCATCCACCGCCTCCAACCTCATAGTCTCACAACCCCGCACCGCCCATTTCTACCTCCTGCCCAAAATCCACAAACCTGACTGCCCCGGCCGACCCATTGTCTCAGCCCCACAGAACTCATCTCTGCATACCTCGACACGGTCCCGTCTCCCTTAGTCCAAGAACTCCCCACCTACATTCGGGACACCACCCACGCCCTCCACCTCCTCCATGATTTTCGCTTCCCCGGTCCCCAACGCCTTAACTTCACAATGGACATCCAGTCCCTGTACACCTCCATCCCCCATCACGAAGGACTCAAAGCCCTCCGCTTCTTCCTTTCCTGCCGTACCAACCAGTACCCTTCCACTGACACCCTCCTTCGACTGACTGAACTGGTCCTCACCCTGAACAATTTCTCTTTCCAATCCTCCCACTTCCTCCAAACCAAAGGAGTAGCCATGGGCACCTGCATGGGCCCTAGCTATGCCTGCCTCTTCGTAGGATATGTGGAACAGTCCATCTTCCGCAGCTACACTGGCACCACCCCCCACTTTTTCCTCCGCTACATCGATGACTGTATCGGCACTGCCTTGTGCTCCCACAAGGAGGTTGAACAGTTCATCCACTTTACCAACACCTTCCACCCCGACCTCAAATTTACCTGGACCATCTCAGACTCCTCCATCCCCTTCCTAGACCTTTCCATTTCTATCTCGGGCGACCAAATCAACACGGAAATTTACTATAAATCGACCGACTCCCACAGCCACCTAGACTACACCTCCTCCCACCCTGCCCCCTGTAAAAACACCATCCCATACTCACAATTCCTTCGTCTCCACCGCATCTGCTCCCAGGAGGACCAGTTCCAATACCATACAACCCAGATGGCCTCCTTCTTCAAAGACTGCAATTTCCCCACAGACGTGATCGATGATGCCCTCCATCACATCTCCTCCACTTCCCGCTCCTCTGCCCTTGAGCCCCGCCCCTCCCCTCCAATTGCCACCAGGACAGAACCCTACTGGTCCTCACCTACCACACCACCAACCTCCATATACATCGTATCATCTGTCATCATTTCCGCCACCTCCAAATGGACCCCAACACCAGAGATATATTTCCCTCCCCTCCCCTATCAGCGTTCCAAAAAGACCACTCCCCCCCGTGACTCCCTCGTCAGGTCCACACCCCCCCCCCCCACCAACCCAACCTCCACTCCCGGCACCTTCCCCTACAACCGCAAGAAATGCAAAACTTGCGCCCACACCTCTCCCCTTACTTCCTTCCAAGGCCCCAAGGGATCCTTCCATATCCGCCACAAATTCACCTGCACCTCCACACACACATTTACTGCATCCACTGCACCCGATATGGCCTCCTCTATATTGGGAAGACAGACCACCTACTTGTGGAACATTTCAGGGAACACCTCTGGGACACCCGGACCAATCAACCCAACCACCCCGTGGCTCAACACTTCAACTCTCCCTCCCACTCCACCAAGGAGATGCAGGTCCTTGGACTCCTCCATCGTCAGACCATAGCAACACGACGGCTGGAGGAGGAGCGCCTCTTCTTCCGCCTAGGAACCCTCCAACCACAAGGGATGAATGTAGATTTCTCCAGTTTCCTAATTTCCCCTCCCCCCACCTTGTCTCAATCAAATCCCTTGAACTCAGCACCACCTTCCTAACCTGCAATCTTCTTCCTGACCTCTCCGCCCCCACCCCACTCCGGCCTATCACCCTCACCTTGACCTCCTTCCACCTATCGCATTTCCAATGCCCCTCCCTACCTTTTATCTTAGCCTGCTGGACACACTTTCCTCATTCCTGAAGAAGGGCTCATGCCCGAAACGTCGACTCTCCTGCTCCTTGGATGCTGCCTGACCTGCTGCGCTTTTCCAGCAACATATTTTCAGCTATGTTATCTGACATTCAACTAACCGAACAAAATACTCCATATCCATATCGTTCAGATAATCGAGGCTCCTCTGTGTATCCATTTCCCTTCTGAAGATTCCTGATCATTCTGTATTTTAATCAGGCAGGGTTTTCACCTCATAACTCGCCAGGTACAGACTCAAGCCACACTTCAGTGATATAAGCGCACAATCAAGGCTGCCGTTCCAGTGCAGTATCGAGGGTGTGCTACACTGTCAACAGTGCGAATGAGACATTAAACGTCTTGGGAATATTAATTCATGCACAACAAAGACTGCAGGGGATTGCTGGCTGAGAGTGTGCATAGATACGGATGGATGCCAGTGTAATCCAAAGCAACCAGAGCTGCAGCAAATATCAGCAGATCAAGGAGCTTCAGATCAAAGTCACTGATAGGTGAAGACCATGCGGCAGACACTTTGGTGCATCATGGACTGGGGACAAGTTAGCTGCATGTTCTGTGCAAGGAGGCAGTCGTGCATTAGATTAGATTAGATTAGATTAGACTTACAGTGTGGAAACAGGCCCTTCGGCCCAACAAGTCCACACCGACCCGCCAAAGCGCAACCCACTCATACCCCTACATTTACCCCTTACCTAACACTACGGGCAATTTAGCATGGCCAATTCACCTAACCCGCACATCTTTGGACTGTGGGAGGAAACTGGAGCACCCGGAGGAAACCCACGCAGACACGGGGAGAACGTGCAAACTCCACACAATCAGTCGCCTGAGTCGGGAATTGAACCCAGGTCTCAGGCGCTGTGTGGCAGCAGTGCTAACCACTGTGCCACCGTGCCGCCCTCATTATGGATAAGTTCGTCTGATTTGGTCCTGTGTCAGGGACAGTGAGGTGTAACTGCACTGAGGCAGATAGAGGACGAAGAGGTGGAAGTGAAGGAGCCTCAGCATTTGCTAGTGACCAACAGGTTTGAGGATACTGCAGTTTGCTTAAATGACTGCAGGAGATGCAAAGTGACCAGGAAAACAGTTTTAAGTTATAATAAAATTTGGCCATTTTAGTGGCGAGTTAGGAGTTTAATTAGTGGTGGTGGGGGCGAGTTAGGAGTTTAATTAATTAAAATGAGTCATGAACAGATCAGCATGGATATATGTGATTAAAGAGATAAACAAACAATTGGATTCGCAACTTGCCGTAGGAGAAATGTATTTCACTTCACAGGATCTGCGCAGCGGGACTGAAAATGGGGGAGCTATACCATTCTTCATCTGAGCTGTGCTGGGATGTGTCTCCTGGTGAATCATGTAACCTTGGGGAGGCAATGGCCTGGTGGCATTATTGCTGGTGTTGTTAATATAGATACCCGGGTTTGAATCCCACTATGGCAGATGGTGGAATTAAGAGTCTAATGATGACCATTGTGATGGTCAGGAAAAACCCAGCTGGTTCACTAATGTCCTTTAGGGAAGGAACCTGCCATCCTTACCTGGTCTGACCTATACGTGACTCCAAACCCACAGCAATGTGGCTAATTCTTAACTACCCTCTGGAAATTAAGGATGGGCAATAAATGCTGTCATAGTCAGCAATGCCCTCATCCTGTGAATGAAATAAGAATAAAAAATAGAAGGAGCTTTAAACTAAATAGTGAGGTAAAGAGGTTATATGAGGGGAGATATGATAAATCAAAGGGAAATTAAAGGATAATGCAGCAGGGTAGCAATTTGACAAGAGCATGGCAGAAAAGGACAGAGAATATTAAAACCAAAATGTATACAGCGTTCATAACAAAATGGATTAATCCTTAGCATAGACAGAAATAAAAATGCTACTCTAAATGCTTCACTACAAAGTCATGGTTGCAAAGTAACCAAGGCCAGGACTGGAATATTAAAGGATACTTGACGTTTTGAAAATACAGGAGTCTCGGAAAAGCTGGTGAGGTGGCTCTGTCAATAAACAAAGTAACTAGTAGAGCGGAGAGTGTTATAGACCAGACCAGACCCCTCAAGATATATTCAGAAGATAGTCTAGACCCTAGTATTCTCTTATTTTAAAAGGTAACTATAAAGGTGCTGCATTCCAGATCCAATTCAATTGGACAAACAACTAGATTTAAAGCAAAACACACTTTATTCATACACTCTATTTAAAATACAACAAAAGAAAGAATAAAAGGAAAGAATCGGCTGAGCTGCAACCCAAAAGGAAAACTTAACAGCATAACAGATTACGTAGCTGCGAAACAGTGACTGCTCCATAAAGACACCCTTGGTAAAAGGCAAATTCAGAAAACACATTGTCTCCAATGCAACTCCAGCAGCAGGGAAGAAAACCCCTAGCTTTTAGCTATAATTGAGACAGAAGAATGTAGCAGGGAGAAATGTACTGCAACTTCCAAACCCTATCGGCACTCCAACGTCAACTGCTGAAAACCAAATTAAAGGTCCTGGTTCTGTGGGAATTTGACCACACCCCCTCAGGCTGCTTCTATTGTTCTAACTTCAAAAAAATTCAAAGCCTCACAAACTGTTTCCTTTATGAGCCTTAAGTACATCTCTGCACCTCTGTCTTAAAACTTTTATTTCAAAAGAAAACCAGGATAAAATAGACCTTTAAAGCCATAGTATATCACGAGACATTCTCTTGAAAGACCAGAAAGCACAATCAGTTTAAGTGAAAATAAAAAATAGGAAAGATAAGGGCTCACTTGTGGGCACTGCTTATAGCCTCCCAAACAGTCATACTGTAGGATTGAGTATACAGGAAGAAATAAACGGAAGTGATGTGATAATTATGCGTACATGTGGATTGGTTAAATCTAATTGTCAAAGATAGGCTGGAAAGTGAGCTGAGAGAACTGATTTTGGACAAGTTTTTAGACCATTATTCTGTAGCTAATCAAGGAGCAGGCTATTCTACATGTGGTAAGTATCAATGAGACAGAATTAATCAATAATCAAGAGCCTCTAGGTGACAGCAAACACACGATACAATTCCTTGTTCAGCCTGAGAGAGAGATATTCAGGTCTTAGACTAGTGTTTTAAAAATATTATAAAGATATCCATAAAGGTCTGGATTTATGGCTCAAGTGAAGTAGAAAATTAGGTTTAGAAGGTCGGAAAGGAGAGAGATTGTGTAAAACTTTCTAGGAATTGTTAAATAACCAAACAAAAATATACCCCATTGAGAAAGAAGGATTCTTTTGAGAAAGGTGCATCATCTGTAACTAAGCAAGCAAATTAAAGATTATATCAAATTGTAAGAAACGTTATACAAATCTACAAGGACTAATGTTGGATCACGACATGTGTCAGATTTTGAGACCCAGGAAAGAATTACTAAAAATAACAATAGCTAGAGAGAAAGTCGAGGTACTAAAGAAAACAAGTGAGTCACATTAAAAACAGATGAAGTACAGCCACAGTTAGTCCTCTAAAGTCCTGATGAATTGTTAACAAAAACAATGACATAGTCAAGACATTGAACAAATATCCTGTGTCTCTTCACTGTCAAAACTTCAGAAATTTTCCCAAAGATAACTGGAAATCATGGATTGTTAGGCGGGAATGAATATAATGCAATTAAAATCACCAAAGACAAGGAGCTGGGAAAGCTGTTAGACCTAATGGCTGACAAACTGTGATGACCTGAATTCTCAGGTCTTTAAAAAAGTGGCTGCAAAGATAGAAATTGGTCATAATCTCCCAAAATTTATTAAATTCGCGAAAGGTCCAAAAGACATAGAAAATGCCTGAAGTTATTCAGATAAAGGTTAGAGACAAAAGGTAGGAAGTTAGAAGCCATTTTGCCTAGCATCGGTCATAGGGAAATTGCTAGAATGCATTATTAAGCAGGATACCTGATCAGGCACAGCCAACTTGACTTTATAATGGTGAAATGATGTGGAAGAAATGTCGGAGAGATTCTTGAGGAAGTAACAAGCAGGTTGATAAAAGGGAACCAGTGGATGTGGTATACTTGGATTTCCAAAGGAACACTTAATAAATTATATCAAGAAAAGAGCGGTAGCAGAGGTGTTCAAATGGTGCATAGTGGCACACGAGGTCAGAAGTATGGCACTAAATTCTTGGGATGCAACACAATTGGCATGAACTTCTGATACTGTGCATGTGCGAAGATTTGGCGCAGCGTACATGTAGAGATTGGGCGCAGCGTACGTATGGAGATTTGGCATGGTGCACTTGCAGAGATTTGGCATGGCACACACGTAGAGATTCGGCACAATGCGTGCACAGAGATTTTGCATGGCATAGGTGCAGAGATTCAGCACAGCGTGCATACGGAGATTCGGCAAGACATACGTGTGGAAGTGGGGGGGGGGGGGGCGGGGGGGGGCTGCTCATTACGCAGCTTGCTTGCACGTGCAAAGGGGATACATTTGGTCTGAGCGTGTACAATGACCGAAGACCACATCTCCAGGTTCAGAACAAACTGAGCAAGTGTGGTCAAGGGACACGCAATGTCTAACAGGCCTCCCTATTGTTTCCACAATAATGCAGACTTTAAGGTGAATATTTTTAGAATTTTTTTTAATACTTAAGCCACTGATTTAAATCTAAGAGTAGATTCTACAAGAAAATAGACAGGTTTTGTATCAAAAGCGGCAATTCATTTGCTAATTTTGTTGATGAAACTCCGAACTCAAAGATTAGAAGATAAGAACTGTTCAGTGACAGTATAATGAAGGTTATCTGGACTTTGGATTTTTATGATCAGGAAACACCACTTGTCCTTATCTTAATTTCTCTTCTGTAGAGAGAAGTTGGCAAACACTGATGGTACCAAGTAGGTTCACAGAGTCCCTATAGTGCAGATAGAAGCCATCGAGTCTGCACTGACCCTTTGAAAAGCACTCCCCTCCAAAATCTCACATTTCCCATGGCTAATCCACCTGGCCTACACATCCCTGGACACTATGGGCAAGTTAGTATTCCCAATCCACTTTACCAATATATCTTTGGAATGTGGGAAGAACCTGGGGCATTTGAAGGAAACCCATGCAGAAGACGACATTTACAAACAAAACCTCCATGTCTTGCGATAGCACATTCAATACATCAAGAGGTTGACAGAACAAAATATCGAGCAGACCCAACTTCAGATGGAATATGCATGGGTAGGAGATAACGCTCAAGAGGCTAGTTACCTTTTGGCTGAGCTGGGAGCAAAGTCAAAGAAGGCACATGCCATCACCAAAACCTTAATCAAACAAGCCTGTACATGAAAACATTGTAAGTACAATGTCAGTTGAATTGAGCAGATTTTGAAAAAGTGTCAGTCCTCACAAAGACAGTGCATTTTTGCCGGTAGATTTGAAACATTCATGCTTTTGATTCTTCTTTAGCTTGTTGTGTGCACCATGTTGCCCATCCTAAGGCCATAACGTCGTAAATGCAAATGAATATAATGTTAGTCTGCAATCAATTCAGCTGAGATGTGTTCATATGCTGTGGAAATGTTTGTTTCTTTGAAACGTGCCTTGATACTATTAAGGTTGTGAAGCCCTGGGATACAGGATTGTTAGTTAACAGGAAGTGGAGAGTAGGGATAAATAGGAACTTTTTGTGTGTAGGCTGTAACTTGGAGTGACACAGGGCTCAGTGACAGAGTCTCAATCTGTATCCACAGCTTTGATGAAGAGACCAAATGTAAGGTAGTGATATTGACCAATGGCACCAAGGTAGTTAAGAAATTAAGTTACTGGGAGGAAGTAAAGACTCTGCAAAGGAACATAGATAGTGGTCTAAAGGCACAAAGAGAAAGAAGCAAGAATGACTGAAATGTAACACACTATTTAAATGGAGAGAGAATGCTGAACATCCGTGATATCAAAGGATCTAGGTGCCCTGATGCATATACTACAAAACTTCAGTGTGCAAATGCAACATGAGTATCCAATTTAAGAATAATATGTCTCCCTTTTAAAATAGAGGGAAGATTTTCTTCTCTCTCAGATGGTCATTAGTATGGAATTCTCTTGCCCAGATAGCAGTGGAGGCTGGGGTCTTTGCATTATTCAAGGTTGAGTTATATTTTTGATAGACAAGTGAGTTAAGGGTTATGGCAGACAGGCAGCAACAATGAGTTTCCTGAAGATTGGAATAAGTAGAGGAGAGTAGATTTTATTTGTCATTTCTACCATTTACAACTGATGCAGTAAAAACCAGACAGTGTTCGTCCAGGACAGAGGGCGTTCCGTGGACAGCACAAACTATATAATCATACACTGCATGAAGTGCATAAAAAGTGCAAAACATGCAAGTTAAAGTGTAACAAAAAAATGTTGAATGGTAGACATTTTTCTGACAGTAATACAAAAGAATTTCAGATGGGAATAAAACAAGGAATTGCAGGCACTGAAGATCTAAAACATAAACAGAAATTGCTGGAGATGCTCAGCAGGTGTGGCAGCGTATGTTGACTCTAATGATTTGTTCAGAACCTCTTAGAACCATCATACTTCCTTTAAAAATAAGTATATCAATGTAGATGTTGCAATTCAACTGACGTCATTAGAAAGTAGCCACTGATAAACTAACTGAAGGCGTGTGGCTGTCCTATAATCCCCAACGACCTTTGAACAGTAAGTGGGACAGAGGTGAACTCAATCTCCTGCTCTTACTTTATCAGTTCCACACCCCCACCTTCACATTACAGAATCTGTTAGATATTGTATAACTGCTATTACTGGATAAAGGCAGCTCAGAAATATTATGCAAGGCAGAGGATTTATGTAGGTTAATAACAGCTGAGAGACTTCCAGTTTAACCGTGAAAATGGGTGACCTCAAAAAAAATAAAGCTGACTTATGTGAAATGACTCACTAATTACATTTTCTGATGTTTATCAGGTAACAGAGGCAAACGATCAAAATATGTTGCACAAAACAAATCTGAGGTGCTCAAAGGTCAAAACTTCTGACAAAAACTTTTTTTATGACTTGACCATTTTACTTCCTTGTCTCTGGGGTGACAATATCTGTATGAGTTGCAATTGTCTGTCATTTGACTATTCCGGAGGGAGTGTTGTCCTTGACCAACCCTTCAACGAGATTGGCACAGCCGGTCCCCAGGAACCGATCACCAGGTGGTCTTCTTTTTCATCTCTCACACACAGCTTACAAAAAACTAACAGGAAATCACCTCTATCGCGTCAATGACTAAAGATAAAGAACCACACCCCTTTATAAAGTCCAAGAGGAGCCTGGCAAAGTGATTTCTTTTTTGTGATGTTTTTATTCTCCTGGCTCCGTGCACTGGATTTAGCTACAGACTGAATGAATTTCAGTACTCTTCTGTCTCAGGAGAAAAATACTGTATAATAGCAACTTTTAAGTTACCACAAGTCATTTGCACACACTTTCAAATGCTAAAATATAAGCCTTACAAATGAAATCTATGTTTACACTTGACAGTAAATCACATCCAAAATGCATGCCTTTTACATGGCCATTCTGTCATTGTCTCCAGTTCAAAATGAGGACATTGCCAATATGAAAATGAAATATAGGGCTTCACCCCGATTTAAGGAGGTGGCTTTTCAAGGACAAGAATCTCGCTCTTCATGGCCAGCAGTGCCCATACTCCGAGCATCACTGTTCGAGAAAAGCAGTTGGACAGGGTTACCTTAATTGCACATTCCTCCTTTACTACTGAGATGGTAATTATAGCATTCCTAGAAACTAAGTTTCTCCCAAGTCACCACCCCTGATTTGGATAAAGATCAGCATACACCATAAGGGGTAGGCCATTTAGGACAGAGATGAGGAGAAACTTCTTCACCCAGAGAGTGCTGAGTGTGTGGAATGCTCTGCCCCAGACAGCAGTGGAGACCCAGTCTCTGGATTCATTTAAGAAAGAGTTGGATAGACCTCTCAAGGATAGTGGAATCAAGGATAGCCATGATCATAATGAATGGTGGTGCAGGCTCGAAAGGCAGAATGGCCTACTCCTACACCTATTGTCTATTGTCTACATTTTTTTTCACTGGTTCAAGATCCTGAAATTGCCAGTGTACACAAATGAAGAAATATCATCACTCCATGGACTACACTTTCTCAGGGTGACTCAGGCCAGGAAATAACTATATGGCTTAGCAAGTCTCACCAAAATCCCAAGAACAAATCTAACACAAAAAAATTGGAGTCTACCTAGTAAAATAATGTATTCTAAGGTAAAGAGATAGTAAGCAATTTATCCCAGGATCTCAAAAAAAATGCAACTCCTGACTTTCCTTAGTCTTTACATCCTGGACAACTTTAATAGTAATCAAGATGAAACTTGGGTTTTGCGAGACACTTTGAATTTATCATGTTTACTCTTAGATTCATAGCTTCTTTCAACATTCTCATGATATATAAAAAAAGCAGTCATAGAGTCACAGAGCTGTAAGCATAGAAACGGACCTTTCAGTCCAACTCATCCATACTGACTAGATATCCTAAATTAATCTAGTCCCATATCCCTCTAAACCCTTCCAGGTGCCTTTTAAATGTTGCAATCATACCAGCCTCCACCACTTCCTCTGGCAGCTCATTCCATACACACACCACCATCTGTGTGAATATGTTGCCCCTTAGGTCCCTTTTAAATCTTTCCCCTCTCACCTTAAACCTATGCCCTTTAGTTCTGGACTCCCCTACCCTGGGGGAAAAGACCTTGGCTATTCACCCTGTCCATGCCCTTCATGATTTTATAAATCTTTGTAAGGTCACCCTCAGCCTCCGATGCTCCAGGGAAAACAGACCCAGCCTATTCAGCCTCTCCCTATCGCTCAAATCCTTCAAGCCTGACAACATCCTTGTAAATCTTTTCTGAACCTTTTCAAGTTTCACAACATCCTTCCTGTAGAAGGGAGACCCCAGAACTGCACGCAATATCCCAACAGTGGCCTAACTAATGTCCTGTACAGCAGCAACATGACCTCCCGACTCCTGTACGCAATACTCTGAACAATAAATGAAAGCATACCAAATGTCATCTTCACTATCCTATCTACCTGCCACTCCACTTTCAAGGAACTATGAACCTGCACTCCAAGGTCTCCTTGTTCAGCAACACTCCAGGACCTTACCATTAAGTGTGTAAGTCCTGCCCTAATTTCCCTTTCTAAAATACAGCACCTCACACTCACCTAAATTAAACTTCATCTGCCACTCCTCAGCTCATTGGACCACCTGATCAAGATCCCGTTGCACACTGAGGTAATCTTCTTCACTGTCCACTATGCCTCCAATTTTGGTATCATCTGCAAACTTACTCACCAAACCTCTTATATTCACACCCAAATCATTTACCTAAATGACAAAAAGCAGTGGGCCTAGCTCTGATCCTTGTGGCACACTGCTGGTCACACGCATCCAGTCTGAAAAGCAACCCACACTACCACCCACTGTCGCTTAGCTTAAAGCCACTTTTGTAGCCAGTTGTCTCGCTCTCCCTGGATTCCATGTAATCTAACCTTGCTAACCAGGCTATCATGTAGAACCTTGTCGAACACCTTGCTGGATGTTGTAAAATGCATAAAGTTGGATAAATCCCTCAGACTTAATCAGGGGTATTCCAGAATTCCGTGGTAAGCTAGGGAAGAAATTGCTGGGCCCCTTGAGGACATTGATAACCTTGGGGGAAGTGATGGAAGACTGCAGGTTGGCTAATGTGGTGTAATTATTTAAAAAAGATGATAAGGCAAAACCAGGGAGCTATAAACTGATGTCAGTGGTGGGCAGATGGTCTAAGGGACAAGATTTACATGTATTTGGAAAGGCAAGGACTGATTTAGGGATAGTCAGCATGGCTTTGTGCATGGGAAATAGTGTCTCACAAACTTGAATCTGTGACAAAGAAGACTGAAGGCAGTGGAAAAGACAAAGACTGTTTGATTTTGAGATTAAGCCAATGTAATTTTAATAAGTGTCTTACTGGAACAGCAATTTTTTATGTAGAGTTGGAGTCAGATATAAGCAGCTAAGAAAAAGGAGGCTTAGATTTGTAAATGGTTTTCTTTTGTTTAATGTTCACTTTTAGAATTAGAAAATAAATTGATGTTATTTTCTTTAAATAGTAGAATTTATGAGTTCTCAGTCACTCACATTTCAACAGACTGCGAGGCACGGCGAGGTTTGGATTTAAATCACCCAAAATCATCCAAAATCATCTGGGTGATTTGGTTTAATTAACAGAAAAGGTTTGTCTCCACGTCGTAACAGTATGCATATAAAGATATCTTTATGTACAAAGTATATTTTTAGAAATAAAAACACTATCCATGTCTGACAGTTTCCACCCCATTAAAAGTAAAAATCCACCCTAAGTGTGAGATTAGATTAGATTAGATTACTTACAGTGTGGAAACAGGCCCTTCGTCCCAACAAGTCCACACCGACCCGCCGAAGCGCGCCCACCCAGACCCACACCCCTACATTTACCCCTTCACCTAACACTATGGGCAATTTAGCATGGCCAATTCACCTGACCCGCACATCTTTGGACTGTGGGAGGAAACCGGAGCACCCGGAGGAAACCCACGCAGACACAGGGAGAACGTGCAAACTCCACACAGTCAGTCGCCTGAGGCAGGAATTGAACTTGGGTCTCTGGCGCTGTGAGGCAGCAGTGCTAACCACTGTGCCACCCACCAATTGGGATGTCTATTGGGACTTGCAGTCATACTGTTATACAGAGATTGACTGACGGTAACCAGCAGCAGTTGAGTTTCACAATTTCTCCTGTTTCCTAGTCCAGGAGTGCCACAGTTAATTTTATGGGAACTCTTGACTCTCGCCTTCACCGAAATGGTCTGGTTCAACACGTACTGGGATCAGAGTAAAGTCCCTCATTTAACCGGTGACTTTACAAACCAGGTTCCTTTGCAAATTGCAATCCACAAAAGCGAAAATACTACGAAACACTGAAAGGGAATCCCAAAATGCTGGAAATAGTCAGCAGGCCAGGCAGCGTCAAGTCAGAAACAGAGTTGATGCTTTCCATCAATTATCTTTTTGACTGAAGTTCCAAGGAAAGGCCTTCAACCTCGAAACATTGGCTGTTTTTCTCTCTCCACAGATTCTGCCTGATCTACTCGAGATGAATTTGCTGGCATGTATTGATCCATAGGGACCACTGGCCGAGCAGAGTTCAAATTAGCCAACTCTTTCCTGCTTGAAGAAACACAATGTGCCAACTGAAGGGACAAGACAAAATGGTACAAACAAGTGCTTCTCCTGCAAATTATTTTTTTCGTCCGGAATAAGGCATTGCTCTAATAATGTGCCACAATTATTAGTTACCATGACAACTGGCCCACTATGGTATTGCCTTTACAATGGAGGTGCATATCGAAATCAGCAGACAAATTATTAGCAGCCTGCAGTAATCAGCAGTACTCCAGAGACCGTGTGTGTTCGCTAATGACAAAACTGAGACAGGGCTAAAGCTCCCAGGCAAACAACGAAACACCTGATTGAGAAAGTGCTGCTAAATTCCCAGCATTTTTTTGTGTAATTGCAATATGACAGGATCTCAGACAGAGTAGATTTGTGAAAGGTAGAACGCATTTCAAAAGATCCAGGAAAGCAAACGAACTTCCAAACCTATCTCTCTAAAGGAAGTAGTTCAGGTAGCAAGCGCACAGTGTCAAGGTATACCAGCACTATGACTGGAGCGATATAATTGGTCACTGTTGATATTTGACAAGAGGATGCTGCAACATGGCCATGGAGGGCACTGGTACTGCTCGACTCCTTTAATTGACCCTTGAATCTTGATCGGTACCAGGAGGTGCCTGCTTTATCCAACATCAAAATGGTAAGATTGAGTAAATAATAAAAATAATGACCTCCTTTTGATTTGGACTGTCACATTTACATGAGTACAACTCCAATCCTTCTGCAAGCATTCAATGAATTGAGGCCAGGTCCAAATTGTTAGGCTTCAGTATTTTATAGAAACTATTTGAACATGCATAATGGCAGTAATAGTCAAAACTTAACTCAAACATACACTTCTCCCAATAGCAATAAAAACAGGAAATGCTGGAAAAACTCAGCAGGTCTGGACTCATCAGTGGAGAACTGTAGCAAGAGTTGATGCTTCATTTCTGACAATGACATCAGAACAGAGGGGTTTTGGAGGGCAGGGTGCTTCCTCCTGTATGACTAGCAATCTATAGCTAGTTCCTGAATCAGAATCTAAGCTGATATACGCTGGAGGCATCATGTTCTAGGGGAGACTTTCAACTGATGCCCCACACTAGCCCATAAAATATCCCATGCTGCATCTGGGCAGATTTCCATAGTGTAGTGGGTCAGGCAGCATCCAAGGAGCAGGAAAATCAGGCAAAAGCCCTTCATCAGGAATACAGGCAGGTAGCCTCCAGCGTGGAGAGATAAATGGGGGGGTGGGGCTAGGGAGAAGGTAGCAAAGAGCATAATAGGTGAATGGGGGTGGGGATGGAGGTGGTAGGTCAGAGAGGAGGGTGGGGGAAGGTAGCAAAGAGTACAATAGGTGAATGGGGTGGGGATGGACGTGATAGGTCAGAGGGGAGGGTGGAGTGGATAGGTGGGAAGGGAGATTGGCAGGTAGGACAGGTCATGAGGACAGTGCTGAGCTGGAAGGTTGGAGCTGGGGTAAGGTGGGGGGAGAGGAAATGAGGAAACTGGTGAAGTCCACATTGATGACCTGGGGTTGAAGTGTTCCGAGGCGGAAGATGAGGCGTTCTTCCTCCAGGCGTCAGGTGGTGAGGGAGCGGTGGTGGAGGAGGCCCAGGATGTGCATGTCCTTGGCAGAGTGGGAGGGGGGAGTTGAAATGTTGGGCCATGGGGCAGAGGGGTTGATTGGTGCAGGTGTCCCGGAAATGTTCCCTGAAGCACACTGCGAGGAGGTATCCTGTCTCCCCAATGTAGAGGAGACCGCATCGGGAGCAACGCTTACAATAAATGACATCGGTGGATGTGCAGGTGAAACTTTGATGAATGTGGAAGGCTCCTTTGGGGCCTTGGATAGAGATCGCAATTCTCCTTCTCACATGGTTGAAGATGCCCTCCGACGCATCTCATCCACATCCCACACCTCTGCCCTCAAATCCCACCCCTCCAACCATAACAAGGACAGAACTCCTGTGGTCCTCACCTTCCACCCTACCAACCTTCGCAAAAACCACATCACCCGACAACATTTCCGCCACCTCAAAACAGACTCCACTAACAGGGATATATTTCCCTCCCCACCCCTTTCCACAAAGACTGTTCCCTCCATGACAACCTGGTCAGGTCCATACACCCCAACAACCCACCCTCCCGTCCTGGCACCCTCCCCTGCCACTGCAGGAATTGCAAAACCTGCGCCCACACCTTCTCCCTCACCACCATCCAATCGACCACACCATCCTGTGGCCCAACATTTCAACTCCCCCACCCACTCTGCCGAGGACGTGCACATTCTGAGCCTCCTCCATTGCTGCTCCCTCACCACCTGACGCCTGGAGGAAGAACGCTTCATCTTCTGCCTTGGAACACTTCAACCCCAGGGCTTTAATGTGGATTTCACCAGTTTCCTCATTTCTCTCCCCCCACCTTACCCCAGTTCCAACCTTCCAGCTCAGCACCGTCCCCATGACCTGTCTTACCTGCCAATCTCCCTTCCCACCTATCCACTCCACCCTCCCCTCTGACCTATCACCTCCAGCCCCACCCCCACTCACCAACTGTACTCTTTGCTACCTTCCCCCCCAGCCCCCATTTATCTCTCCACCCTGGATGCTTCTTGCCTCTATTCCTGAAGGGCTTTTGCCTGAAACGTTGATTTTCCTGCTCCTCGGATGCTGCCTGACCTGCTGTGCTTTTCCACTCTGATCTAAACTCTGGTTCCCAGCATCTGCAGTCCTCACTTTTGCCTAGATTTCCATAGTCTAGTGGTCATGGTGTAGTGTAGTCAACCAGCATAATCAAAACAGATTATCTGCTCATTACCATGTTGATGTGTGCAAATTGTCTGTCAGAGATGGCTACTTTACAAAAATACTTAATTTGTTGCAAAGCATTTTGAGACTGTGCAAGATACAACATAAAAGCAACTATGCCCCCTGGTTGTGGTGCTGTTGGCTGGCCTACAGTGAGGGGCTCTATCACTTTAAGCCATATGGTCTGAGTTGATTCAACTTGAGCAGTATCTTTCTGACAGAGTGGCACAGTGGCTCAATGGTTAGCATTGCCACCTCACAGTGCCAGGGACTCAGGTTGGATTCTACCCTCAGGCAACTGTCTGTGTGAAGTTTGCATGCTCTTCCTGTGACTGTATGGATTCCCGCAGTCCAAAGGTGTGCAGGTTAGGTGGACTAGCCATGCCTATAGTGTCCAGGATTAGACATGGGAAATCTGGGATTACAGGGATGGGAGAGGGTGGGGTGTGTATTGATGGGATGCTCTTTGGAAGGACGGTGTCGACTTGAAGGGCTGAATGGCCTGTGGTCGGGACTCTGAGGCAAATTTAAGGCTCTGTCTAAATGACGCTTACACTATCTGGACAGCCACAGTGAAGGATATTTTTTAATAACTTACTTTACATGGATGTGAGTTGGTTAATTTGAAGACAGGTAAGCAAGGTGAACAATGATTGTACCTGTCAGATACCAGGCTGACAAGAAACTCAATCTTTGAGGGTCCCATTCAGTTTGGTTTCATTTCTGTTGAATTGTCATATGACTTCCAGAAATGGACGGTTTATGGACAACATGAGCTGCAATTCCAGGTGACAAATTGAAACCGTTTGAGCGTGCAACTGTTTGGATGAAAATATAACTAAAAGAGAGCTAAAGTTAAAATTACACATGGTGTGTTTTCTAACACCACTCTGGTACAGAGATAGCATATAGAGTGGAAACAGGCCCTTCAGCCCACCCTGTCGATGCCAACCCTCAAACATCAAACTACACTACTCCCATTCACCTGCCATGGGAAGAGATTGTCATGATCTACTCTGTCTTTGCCTCAATCAGATGCCCCTTCAGCCTCAACCGCTCCATGCATAACAAACCCAGCCTATCCACTCTCTCCTCATAACAGACTTTTCTTCCCAGACAACATTCTGGTGAATCTCCTCTTCATTCTCTCCAATGCAATACATCCTTCCGACAGTGTGGTGGCCAGAACCGCATACAGTATTTCATCTGTGGCCTAAGCAACATTTTACACAGTTGTAACAAGACTTCCTTGTTCCTACATTCTACACCCATGCTCAAAAAGCGAACATCCCATTTGCCTTCTTCACCACCCTCACTATCTGTGCTGAATCCTTCAGGGACCTATGGATTTATACACTAAGGTCCTTTTGTTCCTCAGTGCTCTTTAGGGACCTACTGATAATTATGTCTATCCTTCCCTTATTTGACCTTGCAAAACTAATCACCTCATAATTATTAGATTTAAATTCTATCTGCTATTGTTCTGCTCAATTTACGAGCTGATCAATATCAGACTGTGGCCTCAGACAATACCACCAATTGTCATGCCATCTGCAAACTTGGGTGCATAGGTGGTACAGTGGCTCAGTGGTTAACATTGTTGCCTCACAATGCTAGGGACCCAGGTTCAATTCCACCCTCAGGTGACTGTGTGGAGTTTGAACGCTCTCTCCACGTCTGCGTGGAATTCCTCCGAGTATTCTGGTTTCCTCCCACAGTCCAAAGACGTGCAGGTTAGGTGGATTGGCCATGCTAAATTGCCCAGACTGTCAACAGGAAGTTGTGGATTAGCCATGCATGGGAAATGCAGGGTTCCTGGGATTGGAGAGGGGGAGCTGCTTTGGATGCTCTCTGGAGGGTTGGTGTGGACTTGATGGGCTTCTATACTGTAGGGATTCTATTAAACTTACCAATTAAACCCTCTATATCCACATCCAAACCGTTAATGCACATAACAACCAGCAAGGGACTCAGTACTGATCCCTGTAGTACACCGGGTGGTCACAAGCTTCCAATCACAGAAACAACCCTCTACCATTACTCCTTGTTTCTAACTTGGAAGTCGGTTTTGGACCCAGTTTGTTATTTGCCTTGGATCCCATGGCTGTTACTTCTTTCCATGTGGAACCTGGTTAAAGACTTTACTGAAGTTCATGCAAACTACATCAACTACACAACTCCACAACCCTCATCAAAATATTTAGTCACCTTTTCAAATAACTCAATTACTTAATCAGATAAGATCTCCCTTCAACTAAATCCATGCTGACTATCGCTCATCAACCCTTGCCTTTCCAAGTATCGACTAATTTTGTCCTTCAGAATTTTTTCCAATAATTTCCCAACTACGAATTGGTCTGTAATTACCTGGTCTATCCTTGCTGCCCTTCTTGAACAAAGGAACAACATTAGCTATCCTCCAGTCATCTGGCACTTTGTATGTGGCCAGTGAAATATTAAATATCTCCACCAGGGCCCCAGGAATCTCTGCCCTTTCCTCCCATCGCAGTCTGGGACACATCTCATCAGCTCTGGGGATTCATGCACCTTTATGCCACTGAACATCTGATACCTCCTCCTAATTAATATCAGGATGTTTTAAAATGTCAAAACCCCAAATGAAATCTCCAACTACAATGTTTCTCCTCTGCATTCACAGAGGAGAAAGACATTCATTTAAGACCCCACTGGGGTTCATGTATGGATTTACCCTTTGGTCTCTAATAGGCCCCACTCTTTCCCTGGTGATCTTCTCCCCATTTTTAACATAGTGTACCTGACATATGCTTCCTTCTTCTTTATCAAACTTTCGATATCCCTTGACATCCAGGGTCCTCTGGTATTGGTGCCCTTGCCCTTCACTCTTAGAGAAACATGCTGGCCCTGAATTTTTACTATGCCACTTTTAAAAGACTTCCACTTTCCAAATGTAGACTTACCAGCAAGTAGCTGCTCCCAGTCTATATTTGCCAGATTCTATCTAACGATATTGAAATTGGACTTCCCCAAACTTAGACACTTCACTTTTTCACTACCTGTATCCCTTTCCATAGTGACATTGAAACTTAAGAGTTATGGTCACTATCCCAAACATGTTCACCCATTACACTTCAACCACTTTACCAACCTCATTGCCTAGCATTAGGTCTAGCATTGCTCTGTCTCTAGCAAGACTATCTACGTACAGACAAAAAAGCTCTCTTGGATGTACTTTAAAAATTCCATCCTGTCTTTTTTTTTAATAAATATTTTTATTGAAATGAAAAAAAGTTATTGAGGCTTCTTTTACAAAATTAATACAAAATAGTATAACCACTTTACAGTATAATTACAGCATTAATATAAAATTTTTAAAAAACGAATCTACTCCACAAACTACCAAAACACAAAATAAGATATAAGAAAGAAGACTCTATATATTAAAAAAGACCACAATATAGTACATAACAAAAAAAAGAGAAAAAAAGTAAATAAATCAACTAATAAGCATTCAAATTAAAATTATATCAAGTCATAATAAACCCCATATTTATATGGGATTCTTCCTGCCAGGGGCTCCCGAACCAACAAACATCATCCTCACGGTTAGACAAAGGCCCTAGACAGTATGGCTGATACATCTGCATCGCTGTAGTTCAAAAAGGGCCGCCATGTTCTATAAAATAATTCTGGTTTTTGGTGCACCATATTCGTAAGGAAGTCCAGGGGAATATGTTCCATAACTATCCTATGCCAATTTGACAGTCCTGGGGGACTCTCTGATACCCAACTTACTAAGAAGTTTTTCCTCGCACAAAAGGAGAGTAAATAGTTTCCTCCCGTATGCATCTAGAGAAGGAAGACTTGAAAAGCCCAAAAGGAGAGACACCGGGCCCAACCCAATCTCCGTTCCCAGAATCTGTGCCAAGACATTCGCAACACTGTCCCAATATCTACGAATCTTATGGCATGTCCACAAGCAATGAGTGAGAGTTACCAATTCTATTTTATATTTAGGGCACATTGGGGACACTCCTGCCTTAAACTTTGCGAGCCGCTCTGGTGCTATATGAGCCCTATGAAATATTTTCAATTGAATAGCTCGAGTTCTATTAATTCCATCCTGTCTAATCCATTCACTCTAAAGGTGATCTCAGTACATATTTGCAATCACTACACATACAATTGGATTCTCTGACAGAGAATCACTATGAAATGTCCACAGAAATAATTTAAGAATCCCATAATCATGCCCAGCCTGCCTCAGTGAAAGGCTGGTCCACAATTGATTGAAAACCTTCACATATCTTGACCACTACAGGTCCACAATTGTTTTCAAAGCCATCAGCAACTCTTCAAATTGCTCTTAAGACAATTTCATGTTGTTATCTCCAACCAGGCAATGCACTTTAGGGTAAGAAAGCCCAGCTCCCTTGCTGTGCTCGTACAGTGGACTCCATAAATGGGATAAGGGCTCTTTGATCATGTGGAGGCCGCACAATGTAGGTTGGCTGGACACATTGGTCAGGATCTCCCCTCTCACCCCATTCCCCCACTCACTGAGTGGAGAAGTGAATGGGCCAGTGCTATGCAGTTACATACAAAGAAGAATGTCAACAAGTCACACAGTGGAAGTCTTTCAATTGCTCAACTTTATCTAAACTTGGGTGCGTAATGAACAGTTGTGAGGAAAATAATCATCTCACCTTAGAGCAGCTGTCAATATTGGTGCAACAGTGAACATTGACAAGCTGTGAACATTGACAAGCTGTGAACACTAAAGTTTTTCTTTGAAAACCACAAAGAGAAAAGTGATGTCTAGTCCCACTCTTCTTTTTGGCTCCTGACATTATCAGGACCCTCAAACAGACATGATGTAATCTCATCAAATGATAGTCAGGCTCCCTCTAGACTGTGACACTGAATTAATAAAGAGCAGTTCCAAATGATGGTGATTCGCTTCCCTGGGTAAATCTGCCAACGCTCCAGGTCTGGTCTGGAGTCTTCAAGAATCTTTAGTGCATTACCCCAAATAAGCCCACATAAAAATGATAAAAACATAAAATATATATTTCTTCTAAAGTTTGAATTACTGTTTATTAGATATAAAATAGTGGACTTGGTGAATGAAGGTTTATTTTCACCCAAGAGCCAATAATCATTCAATCAAATAACCAGGAATATGTTTGTTTTCCCAACGAAATGACAAATATGGATGTGCTGGATGCCCAATGACAGAAACCTGGGTTAATATTATGAATGTTTCAGCAACCTGTACAAAGACAGCTGACAAACCTCTCTGTGGGCCTACATAAAGGAATGACTGGCAAATCGATTAAAGCTTCCTCTGAAACCCAATACAAAGTTATTCACAACAATAAAAATGGTTCCCATCTCCTGCTTCAGATGTGCCCTCGGGGGATCCACTGCAAAACCTGCAGCAGGAAGCCAATTTCAGAAAGATAATCCTCTTAGACCCAAACACTGCTATTATAGGAGAGATAACCTGTTTTGGCTTTCCTGTTCTGAAGCAAGTCCCGCTGCAAATCGAAGTGATTCCAGCCTCTGAATTGGGACAAATACACACCTCCATCTTCACTGTGTAGAACACAAAGGGAAAAAAACTATGGGGATTGGGAAGGTGAGAGGGAATTATGATTCAAAAGGAAGAGGAATGCTGACAGTGCAATGGTGGGGAGGAGGGGAGATGAAAATGAGAGAGATTTTGGAAGAGGCAATGTTGGAGAGAAGCATGTGAATGGGATTAAAGGCAAAAGGGAAGGTTTGAAATGCAACAAAGCAAAGGAAATGATTAAGAGGCGTGGGGTAAGAAGAAGGAGAGGTGTGAAATCTGGGAGCATCACTTTCGGGCAGGGGTTAAGATCAGCACTAAGAGGAGGAGGGAAATTCAGTGGAAAAATGGACATCTTGAACTGAAGGTGGTGGACGATGCGAGCAATGCAGAAATGAGGGGGGACATTTGAATGGGCCGGTATTTGCAGAGTACAATCTCAGACTGGAATGGAGGGAGAGATTAGTGCAAGATTCCAACACTTCAAAGGTGGGGAGATAGATGGGAAATGTTACCATGAGAGGATGGGAGGGTGTATGAAATACAGCGTCTATGTTAACTGATGTTCCTTTGAATTGTAAGCAGAGCTGGCAAGGCCAGCAATTTTTTAAATCAATCCCCAATTTCCTTTAAGAAGCTGGTAGAGAACCATCTTCTTGATCTACTATTGCCAATTCTGGGAGTTCCTGAAGAAGTGACGGTATTGTTCCCAAGTTGAAAAGATGCGACTGGGAGGGGAATTTGCTGTTGCTCCTGCAAGTACCTGCTGCCTTGCGAAACGTTTGCAACTCATTCTGCAAACTGAAACAAATACTCATTTCAAGACTGAGAGCGCAGTGCACTGTCGGAAAAC
This sequence comes from Hemiscyllium ocellatum, assembly GCF_020745735.1. NCBI lineage: Eukaryota > Metazoa > Chordata > Chondrichthyes > Orectolobiformes > Hemiscylliidae > Hemiscyllium > Hemiscyllium ocellatum. The sequence continues at coordinate 26,059,349 of NC_083421.1, read as the reverse complement.
CTGGGGGCTTGCATCAACAATTGCTCATCACACTTTTCCACGTCAGATTCACATGAAGTATGACCTGTGCATCTAAACCTACCACACACAAATGACCTTGAACAGATGCGAGCTAGCTTTTAATTAGCACAAACTCATAGCGACATTGGTCTTCCATTTATGCCTGAAGTCAATGAAGAACAAGAGAAATACTGGCTGCACAAGAAATCATTAAGAGCAGGCAGCACAAAATTGGCACATTGGCTGGATTAAATTCAAAGGGCTAAGTGCAATTATATATTGTAATGCCCAATGGCTGTTTGTGGTGGAATAACCATAATCACCAGGCGTTTGGGATTACCATGTCTATCTACATTGGTATCAACTAATGCATTGTCTCAAGTAACAGCAATCACAATGATATTGGTTCTAGATTCATCAAACTAGCAATCAAGTTAATCCATTGGGAAAGGATTGCCCTTCAATATTGTACTGTGATTACTGTACTTGTGGCTGTCCATGCAAAAAATTACCTTTGAAGCCTCAAATATTCCTCACAAAAATGGCCAAATTACATGATATTTATAAAAATGAATCTCAAATTTGGATGTGGGTGATCACCATTCTGAAATACCACTGGTATCTGACACAGTGAGTGGATGTGCATGGAATTCCTGAACCTTTGTAACACAGCCCGGATTGTGTACTTGATCCTTATGCCAACTTATAAGGTAAGTAAAATATGTATCTATACAGTGAAAACCTGAGGGTGTTGACTAACGTGAGTACAGAAAGCCATGACTGAAAAGGAGTCAAGTTATATATCAAACACATGATTTTTGGTATCAGCAAAAAATAGTGTCCTTTTATATATGCCAAGATGATTCACGTTTCATTTTATGGTATATAAATCTTATCCACAAAATCAGAGAAAAATGTGTTTTCTCTGCCAAAGCAGAGAATCCTGCTCAAGAGACAGTGAGATCACAACTGAAGGAAATACCCTAAGATCCACACACCTTTGACAATAGGAAGAAAACAGGTTCATCTTGGAGAAACTGTCATCAAAGTTCAGAACTTAATAAGCAATTAATCCCATTTCCATGAAAAAACCCAGAAAAATAATATAATGGTTCCAACTGTTCTAACTCTAACCCTGATCCCAATCAGAACATGTTACCAAACTTCACTATGTTGCTACTAATTATTGCTGTTGGACAATTGTTTTCATAGACTTAATCCACAAGGTGGCAGGCAATTCTGATCTCCTTTCTCCTCAGTGTTAGCTATCACTTGGTCCCCCATGTCCTGGTCAATATTTACAAATACACTAAGACAAATGATATCTGATTGTCAATGCTGTTGCTGGGCTCTGCTCTCTGACTGCCAGGTTACCCACATTTTACTTGCCGCTACATATTGACAAGTATTCAACTGTTGTAAAAGTACAAGTAAACTTCTCCATAGTCCTAGCTGACCGCAGGGTTGCTCTCTCATTAAAGCACCACAACTGATAGCGCTACAGCCAGAGGGTCACCAAGCCTCAGGCACTGGAAGAAGTTGAGACAGAGACTTTCATGGTAACCTCAGCCAGTGTGGGAATTGAACCTATGCTGTTGGCATGAAACTGCATTACAACTGAACTTGGTAACGTGCTAAAGTTGTATAAATTGATAATACAAATGTAGGTCTTTATCCGCAATGAATTGTCTACACTACAATACAAAATCAGTAAAACGTTGAAAGCTGATGTATTCTAGACCCTCAGAAAGGGGTCACTTGGAGATCCGTCTCCCCTTGGTGTTGCAATGCAGTTAAATTTGGTTAAAAAAAATTCCTAGGAATACTGTAAGTACTAACTCGTGATACAGCAATTTACAGGGATGGTGTTTCTCACACACGAGATGTCACATAGTGGTAATCCTCCACTCAGACCTCCTCATGGTAGTTACATCTGTAAGGTTAAGTTCAGGGAGCACATCAGCTGGTCAAACAATGCTGTGGCCCAAGCACATGGGTTGAAGGACTGAAGGTGGAGTAATTCCTCCTTTGAGGAAGTGGTTGTGATTGGTGAGTTACAGAGCCATAAAGATACCAGCACGGAAACAGACCCTTTGGTCCAACTTGTCCATGCTGATCAGATATCCGAACCTAATCTAGCCCCATTTACCAACACTTGGCCCATATCCCTCTAAACCTCTCTCATTAATATGCCCATCTAGATGCCTTTTAAATGTAATTGTACCAGCCTCCACCACTTCCTCATGTCATACACGCACTACTCTCTGCGTGAAAAAGTTGCCTCTTAGGTCCCTTGTATATCTTTCGCCTCTCACCCTAAACAAATAACAACTTGTATTTAAATAATGTATTTAAATGGGAGTTAAAATTTCCCACGAATCTTACAAGGATGTTGACAGGACAATGTAATCTTAAGTTATGTAATGAAATATAAGTGCAAACACTTATAAGCTTGGTCAAAAAGGTTTTAAAAACCATCTCAAAGGAGAAAGGGTAATTACAGAAATGGAGAGGTTTTAGAAAGAAATTTCAAAGCTTAGAATAAAAGGCACTATAGTCAGGTAATAGCTGGAGTACCGTGAACAGTTTTTGTCTCTATTCTATACAAAGATACAGTGGCATTGGAGGCAGTCCACAGAAGACTGATACCAGTTATAGAGGACAGACTTATGAGGAAGGTTTGAGCAGATGTGGCATATTCTCATTAGAGTTTAGAAGAATGAGAGACCACCTGAAACACACAAGATTCTTCGAGACTCGAGAGGGTAGTTGGGAAAGCTTGTTAGCCCTTGTGGGAGAATCTCAGGTGAGGGACCATAATCTCAGAATAAGGATCCCACATGTAAGACAGAGATGATGAGGAATTTCTCCTCTCAGCAGTTTGTGAATCTGCGGAATTATTTACCGCAGAGGGCTGGTAAGGTTGGATCATTGAGTGCATTCAATGCTGGAGATAAACAGATTTTTAAACAGTAATGGAATCAAGGGCTATGGGGGAAAGATAGAGCAGACGCAGTGGGCTGAAAGGCCAATTTCTGTTTCCCATATCTTATATTGCTGAAGATATTTCCACCAATGGCGTACAAAATGAAACCAGGAATTGATAGAATTGGGAGAGAACTGGGAGAGTACAGTTTTCTCAGAAGGTTGTGGGACTAGTGATAGGGAAAGACCATGAAATAATTCAAAATTATCAATGAAACTTTTTAAATTGAGGTGGTGCATAACTGACTGGTAATGAAGGTCAACAAGCACAGAGATGATGGATGAAGTGAGGAATTTAGGAAGTTAGGGTGAGTTAGCGGGGAGTCAGTGCATAGTGATAATGTTACTGGATTAATAATTCAGAGGCTCAGGCTAAGGTTCTGGGAGTAGACAGATGATGAAATTTGAATTCAATAAAAATCTGGAATGGTGATTATATAACTACCATTAATGATGATAAAAACCCATCTGGATCACTAAAGCTCTTTAGGGAAGGAAATCTGCCATCATTACCTGGTGTGGCCTGCATATGACTCCAGACCCATAGCAATGTGGGTGAATCTTAACTGCCATCTGGGCAATTAGGGACGGGCAATAAGCGTTGGTCCAAATAATGAGGTCCACGTTCTGTGAGCTAATACAAAATGGCAGAAAAGTTTTGAATGACCTCAATTTTAAGGACTGTTGGAAATGGGATGCCAGCAAGGAATGCCAGAGTAATCAAGTCTAGAAGAAACAAAGTAGTGGAGGTTTCAACAGCGAAGACACGGAGATATATCTATCACAAAGGTGAAAATAAGTAGTATTAGTCGTGGCAGGAATGTAAGCTCATCTTGCAGTCATAAACAACGTTAAACTTCTACCTACAACACGTGGAGACTGCAGCAGTTCGAAAAGGCAGCAGTGTTAGCCAGCAGTGATGCCGGTGTTTCATGGGTGAAGAAAAAAGTTGCAAACAAGCCAGTTCAGTCTCCGATAATTGCTAGTTAGAGGAACAGAGTTCATGATGAGGGAACAGACTTGTGACCAGGCATAAGACACAGGTCTTCAGGCTACCCAGTACTCAATCAGAAGAAATACCTGCTCATCGAGTACTGACTTTGGAGAAAAAGTGTGACAAATTTAAGTCATGAGCACTTTTATAGCTTTTGGAAAGATAAAAGGTCTATGCGTCTGAACAATTCCACAGAATTTGATGAAATGGGGCCTTACTTCCAAAGTTAGCATCCGTCAGGAACAAAGTTAATACAGGCTGGTATTTTTAATATTACAAGGAGCAAAAGATCATCACTACTCCCTGAAAAAATGCATCAATGCATAATAGTATGATGGCTCACAATTCGCCTCTTGAAAGTAGAGTACTTATTTGGACTGCTCATGAGGCACATGTAAGATCACAGTACCCAGTATATACAATGAAGAGTCTTAGTGATTATAATAATTGAGCACAATTGGATATTTTGTAGTAAAAGAGTACGCCTGACGTTTGTAAACAACCCACGACACGAAGTCATTGAGCCCAGATGAAAATGGAGGAATTCATTCATAACATGAGCAAGCTAGTGTTCCAATCTCTCAATTGATTTGCTGGATCTTTCTAAGACAGCGTTGATGATATTGTGGTAGGATCTTCATATTCATCAACAAGTTGACAATATTTCCACAACAGAAAAGTATCAGGAGAGCACTACTTTTCTTTATTCATCAATGGCGAGGTCAATATTTGTTGCTCATCACTGTTGATGTCAGGGTCCTGAACCAGTGGTGTGCTTTGGGGATTTGAGTCCTTGTATGAACCCTTAGCCATCAAAACTCCCTCTGTTCCTGTGAGCAGACAAATTGGGAGCAGACGTAGGCCATTCAGCCCTTCAAGCATCCTCCACCCTTCAATAAGATCATGGTTGAACCGTTTGTATTTTCAATTGCGCATTCCCAGCTGTCCCCAATAACTTTGCATTCCTTTGCGTGAGAAAATTCTACCTGCCTCTGTCTTAACAATACTCAAATACCCTGTCTTAAAATAGTCAACAACTCTGCCTCCACCACTTCCTGAGGTAGATTGTTCCAAAGTTGCATAACCCTCAAAGAAAATAATTTCTCTTTATCTCTATATTAAAAAGGCAATCCCTAATTTGTAAGCACTGTTCCTAACTCTGGATTCTCCCATAAAAAGGAAAACTCATTTCTACATCTACCTTGTATAGTTCAATGACATCACCTCAGCCTTCTAAACTCTAGTGGAAACAGGGTCACTCTGTCCAACCATTCTTTACTCACCCCATCTGACACTTTTGATCACCTACAGGGACTTATTATTAAGCTTTCTGACACTCCACTCACACCATTTGGATGATCTTTTGATCGCTCTGCCTATAAATTCTATGCCTGTGAGCTTCGCTTTACTTCACCTGAAGGAGCAACACTCCAAAAGCTTGTGATTTCAAATAAACCTGCTCGACTATAATCTGGTGTCGTGTGTTTCTGACCTTGTCCATCCCAGTCTAACACCAGTACCTCCACACTATGGCAACCACTCTTCAATAGACAACCAGGTTAAAGTTTAGTAAACCTCCTCTGAACCATCACCAATATATTTACATCCTTCCTGAAATAAGGCGACCAAAATTTCATTCAGAATTCAAGATGTGGTTCTACCAATATAACTAAAGCATAGCATGCTCGCTTTTATGTTCAATTCCTTTTATAACAAAGGCTGGCATTCCATTAACCTTAATTAGTTGCTGTATCCGTGTACTCATGTACTCACCTAGGTTCCTCTGCACATCAGATTTCTCTATTTAATTAACACTCTTTTTTTTCATTCTTCAAACCTAAGTGAACAGCTTCACATTTATCCATATGAATCTCCATCTGGGAAATTGTTATCCAATCACAGAATCTACTTAAATCCACCTGCATTCTCCTCAGGCCCTCCTCACAACATAATTTTCTTCCTAACTTTATGCCACCTGCAAGCATCACTGCTCAGCCATCCCTCATCTCATTCGAGTCATTAAAATCAATTGCAAATAGCTGAAACCCCAGCACAGACTTTTGTGGAACTCTTTTTATGACATCCTGCCAACAGAAAAGCGCTCATTTATGCCTACACATGGTTTTCTGCCACCCAATCTATCTCCTACTCGTGCCTATATGCGAGCTAACTACACCGGAGTGAGCTCATATTTGCATAATAACCCTTTAGGTGGCAACTTTTCAAATGCCTTCTGGAAATCCAAGTACAGTGTGACTACAGGCTCCCCTTTATACACAGTGCATGTTACTCTCTCAAGGAATCCCATTAAATTGGTGAAACGTGATTGCATTTTGACAAAAGCTTTGTTTCCATGTTACATAAATACAAGAAATCAGACAGGAAAGAGGTTTCTTTTACTGAAACAAGGACAAACACACACACTGCTTTCTGAAGGGTTGGGGCTGCTGGGGGGAGAGGGGGGGGGCGGGAGGGTTAGGGAGGAAATACTCAGTGCTCCCAAAGCTAAGCAAACCTCAATAATCTCTCAGTGTGACTGATCAACAGGATGAAGTATTCAGTCGGCAAAAAATCCACCTGGCTTATGGAAAGTGGTTGATGAATGGCTTTGTAATTACAGCAATAACTTGTTGCATTACGTGATTTATCATTGAGCTGATCCCGGCACTTTTAATGTCTCCCGAGCTCTCTATAATCATGAGATACACACTGCAGAGGCTAAGTGTGGGAGAAGTTCTGATGTCACAAGTCACTTACTTCCCATCTATAACCAAATGTACAAAAGACTCCCCCTCCCCACCCCCAAGCCCCCCCCCCCCCCCCCCCCCCCCCCGCCACCACCACCACTTTCAGAGATGTGTAACACAAAACAAGCTTTCAGTACAGCTCCCAATAACAGCCTCAGGAAGGACAATTCCATTTGTAAGTTAACTCTGAAAAGTAATCGTTGACTTCCAACACACTAAAACACAAACATTGAGCCATTTTTCTGTTAGTTTACCTCCATTTCTCTAACCAGTGCCTCTGGGTTATAGCCATCTGTGGAGTTACTGGATCCTGCCAGGCCAAGTGCCTGGGCCAACAACTGGACCAGTGTCTGTCTGTGTGCCACTCTCTCTGGGTCACTCAGCGCCTTATGAATCAGTCCTCCTTCAAGCTTCCTCCAGCCTCCGAGGAGATGCTCCTGAAACACAAACCTTTGTCTCAATAAATTCAGCACGCATTCTTTTGGGTCTCATTTCTTCAACAACATATTCTGCACATTTTGGAAATAAAGCAAACTTTGACAAAAACTCAGCATTATTCATCATTCTGATTCCTGGATGGGAACACATTTTATCAGTGCAACAGATGCCGAACACATGCACCACTTGGACCTGAGGTATCCTTTCTACACTTAGGGGATGGAAGTAGAGTCTTCAACATTAGGAGTTAAACCAGTACAAATATGAATGGCCAAATAGTCACTTCTTTTGCAACACAGTGGCACCAAGATCAGGAAAATGTTAAATATCAAGGTTAAACTCTCTCCTCTATATCAGGAGGGTGCCTTCATCACTTTCTCTTCATTGACATTTTTTTTTAATGTTTATGAAACAATTGCATGAATATCTTTCCATTACCTACACTGACAATTCCCGTGTTCTCTATGAAGAAAAATATCACTCATCATTACTTAATGTTGATTTATTGTAAGTACATTTCTGATCCTACATCCTACAAAGACAGATACTTTCTCAGAGGGCTCAAGGGGACATTTGCCCCTCCAAAGTAGCTGTTTAAGTATGTGTTTGTTCGTCCCTGCACAGCTATTACTAAGGGAGCAAGAAAGGCAAAAGCAATGCCAAATTCTGTAAATTCTTTCCAGCCTTCTCAATTATTTCAATATGGTTCCACACTCTATAAACAGACAATGTCTTAGCTGCAATATATATCAGAATGAAGCTGATGGTGTTGTGAAACCAGTACATTGCAATTGACAGAAAAACAATCCTCAGGAAATCATCAATATACAAGTCATTGGAATGTTGTTGATCTGCTACGTTTACATTATGCTAATTTCTCATTTGTCAGTTAAGCTTCATCAGCAACAGTGACACTAATTATACAAAATCAATAACATGTTTCTTTTCTTGATGGCTGGTTTAAACATAGTGAATAGAACAGAGATTCAAAAACTGGAAGTTTCAGTCTGGAAAACATGTTGAGCAATTACAATCCAGGCAAACCCTGCCTCACTGCAATCGGGCAACATTCCGGCATTGCTCGATTCCTGATGAAGGGCTTTTGCCCAAAACGTCGATTTTCCTGCTCCTCGGATGCTGCCTGACCTGCTGTGCTTTTCCAGCACCACTCTAATCGACACCATTCTGGCAGCCATGTTGGATTCTGGCAAAATAATTCATTCTTTATGAGCCCGTTAACAACAGGCATACAGAAAGAAAGCAGTTACATCACCATGGACATCCAGTTATAATGTTAATGTTAAGCCCCATTAGAAAATGAGTGAGTTTGGATTTAGTAGGAAATAAACATGGAAGAAAAGTGAAACAGACACAGAATGAGGGGCTGGAGGGATGCAGGGTGGAGATCAATCTAACCCTAGATAGCTGAGAAACTTTTTAACGAGGTTGTCTGCCTTCATTTTAACATAGAATCTCTGGTCAACCCATGTTAGCCAGATTCCCCTCACCAACTTGAGAAACCTGCCAGATAAAAGCCAAGAAAAAGGCTATCCCCTTCAGATAAATGGCTTTAAGGCACTGTTTAAGATCAGGAGAACAGTGACTGCTTCCTCTAAGTCCAGGAAACTAACCCTATAATGAGCCCACAGCCCCACATTCTCACCTCCTGTATCCCTCTGCACTGTTCCCACCCATTCCCAGAATGACCAGGCACTCCCCTTCATTATCAATTTGCACTCAGTCCCAATCTACCCTACAATCTCCATCTCTCCCCTGACCTTTGCCATATTGTGAACCCATTAAATACCCGGCCTGACCACCTCCCCCAAACATCCAATAAACGCACCCACAGCTATGTTCAAGTCCTTTTCCCAACCATTCCTCACCCAAAGGACAGACTGACTGGACTGCAAGCTGCCAATCCTACTTTAGAAAATTGGCACCAACATCTTGGGGTAAAACTCCACAGTACATTCAGGGAAACCCTCCATACCTTCCCTAACTATCATCACCACCACTCCCCTGACATATCAGGCCAAGTGTTTTCATATAAAAGGTAAATAATGCAAAAAAAACCACAATACAGTGTATGGCACAATTTGGAAACAATAACAAAAAATGCTAGAAATACTTTGTAGGTGCATCCATGGAGAGGGAAATAGAGTTAATGTTTCACGTTTACAAACTTTCAGCAGAACAGGAAGATGTAAGAGTTGAAGAGCTTTACAAGTTCACAGCAGCGAGTACACCAATAGGAAGCCTCACCTCGAATATGTGCACACACATCCTCCTCTGTCTCCCAATCTCTATACCTGCTTCAATGTCAATCATCGCTGACATCTTCCAATTCTACTGAGAGGCCATTGACTGGAAACATCAACTGTGTTTTTCACAATGCAAGTAAAATAACTCATCTTCTTAAGTCTGGGGGTTAAGTTTGAAAAGGCCGATAGTAACTCATCAGACATGAGTTGTCATGAGAATTAAGCAGAACTTACAAAGACCTGACAGAATTACAACGGGCGATATGACCTCCACCTATGCTACGCGGTGTGACATAGATTGAAGCCAGTCATAGATTCATAGAGATGTACGGCATGGAAACAGACCCTTCGTCCAACCCGTCCATGCCGACCAGATATCCCAACCCAACCTAGTCCCACCTGCCAGCACCCAGCCCATATCCCTCCAAACCCTTCCTATTCATATACCCATCCAAATGCCTCTTAACTCTTGCAATTGTACCAGCCTCCACCATATCCTCTGGCAGCTCATTCCATACACGTACCACCCTCTGCATGAAAACGTTGCCCCTTAGGTCTCTTTTACATCTTTCCCCTCACCCTAAACTTATGGACTCCATGACCCCAGGGGAAAAGACTTTGCCTATTTACTCTATCTAAGCCCCTCATAATTTTGTAAACCACTCTAAGGTCACCCCTCAGCCTTCAACGCTCCAGGTAAAACAGCCCCAGCTTGTTCAGCCTCTCCCTATGGTTCAAATCCTCCAACCCTGACAATATCCTTGTAAATCTTTTCTGAACACTCTGATGCCATGATTTTCTAAATCTTTTCAAGCTTCACAACATCTTTCCTATAGGAAGGAGATCAGAATTGCACGCAGTATTCCAACAGTGGCCTAATAAATGTCCTGTACAGCAGCAACATGACCTCCCAACTCCTGTACTCAATACTCTGACCAATAAAGGAAAGCATACCAAATGCCTTCTTCACTATCCTATCTACCTGCGACTCCGCTTTCAAGGAGCTATGAGCCTGCACTCCAAGGTCTCTTTGTTCAGCAACACTCCCTAGGACCTTACCATTTAGTGTATAAGTCCTGCAAAGATTTGCTTTCCCAAAATGTAGTACCTCGCATTTATTGGAATTAAACTCCATCTGCCACTTCTCTGCCCATTGGCCCATCTGGTCCAGATCCTGTTGTAATCGGAGGCTCAGCCTAGTATTAACATAACTTATAGCATACAACAATTCTACAGTGAAAAACAACTTTTCTACACATGGAGCTATAAATCCCCCACTGTCTCCAACTCAATAGCTTATGTAGTTGTGTTGATATTTCATTAATACAATGGTCAATCTATACTTTAACCTTCTGTCATCTGGGAAAGTACTTGGCTTCCATTTGGTTTTTAGTTGGCACAATTGAAATGAGACATTGGTATGGGGAAAGTGGAGTTGAAGCCTGAGATCAGCCATGATCATGTTAGATGGCAGAGCAGGCCTGGTGGGCCTGACATTTGATTCCCTGAGACACCAAAACAATCCATCCCTGTCTTAAACATATTTAACAATGGAGCATTAATAACGCTCTGGGGGAAGTGGCATGGCGGCTCAGTGGTTCGCACTGCAGCCTCATAGCACCAGGGACCCAGGTTCAATTCCAGCCTCGGGTAACTGTCTGTATGGAGTTTGCACATTCTCCCCACGTCTGTGTGGGTTTCCTCCAGGTGCTCAGATTCCAGTCCACATTCCAAAGATGAATTGGTGAGGTCGATTGGCTATGCTAAACATCCCCATTGTGTCTAGGGACGGGCAAGTCAGATGGATTAGCCATGGGGAATGCAGGGTCATAGGGACAGCATAAGGGCTGAGTCTGAGTGGAATGTTCTTCAGAGGAGCAGTATGGACTTGATGGGCTGGATGGCCTTTTACCACATTGTAGGGATTCAATGCGAGAATTCCAAAGATTCACAAGTCTTTGTGAAGCAATTTCTTCTTATCTCAACCTGGATTGATCAGTCCCTGATCCTGAAACTCTGTCTCTGTGCTTTAGATTTCATGACCTGCAGAAACAATCTCAGTGTCGGCCTTTCAAGCCCGAATCCTGTATGACTCAATGAGATCATCTGTCATTTTACTGAACTGCAGAGAATGTCAGCCCAATTTACTCACTCTCTTGGTATATGACAACGCCTTCACCTCAGATAGGATCTTTATGTCCAGAAATGGAACAAGATTTCTCAATTTCTTGAAGACTAATCCACACTCAAGCTTGAAAGAGTACAGTAGTGATTGATTTACAGCTTCAGTTAATGCTCCTATCACTCTTATCCCACTCTCATGAATATCATTATTGGAGGAACTGGTTATACTAGACCCTCAATTAAAATCATGGAAGGATATTTTAACCATGGCTATTTTAGATGCAATATAATTTTGAACCACATAAGTCAAGGTTTGTTTTAATATGAAATCCCGGGTCCTTAAATAATTCTTTCATTTTTCCCTATGTTCTCATCAAAAAACAGATTAAGACTTCGTAAAGGTCAAGTAGCTAATTTCTTGTTAATCGTAATTTATTTTCATGAATACTTGAAATGTGATATTAACTTAACACTGCCTATAAAGTTGAAATAAGCAGTGACATATTATGCTTAAGTGCTTGTGTCACTTGCCTCTGAACAGCGACATGTTGAACTGCCTTGCCACTGATAATGTAATTAAAGATGAAGGTGAAGTGTAATGCAATCTGCTGTTGCTGCTGCCACTCTGATACCATGATTTTCAGTGTGGATAGCCCAAACCGCTTATGGTGCAGTTGTATCGTCCCTATCCCAGAGCATGGAGACCTAGGTTCAAACCTCACTTGCTCCATAACATAGGTAATAACATCTCTGAACAGGCTAATCCAAAATAATCCATTTTCTATTAACATCAAGCCTGATCAAAACTGTTGTACATCTGATCTTAATGTGATAATTGGTAAATGATCAAAACAAATTCACAAAGTAGCAGTCAGGTCAATCAAACTTAATGGCTTTCTTTGAGGGAGTGTCAAGGGCTTATGCCCGAAACTTCGATTCCCCTGGTCTTTGGATGCCGCCTGACCTGCTGCGCTTTTCCAGCAACACATTTTCAGCTATGACAATAAATGTACTATACTATGAAACTTGACTTTTCCGATGTTCTGACCTCTTCCCTGAATTGTTTGAATGATTTAGATTCCAAACCAACAGTCCTGTACCTTTCAGACAGTTATATGATGTCACAACATGTGACTTTTTGATATAAAAGTGCCTGTCACGCCTTCACTTTCTATGTAATGAACTCAGTGTAGAATCCTCAGTCAGTCAGAGTCATGGAGATGTACAGCATGGAAACAGACCCTTCGGTCCACTTGTCCATGCCGATGAGATATCCCAACCTAATCTTGTCTTATTTGCCAGCACCTGACCCATATCCCTCCAAACCCTTCCTATTCATATGCCCACCAAGATGCCTTTTAAATGTTGTAATTGTACTAGCCTCCATCACTTCCTCTGGCAACTCATTCCATACACATACCACCCACAGTATGAAAATGTTGTCCCTTAGGTCCCTTTCATATATTTCCCCTCTCAGCCTAAACCCATACTTTCTAATTCTGGTTTCTCCCACTTAAGGGAAAAGACTTTGTCTATTTATCCTATCCATGTCCCTCATGATCTTATAAACCTCTGAGGTCACCCCTCAGCCTTTGATATTCCAGGGAGAACAGCCCTAGCCTATTCAATCTCTCCCTATAGCTCAAATCCTCCAACACTGACCACATTCTTGCAGATCTTTTCTGAACCCTTTCAGGTTTTACAACATCTTTCCAAGACGACCAGAATTGCACGCAATATTCCAAAAGAGGCCTAACCAACATCCTGTACAGCCATAACTCCTGTACTCAATGCTCTGACCAATAAAGAAAAGCATACCAAACATTATCTTCACTATCCTAGCTGCCTGCGACTCTACTTTCAAGGAGCTATGAACCTGCACTCCAAGGACTCTTTGTTCAGCAAAAATCCCTAGGACCTTACCATTAAATGTTTGAATCCTCTAGGATTTGCTTTTCCAAAATGCAGCACCTCACATTTATCTGAATTAAACTCCATCTGCCACTCCTCAGCCCATTGGCCCATCGGATCAAGATCCTATTGTAATCTGAGATAACCTTCTTCACTGTCCACTACACCTCCAATTTTGGTGTCATCTACAAACTTACTAACTATACCTCCTATGTTCATATCCAAATCATTTATATAAATGACAAAACAATGTGGACCCCTTGTGCATTCCACTGGTCACAGGCCTCCAGTCTGAAAAACAACCGTCCACCACCACCCTCTGTCTTCTACCTTTGAGCCAGTTCTGTACCCAAATGGCTAGTTCTCCCTATATTCCATGAGATCTAACCTTGCTAACCAGCCTCAACTTTCTTCCCAAGAAGAAACTTGTCGAACACCTTACTGAAGTCCATTTCAATCAAAAAGAAACTGGAAAGGCAGTTGAGGGAAATAAACTTGCACACTATTGGGACAGAGTAGTTGAATGGGACTGACTGGATTCCTTTACAGAAAGTAACATTTAGTTGATAGACTACATAGCCGTTCGGTACAGCTATGATTGTGTAACAATAACATCAGTAAGTATAGAACACAGAGTGTGGGCAAGTCTGTGATATTATAGCTGTGTAAACAGTGCTCTTAATGCATTTCAAAACACCTGTCTCAACAAGACCCTGACTCTCTGTGTTATATGCTATACAGCTTTATGTATGGGAAATCATCTATAGATGAGGAGAAATGTTTTCTCGCAGAGGGTAGTGAATCTGTGGAATTCTTTATCACAGAGGGCTTTATCAATTGGGTCAGTAAATATATACAAGCCTAAGGGATAGACTTTTAATCAGCAAGGGAATCAAGTGTCATGGAGAAAAGGCAGGAAAGTGAAGGTGAGGATTGCTGGATGAGTCATGACCTCATACAACTCCATCTGCTCCTAAATCTTACGTCAGGAGATGGTCATTATTCAGTACCTGTAGGGTGTGAATGTTGCTTGTATTATTATCCCAAGCCGAAATGTTGTCGAGGTTTTGCTGGTTGAGGATATGGAAGGCTACAGTGAGTGGGAAGTTACAAATCATATCAAACACTGTGCAAGGATCAGCGAAAATCCTTACTTTTGATTTTAGAGAGAAGGTAATTGAAGATGTTTGCAGCTAGGACACGACCATGGAGGAACTCCTGCAGAGATGTTCTGGAGCTAAGATGACTGACCTCTAACAACCACAACCACTTTCCTATGTGCCAGGTATGACTCCAAACAGATTAGACTTTTCCTCCTGATACTCATTGACTCCAATTTTGCTAGGGTTCCTCGATGCCACACTCGGTCAAGTGTGGCCTCGATGTCAGGGACTGTCCCTCTCACCTCCCTTCTGGAATTCAGCTCTTTTGTCCATGTTTGAACCAAGGCTGTAATGAGCTCTGGAGCCGAGTGGACCTGGCAGGGGCCAGACTATAGATGAATTAATGTCAGTTAACGATACTTTCAGCGACACAGTCAGTTACTTTGCCTTTGATTAAAAGCAGGTAAATGGGACTAGATTGGACTGGATTTGTCCTGCATTTCCAACACCTCCACATCACTGCTTTCCTTGAGCATAGTTGGGTAATTTTCCACATTGTTCAGTGGACATCAGGGTTTACTGGAGCAATCTGGCCAGAGATGCAGCTAGTTCTGAAAGACAAGCCCTCAATATCACAGTCATGCTGTCCTCAAGGCACACCACCTTTGCTGTATGGAGCACATGCAGTTATTTCTTGATATCACGTGGAGTTAATTGACCTGACTGAAGACTGGCAGCTGTGATGCTGAAAACCTCAAGAGAGTCTGAAATGCATCATTCACTCAGCACTTCTGCCTGAAGGTAGCTGCAATCAATTCAGCCTTGGTTTTCGAACTCTCTGTTGTTCATGCTTTGTTTTTTAAATATTCATTAACAGGATATGGGTGCGGATCGCTGGACCAGCATTTATTGCCCATGCCTAATTGGCCAGAACTTGCTCCTCCCTCTCATTGTTTGATTCTCCACCACCATTATCAGGGAGGCGATGGTCTAGTGGCATTATCGCTGGACTATTTATCCACAAGTTCAGCTCATGTTCGGAGGACCTTGGTTCAAATATTGCCATGGGAGATTGACAAATGTGCATTCTGCCATCCTCACCTGGTCAGGCCTGCGTGGGACTCCTGACCCACAATAATGTGGTTGACTCTTGATAGCCTAACCAGCCACTCAGTTTCAGGGGAGCTATGGAGAGGAATAAAATACTAATCATGCCGCATGAATGAGTAATAATAAAAAATTAACGACTGAATGTGGCAGGACTGAAAAGCTTACATCTGATCTGTTGGCTGTGGGATTGTTTAGCTTCATCTTCAGCATGTTGCTTCTGCTGCTTAGTACACAGTTATGTCCCATGTTGTAGGAGAAAGCGAGTTCTGTAGGTGCTGGAGAGACAGAGTCAAAAACGTGGTGCTAGAAAAGTACAGCAGGCCGGGCAGCATCCGAGGAGCAGGATGAAGGGCTTATGCCCGAAATGCCGACTCGCCTGCTCCTCAGATGCTGCCTGACATTCCGTGCTCTTGTCCAACATTGTGTTTGCTACAGTTCTTGCAAGGTATTTTGTAAATGACATTAGTTTTGCTTGTTGTCTGTATAGGGTCTTTCAAGTTCATTAACTGTTGTTTTAGTGTGTTGGTGGGTTTGTGGGCTACCACAATATGTAAACTCCACACAGACAGCTGCCTGAAGCTGGAATGCCCTGATGAAACACTTATGCCTGAAATGCCATCACTCCTGCTCGACATCCTGTGCTTTTTTGGCGCCACACTGTCCCATTTTGCAGCTTTGCCAGGTTAGTACCACAGTCATCATAGAATCATAGAATCCCTACAGTGTAGAAACAGGCCCTTCGGCCCAACAGGTACATACCAATCCTGCGAAGAATATTCCCCCCCAAACCCATTCCCCTACCCAATTACTCTACATTTAGACCTAACTAACACATCCCTGAACACTACGGGCAATTTAGCATGGCCAATTCACCTAACCTGCACATTTTTGGATTGTGGGAGGAAATTGGAGCACCCAGAGGAAACGTGCACGGACATGGGGAGAATGTACAAACTGGCTGTAAAAGTTTGCTCGCTGAGCTGGAAGGTTCGTTTTCAGACATTTCTTCACCATACGAGGTAACATCATCAGTGAGTCTCTGGATGAAGCATTGGTGGCATGGCCCGCTTTCTACTTGTGTGATTAAGTTTCCTTGGGTTGATGTCTTGGGTAGTAAATGGGATCCAAGTTAATGTGTTTGTTAATAGAGTTCCAGTTGGAATGGCATGCTTCTAGGAATTCTCATACGTGTCTCTGTTTGGCTTGTCCTAGGATGGATGTGTTGTCCCAGTCGAAGTGGTGCCCTTCCTCATCTGTATGTCAGGATACTATTGAGAGAGGGTCATGTCTCTCTGTGGCTAGTTGATTTTCATGTATCCTGGTGGCTAGTTTTCTGCCTGTTTGTCCAACATAGTGTTTGCTACAGTTCTTGCAAGGTATTTTGTAAATGACATTAGTTTCGCTTGTTGTCTGTACAGGGTCCTTCAAGTTCATTAACTGCTGTTTTAGTGTGTTGGTGGGTTTGTGGGCTACCACGATATTTGCCTGAGGCTGGAGTCGAACCCGTGTCCCTGGCGCTGTGAGGCAGCAGTGCTAACCACAGAGCCAACGTGCTGCCTGACCCTTAGTGCATAGACGTGGTGCTGTTCTTGGAATGTTTTCCTATAGATCTCAAAGAGCCAAGGTTGGTCCCTCGGCTTGACTGAGACGTATCTGGACCATGAGTACAGACTGTGAAGGTTTGTGGGATGCAAGATCTGATCTGAATCTGTCCCATTTAATACAATGCTAATGACATACAACATACTGGAAGCCCTTAGAGTGAAGATGGAATATGGAGTTTTACTTGTCAGCAACCCAATGTCCCCTCAGGTAAGGAAACTCAAAACAGGCCAAGGATCAAATGTGCTATTCTGTGTAGCTCACTGGGTGGCACATTCACACTGTTTCACTCAGACACAAACATCTTATGTCCAAAGCAGCAACTTCTGAGCATTTAGAGGTAGCTCACTGAAATTATCCCGCCCTGACATAGCCAAGGACAAAGAATTGTAGTCACCACTGCAACAAAAATACATCCTGTTCCAATGAACCTGTAAGGATGGCCATCAGAACAGAACTGGGTTCATTCTAGCAGGCAGTTTCCAGGGTAACAGCGTGACCACCAAACCTGCAGAGAAGCCACAAGCTGGTCAGTCACCGAGACGAAGATGTCCTAACTGTCCAAATCACTTATAATATCAACAGTGTTCAAAATAAATATCACATTAAAATTTGCTTCGGATCAATTTTTCTAACCCATTTTCATGGAATGCCTAAAAATGATGCAAAGAAATGCTTCATTGGTAATGATACCCTTCACCACGGGAGAATTGATCTGGCTGGCTAATGGCTGACAATGTCATACAGCCAAATTAAGACATGAAGAAAAGCACACGCTGCCAAAGTACTTGAAGGGATTAGATCATTCCCGCTGTAATTCATTTTCTTCATATGCTACAAGTCAGTACTGCAGCACTGCTTCAAATGATGATAAATTTGTAACAGTGCCAATGACAATGAAATCTGTACTAATTTATACTGAAAGCAAGATTCTACAATGCTGGAAGAAACATAACCATTCCACATGGAGCTGTTTATAGATAATGGAAAAAATCTAAAAGGCCCATGATGGCCCATCCTCAGACTGCAATGGTGCTGCTGCTCCCATGTTCCTATTCCCCATCCAGTCCTTTGCTGCTGCTACCCTCACTTATTCCAAGTCTCATTTACCCATCAGTCCTTCTTGTGTCTCCATGACTTCCTTCACCCTTACAATGGCATCCATGTCTAAATCTGACTCGAGCTATGGAATGCCTTCATCCTCTCTCCTCCCTTACCATTACTCTACTGTTTGGCCAAGGCTTTGGACACCAGTGCTAACATGTCCCCCTTTCATTCAAAGGTGTCCATTTCTGTTTCATTACATACCTTAGGATATTTCACTATACTGAATGATGGTCGTGGTAATGTCTCTGTTGTAGAATTAGAAGCTCCGGGTCATGGGTTCCATTCCTACTACATCAGCCAGTGGAAATTGAATTCAATTAATAAATATAGAATTGGAAGATTGCCTCAATGATAGATGGTGCCACACCTACCATCTGGCTCACTCATGCCCTTTAGGGAAGGAAATCTGTTGTCCTTTTTAGGTCTCACTTATACGAGACTCCAGACCCGCAGTAATGTCGCTAACTCTGAACCAGCCTCTGAAATGGCCGAGCTCGTGAACAGAGTGGTTTGCTATCAGGGTCAGGCAACAATCTCACCAGCATCACCCACATCCCATGAAAGATTATTGTCATGGCGATTGAAAAAGGTCACTCCATCAAATGTGAACATGAGATTTGACAGCATGGTC
The DNA here is from genome assembly GCF_020745735.1 of Hemiscyllium ocellatum. Lineage (NCBI taxonomy): Eukaryota > Metazoa > Chordata > Chondrichthyes > Orectolobiformes > Hemiscylliidae > Hemiscyllium > Hemiscyllium ocellatum. The sequence continues at coordinate 26,040,333 of NC_083421.1, read as the reverse complement.
AGCCCAAAGATCAGGAGGAAGGATTCTTTATTCCACTTGTAGCTTTTTGTTACAAATGTGAGGGGATATTAAGATTAAACAAGACTCATAATATTTACATGGACCAATCTGTGTTTTACATTTGACGGTCTGTTTGATCCTTCTCTCCTTAAGAAGTCTCCTTCCTCCAAAGAGACCTTTCCCTCCTGACCATACACCTTCTCTAGCCACCTTGCTCAATTGCCTCCCTGACCATCGCCATCTAATGATGGAGGTTCTGTTACAATCAGTTTGCACCTCAGTGTCTCAATGCTTTCCTCACCTATAGCGCAGCTGCTGTAGTCAGGGCTGGTGCCAGGAATGCTCCTTCACATGGTAAAAAGGTAAAAACTTTTTCACAATTGGTGCCAACATGTGTAGCAACATCCCACTCTCCAGTGCTAAATGTGAGATGCATGCAGTAATGTACAAATGTCTTAGAGTAAGATAAAAGGCAGACACAACATTGAGGGCTGGAGTGCCTGTACTGTTCAATGTTCTTATATGCACAGAAAGTTTATTTCACCTGTGAAGCCTTGTCTTACATGACTTTTATTTGAATCTTTAACAAAAAGGAAGTAAATATATGCAGAAAACTCAACATTTTATAAATTGCTCCTGAATTACTGAGCAGCAGAGAACATGGATATGTTTTACTTACAGGAGTTCTAAGGCCTATTGCCAAAGATCCCTGCACCTTCCCTTGCCACCACAAGAGGTGTAAAACCTGCACCCACACATCCCTCCTCACCTCCAACCAAGGCCCCAAAGTATCCTTTCGCATCCGGCAGAGATTTTCCTGCACTTCCAAATACCTCACTTAATGTGTCTGTTGCCTTCTCCTCTACATTGTGGAGGTAGGATGCCAACTTGCAGAATGCTTTAGAGAATACCTCTGGGACACAGACACCAAACAACCCCCACCGCCCTGTGGCCAAATTCTTCAACTTCTACTCGCACTCAGCCAAGGACATGTGACCAAGTTGAAGGAGTGTACTGTACCTTCAAGAGAGAGTGAAAGCTGTTTTGCACGGAGAGCTTGCAGGGACCTGTCACATGACTGACTAGCAGTCTCAGAGTGTACCAGAAAGATGAAAATATGTAACATTTGGCTGTGAAACAAATACCTGAGCTTTGGTTGCTGTTTTGACAACCATTCAAATTGAATTGGTCAGTTTAAATTATGCCCCAGGATACTAAAAAACAATTGATTTTAACTTCATTGTTTCGCCAACATCGAACCAATGAGACAATCCAATGCTGGGGTTATAAAGAAGCTGACATTTTGACAGTTAGAGACAAAGGCCAATAGCCATTGCCAGAGTAACTGCCAGCAATACATTCTCTATCAAAGGTACCTTTTTCATACGAAACACCTTTGCAATAAAAGACAGAACAGGGAGATCTACAGCCAGAGGAAGACAGACACCAACTCTAGGGTTTTGAAATTAAGTTGATGTAATTTTAATATAGGTTTTTATCAAAACAGTATATTGTTATAGAGTGGGAGGTAGACAACAAACAGTTAGGAGAAAGGAAGCTTCGAGTTGAAATAGTTGTTGTTTAATGTTCAGTTTTAGAGTGAAAGAAAATAATATCAATTTATTCTTTAAATAGTGGAATTTGGGAGTTCTCGGTCACTCATTCTTTAACAGATTAAGAGGCGAGGTGAGCTTTTCTGTGTGTTTGGTTTAATTAGCAGAAGGACTCACCGCTGTGTCGTAACACATGCAAGTCCTGGGCTGCCTCCTTCACCAAACCCTAGCCACCCAACACCTGGAGGAAGAGCACCTCAACTGCTGCCTTGGGCCCTTCCATCCACATGGAATCAATGTTAATTTCACCAGTTTCCTCATCTCCCCTTCCCCCACCTTATCCCAAACCAAACATTCCAACTTGGCATTGCCCTCTTGAATGGTCCTACCTGTCCATCTTCCTTCCCACCTTTCCGACCTATCACCATCACCATCCATCTTCATCTACCTATTGCATTCCTAGCACCCTTCGCTCCCTGCCCCATTCCTTCCTATATATCTCTCAGCCCCCTTGGGCCTCTCACATTCCTGATGAAGAGCTTATACTGAAAGTGTGGACTTTCCCGCTCCTCGGTTGCTGCCTGACCGGCTGTACTTTTCCAGCGCCACACTTGTAGACGCTGATCTCGAGCATTTTTCTCCTATTGCCAAAGATGACCAGCAAAACAAAGGAACAAACTCTAAAGTCTCATTTCTCGTGTGGACGGCTTTCTTCTGGGAAAGAACACTTCCCTCAATCAGTAAATAATTCTCTACAAACAGATTCTCGATTTCACTGCCAACGCTAAACTGGCAGTCGGCAAACTAACAGCAGATAAAAATAGTCCCCATTTATGAAACGGGCCAAAATTTGATGTTCATTTAATGCTAAGGCCAACAAGACTTGCTGTATTTTATGTGCAAACAGTCCAACAAGTTCAGGAGAATGGAGGAGGAGTTGAATGATTAAAAATGAAATTGTAACATTTCCTCATTCCATTATTAGTTCTTTAAAACAGCATAATGCGGATAGCTTGCAAATAAATGTCCTTTTCTTACTGATGACTCGTTTCACAAACCTGCTGCAAAAAGTTAAGTCTGGTCATCACTAGTGCAAGCACACTCAGCAATGGGACAAATATTAATGACTGCCAATCAGCCTCTCGCACATCAAACATTACCTATCAGACTGGATTCTCATCTCTTCTACAGATATCTTAAGTGTTACACAGTGATTTTCTCAGATTAAATCTATCAATATCCCATGAATCCAGACTCTAATATCATTGAAGACAATCTGTTCCTACTCACCCTGCACCAACCTTTCTTCCTAACTTTAAAGCAATTCTATATAACACCCAATTATTTTCTTAGACTTTCCATTGCTTTGAATTTGTATCCCACACATGAAGGAGGATGGTGTTAGAGCAATTCACGGTGCACCAACATTAGTTGACAAATATAACAGTTTGCTGCTACCTTACACAATTCAACTAAACCCAGTGGGCAATCCAGTGACAGGGCTCAGTCGGCGAAACAGCCAGGGTGTGATGCTGAACAATGCGGTTCAATCCTCTTACCAAATGATTGGAGCCTGACTTCTCAATGAGTCCTATAATGATGCACAGCCCAAATCATGGCCAGCAGCCCTCAGTCAATGAGATAAAAGCAAGATACTACAGAAAGTGGTGGAAATACTCAGCTTGGCAACATCTGTGGAGAAAGAAATAAGAGGTTTAATCAGAGGTTTATAAAATCATGAGGGGTATAGAGAAGGTGAATGATAGGTGTCTTATCCCTAGGGTGGGGGATTTCAAGACTAGGAGGCATATTTTTAACAGGTCAGGAGAAAAATTTAAACAAGACATGAGGAGCAATTTTTTTTTGTAAACACAGGAAGAACACATGTGCGAACTACCAGAAGAGGTGATGAATGCAGATACAGTTACAGTGTTAATAAGACGTCAGTACAGTACACAAATAAGGAATCTTTGGAAGGATACCAACCAAGCGCAGGCAGGTGGCACTAGTTTAGGTTGGGATTACGGTCAGTATGGACTGGTTCGACTGAAGGGTCTGTTCCATGCTATATTGTTCTATGATCCTTCTTCAGAGCTGAAGGTATATAGAAATGCAATGGATTTTATATATGGAAAGAAAAGAAGAACATTATTCAATCTCTCCTGCACTGTGCCCTATCCAAGACCTTTACTTTTATTATTTTTCAACAGCACAGTCCATTACATTTATACTGATCTTCACTCCCATAGCAGACTCAAAACACTACCTCTGTTGCTCTCTTCATAAGTGCCACCAGACCAGTTAAATATTTATTGCATTTTCTCTCCATATCTCAAATAATGAGGATGCTAAACAAAGAGGTAGAGACAGTTTATTTATATCACAACTTCTTTAGTGCTGCAAATTAATATAATCCAAAATTGGGCATTTCAGCTTCTAACTTCACACGTTCAAGGCTTGGTTATCCTACAAGTGGCAAAGTTTGATAACTTCCTTTCTGCTAATCCTCCTACAGCACAGTTCTCATTTCAAACACCTCGCCTGAATGTACTGCACAACCCACAACTTCGAATATCACTCACAAATGCCATGTCACTGGCTGTTGGCCACACAGAACCTTGAGGGAAGCTGTGATAATTACATCAAGCAGTATGTAAATCCTTAAGAAGCAGGGCAGACTTGGCTTCAAGAATTGTTGTTTCATCATCTGCAGAATCTCAATACCTGCAACTTCAAACACGGAGAGGAATTTCCCATCATTCTCCCACTGATGTGCCCTTGAATGCCAACTGAAGTCCCCCTTACCTCGATCTGTAATAGTTTCTCTCCAGCATTGAACGCATCCCAGTTTTCACTATCCAGCCCACTATCCACCGCAGAAGGATATGATCCAAAGCAAAGGCGGAAAACCTGGAAAACAAGACGGCAACTGAATTAACTATTTGACAAAATTATTCACCAGTCTTCAATGGATTTTCACAATGCTCATCATTATTAGCCTTAGTTCTATGCATAGTTAATACAGTTAGTCACACATTGAGCACAATGCAAAGATTCTCTGCTCTGTGATTCTTCTGATTTAACCTATTCGGTGGATTCACAATCTGTGCAGCAAAACAACTTAGTAATCCCAATTGGTTGATTGTCGTCACATGTACTGAGGTATAGTGAAAAATGGTGTTTTTCCCGTGTGTTATACAGGCAGATCATATCATACAAGGTATATCAGGGTCACAGAACAGAGTGCAAAATACAGTGGTACAGCTGCAGAGAAGATGCAGAGAGAGGCTGTGACCAAGAAAGCGAGCGAGCTAGAGCGATTAGATTTAACATTTGAGGGGTCAGTTCTGATAACAGCGAGGAAGAAGTTGTTGTTGAATCTTTTCATATGTGTATACAAAGTTAATACCAGTGACATCAGGAAATTCTATCAGCACTAAAATCTGTCTATGGATCTCAAATTCTGAATCGCCAAAGAGTGTTGATGGCAAGACCCAATACACCATTGAGGAGTCGGTCCTGAAGTACCAGTTGGAACATTTTGAAACACTCGTGAGCACCAGATCACTGTGCACGTTACCACCATCAACCACATCCAACATCTATCTGTCAAAGAAGAATTCAGTGAGAACACAATTCTAAAGGAGACAGTGACCATCATCAACTAGATGAAGAGCTTAAGTCTCAAGGTGGTTATTAGAATTCTACCTGAAGCCTTGAAGCACAGTCAGCCCTGCTGTGTCCACAGTGGGAGTGCTGCACTATCAGACATGCCCCTGCGAGAGGAGATGATAAATCTAGACTCTACTGAACCTCTCAGGTGGTTACAAAAACTCCCAGATCATAAGTGCAAAAGATGAGTTGGGCAATTTCTCAGAACCAGGTCAATCATTTAATCTTTCATCAACACCACACCAGACCGCTTGGTTATCATCACACTGCAGTATTTTGGGAGCATTTTGCTACTATGTTTTCCAAAATACCACAGTGATTGACATTCAGAAGTGCAGCCCTGAGATTGAGAAAGGCATTTTCTAAATGCAAGTCTTTTCCTCATATGTTGAGGGAGCTTACATCATTCTGACTTGTCTACATTCTAAAAGGTGCTTCAGAAACAGCAGTTACTATCGGCTACATCTAGCAATAAAACAAACACCTTCATCAACTACAAAAACAGAAATTGCTGTGAAAATTCAACAGATCTGGCAGCATCTGTGGAGAGAAAGCAGAGTTAATGTTTCAGGTCCAGCGACCCCTGTTCAGAACTGATTGTAGCAAAAACAAATATTGCGGGAAAACACAGCAATAAACACCTTGCCCTGTCAAACCTAATGCAGGGACTTCTAGCCTTGCTGCATGCTGGGACAATCGGACTTCTGATGTAAATGGTTTCAACCAAAATCCCATTCTACAGGGATGGAAGAACGGGATTTGTGTTGATGGTTCCTAACTTAACTCAATATCGAGAATGCACTCATGAAAGACACTGACCTTTATTCCATCACCAAAAAGACGCGAAAGAATTAGCAGCTGGTGGGGGGTGGGGTGGTGAGCCAATTCTACATATTTACAAATTTGCTTTCAACTTAGCATTGAAAACCTTGTTGCAGTTATAGAGTTACAGACATATATAGCAGCAAAACAGACCCTTTGGTCCAACTTGTCCATGCTGACCAGATATCCGAAATTAATCTAGTCCCATTTGCCAGCATTTGGCCCATATCCCCCTCAGTTCTTCCTATTCATGTACCCATCCAGACGCTTTTTAAATATCATAGTTGTATTCACTCCCACCACTTCCAGAGATAGCTCATTCCATACACGCACCATTCTCTGCATGAAAAGGTTATTTTTTAAGTCCCCTTTAAATCTTTCCCCTCTCACCTTAAACCAAGGTGCTCTAGTTTTGCACTCTCCTACCCTGGGGAAAAGACCTTGGCTATTCACCCTATCCATGCTGCTCAGAATTTTTATAAAACTCTGTAAGATCACCCTTCAGTCTCCAACAATCCAGAGAAAATATTCAGTCTCTCCCTATAGCTCAAATCCTCCAACCCCAGCAACATCCTTGAAAAAACTTTTCTGAACCCTTTCAAGTTTCACATTTTTCCTATAGCACAGAGACCAAAATTGAATGCAGTATTCAAAATTGGCTTAACCAGTGTCTTGTACAGCTGCAACATGATGCCCAAACTCCTATACTCAATCACAGACGAACTGAGGCAAGCATATCAACTTCTACCTGTTCTCCCACATTAAGAAGCAGTACTGAGAGAGAAGTGAAGATGGAGAGAAATAGGTGGCTATCAGGCTGCAGTTTCACCTTTGGTACTTTAAAGAGTTAATTACTTCAAACCAAATCTTTAATGCAGTCCTAATTGTTTGCATCAGTGATATCAACTGGAGTTTTCTTTAAACTTTATGTTGAATATATAAATCAAGAGTATGCAGAGTATGGATTTAACAAAATTAAACAAATTCTTGAGCCCCTGGAACCAGCTCCACGATTCAGTCAGATCATGGCTGATCTGGACCGAGCAAAAATTCTAGCTGGCTCATTCTTGAAAGCTCCATATGGTCCTGAATCCACAGCCTTTTGCAGGATATAGTTCCATATTTCAATTACCCTTCAAAAGGCTATTCAGTGACCCTCAGCGAGGAAAGTAAATGAGATGCAATGACAGGATTGTGAAAGGATGAAGGGCCGAAGGGCACAATTTTAAAATGTTAAGAAGCCAATGCAAAGTGAGAAAAAGATGCAGTTAGGGGATAGAATGCACGGTCTGGGAATGAGCTGAAGGCAGCAATGTATCTCAATGACCATCAATGTACATGACTATGGGGAAAAAGCAGAAGTTTGATTCTGGTCAAAATGTTCGAAACAGCAGAGCAGTCACGATAGGTCAAACGGCCTCAGACAACACCATGACTGTTTTCCGATTCCGAGAGGATTGGGCTGGGAGTTTGAAGCCCAATACTCAGGCAGCTGCTGACCTATACCATGTGGGCTCTTAAATGAGGAACATGGGAAGTAACAGTGACCGAGTATCAGTGGAGGTACCATCATGGTCAACTGTGCATTAGCATCAGAAGAAAAGGGGGAAATTCGACATCAAAACCATGGAGCAATTAATTTCTGCCGGATTTGGAGCATCTAGCCCATCTCTATGAATTATAAGTTTTTTGTTTCATAATGTTTTTGTCTGAAGCAACTTGGAATGTTTATCCATTTAAAGAAGCTATACAAATGTGAATTTTTGTTGTTGTATAAGCTAAAGCATCCAAATGTGCCTTACGTTCACAATGATCTGATTGTGCAGGAGTGACATAAAAGGCTCCCCTGACCCTAATGATACATTTCTGGGTGAAATTGAAATGACCCAGCAGTCAGGAGAGGGGTAGGAGTGTTGGGTGGTGAATAGGGTTAACAATAAAGTCTTGGGCAAAGTAACCTCATCCTACTGCTGAAGCAGCTACCTCGATTTTGTGGCTATGTGCCATGCAAATTTCAGGGCCCCACTCTCGAGTGACACATCACCTCACTGTAAGAAGGAAATCATGTCAAACAGATTTGAGTTTTTCAAGGAGTGACCAGGTGTGTAGATTAGGGTCGTGCAGATGATGTGGTCAATTTGGACTTCACTAAGTCTTTGACAAGGTCTTACATCATAGACTACCTAGGAAGCTAAGATCACATGGGATCTAGGCAACTGGAATCCAAAATTGGTTAAGTGGCAGAAAGCAGAGGGTGATGTTATTGCGTACTGAACTGCTGTATCCAGAGGCGTACCACAATGCTTGGTGCTGGGTCTCTTGCTGCTTGTTGCATATATTAATGATCAAGACACGAATGTAAGAGGTATGATCATTAGGTACGCAACTAACAGTAAAAGTGGTGGCATGGCAAATAGTGAGAATGAAAACCTTAGAGCACAGGACAATACAGACAGGCTGATCAGATGGGCGAGACAGTGCAAATAGAATTGAATGCTGAAAAGTATGAGGTGATTCATTTTGGGAGGACTAAGACGACAAGGGAGTACAGGATGAATGGAGGAACCTTTGGAAGTACAGAAGATCAGAGGTGCTTATGTCCAATGATCTTTGAAGGCAGTAGGACAGCGAGATAAGGTGGTGAAGACGACAGATGGGAAGCTTGCTTTTAATAGTCAAGACACTGAATACAAAAGCAAGGAGCTCATGATGGAACTGTACATTATTTAGGCCACAGTTGGAGTAGTTTGTGCAAAATAGATCACCATACTATCAGAAGATTATGGTTAGAGAGAGAGAGTACAAAAGAGATTCACCAGGATATTGCTTGGGCTAGAGCAATTTGACTATGGAGAGACATCAGAGAGGCTGGAGTTGTTTCTCTTAAAGCAGAGAAAGATGGCAGGGTTTGGGGTGCGCAGTATTGACAGGGGAGATAAGGAGAAATGTTTCCCCTGAGTACAGGGGTCAATAACAATAACAGTTTTAAGATAAGGAGCATGAATTGAGGAAACATATTTTCATACAGAGTGGCGGGTATCTGGAACTCACTGCCTAAAATGGGTGATGGAGGTGGAATCCTCAAGACTTTTTTAAGAGCTATTTAGATGAATATTTGAAATGCCATAGCATTCAAGGCTATGGGCCAAGTGCTGGAAACCCCGCTAAGGGACACGCAAGTCCTGGGTCTCCTCCACCTCCAAATCAAAGCCATCCACATTCTGACTCAGGACCCTTCACTCACACGGCATCAACACAGACTTCACCAGTTTCCTCATCTCCCCTTATCCCAGATCCAATCCTCCAACTCAGCACCGCCCTCTTGACCTGTCTTACCTGTCCATCTTCCTTCCCACCTATCTGCCCCATCCTCCCTATGACCTATCACAATCAGCCCCCCACCTTCCCACTTTCCCTTCCCCGTAGCCCCACTCCCCTATTTATCTCTCAGCCACCTTCCCCCGGCCCCCGCATTCCTGATGAAGGTTTCACGGTCGAAATGTTGACTCTCCTGCTCCTGGGATGCTGCCTGACCTGCTGTGCTTTTTCCAACGCCACGATTTTTGACTCCGGAAAATGGAATTAGAGTAGATAGATGCTTGATGACCAGCAGAGAAACAATGGGCTGAAGGGTCTCTTTCTGTGCTATAAAACCTCTAGTACCCTTCTGTACTATTTAAAGCAGGCTGCCGCTGTGCAATTGGGAGCAGGATTTGAAGTTGACAGCTGCCTGGAGATTTCCAAGGGTTTGCAAAATCCTGAAGCTAAATGGAGATATCAGCTGCTGGGTGAAATAGCCAAGTGCACGTGAATCACAAGCAGCAGGTGAGCTTCCCTTTGCACACTACCCTCTTAAGCAAACAGTCTGCTCTCCACATGCCTCATACCTTCTTACTCAATTGCTGGTCCGAGACCATCCACCCTCTTCCCGCCCACAAGGAGTGTGAGGGGCCAAAATTAAGGATGAAATGGGATAGGATGCTTAACAACTCTTAATACAATCAAGCAATTCTCTGACTGTACAAATAAAATCAGTGGTCACACAATGTTCAACATTTAGTTAGAAGGTTACATTTGAGGCTTTCAAATAAATAACAGTCCATTGTTCAGTTTCATTGTACTTCAGTAATCAAACACAAAGTTCCCCATTTATAATAATTATGAATCACACACTTAAAATAATTATGGAGCAATGCAGTTCCCAAGCAACTTCTGCATGCCAGTGCCCACTCTAGCCTCACATTAAAGAGTTCAGTTGGACCCTGATCTCTGCATAATTACCAGGAGAGACTAAATTAGCCAGAATTGTGAAGAAACAGCTCACTGTAAGGGAATAGTTAGCATTAGCGTGTTGACAGCAGGGTGATAGCACTGTACTCCTACCAGTTGAATAAAGACTTTTCTTTCCCCCCTGAGAAGTAAGGTTTCATTTTTTAAATACAAGCACTTTTCATTGTTTAAAACGTATAGTGTCAAATCATTTAAAACAAGTAAAAACAGTGTGAGGAATGCACACGTAATATGGAGAAACAACAGCAAGTCCGAGCGCTCATACAAGACTTGAATTACAACATGTTCAATGGCATTGCTCAGTGTTTCAGAAATTTTACAGCTAAGAGGAGGCTGAGTGTAGAATTAGAAGGATTTGAGCAGAATTGGCAAAAGTTTAGTCAAGGATCCCCTCACAGTATTATGTTTTTTCTTGGTTTATTGTCTAGATATCAACCTTTCCAAATAGAGAGTAAATAAATTCAAGTCCCTTACAGGAATAAACTATATTGCATGCAGACATTGCTTTAAGAGTGTAGGTTGAGATGAAATTGCCTAAAAAAAAACAAGATTAATCTACTTTATTTCTCCCTTCATGGCCAAAACCCAAACCAATCTTATTGGGAATTAGTTAAAGGCATTGGTTAAACAAAAATGTACAATTCTAATATTTATTAGGAACTTCTCTTCATATTTAAATAATAGAATGTAGACTGTGAACATTAAAGGCATTTTTGTTCATTGCTTTCGTGTTCTGAGGGCATTTTAAATTGTAATTATTGATTTGAACAACATGTCACACTGTAGTTAAATAAACAATAACATGATCTGCTTTTATTTCCTCATTAGGTTATTTAAGATGGAGTTAAATTATTTTATATTTTATTGTAATCCAGTTACTTTCACTATCCGCCGACTTGTCTTTCTGACTTCGACCTGAGTGACTTCCACCTGTAAAGGTGGGTAGAGAATAAGGAAGTGGGATGTTAAAACAAGACATTTGCCACCATTACTAATAATCAGTCAACTAATAGAAGATTCTTTGGAGTTGTGAGTACACCGTAGGGAGCTATATCCTGCCACTGCACTGCTCGTACTCAGCGAACAGTGACAGAACTGGGAAACCCCATTTACAGGAGGTTCGGGTCCCAGAGGGATGTGCAAACCTGTGACAGAAAATCTCATCTGGACACAGAAATTGTTTTATCCTGGCAGTTATTTGTATTTTTTGTGCATTTTAGACTTCATTACGTTACGTAGAGGTAGTTCTTCTATAACATGATGGTTACATTCTTGTTCAACCTCACTTTATAGAAAAGTCATGCTTTAGAAACAGCGCTTCAAGTGTTGGCGATGTAATCACATTACAGCCAACACATGTTTTAAAAGTTGGCACTTTAGAAACAGCGTCCCCAATTGGTCAATTGCATTACAGCTAATTCGCATTAACAAAAAGCCCATTATTGCAGAACAACCTGGATTCCATTTGTAAGCAGAAACTAACTTAGCAACTAAAGCATTTAAGAAGGGAAGTCCGCAGGAATGACCCTAACCTCTCAGTTGGTTCCCACTTGCTCCAACATTTCTGCCGTGGGCCTGCTGCAGTGTTCCAATGAAGCACAACACAAGCTCAAGGAACAGCACCGCGATTTCTGCTGAGGGACCTTACAGCCTAATGGTCTCAACATTGAACTCCCTATCTTCAGAAAGTGACCGCATTCTCTCTTTCTTTCCCATCTTCCCCACATCCTTGTCTTGTTTGTCAATGAATGCTGGAAAGCAGAAACAAAAACAGAAATTGCTGGAAAAACTCAGCAGGTCTGGACAGCATCTGTGGAAATCAGAATTAACAAAACTGGGAGTGACCCTTCTTCAGAACAGTGTTGAGAAGCAGAATTAATAAATGTCCACAAACACAAAAGATTCACTTTGCTTCTCGCTCTTTGATGCTGCCAGACCTGCTGAGTTTCTCCAGCATTATATGCGTTTGCATCATAAAAATACCCATTTTCTCACAGGTTTCAATCCCAAAGAGTTAACTGAAACATGAACTCTTTACTCCCTCCACAAATGTTGTCAGACCCGCTGAGTTTCTCCAATACTCTCTGTGTTTGGTTTAAAAAGGGAATTGCGGCAATATGAGCTTATCACTTCTTTGTTTTATTATAAGGTGTTCCTGACTTTTCGTGCTCGGTGTATTGTTATGTCTTCGGCATTTCCTCATTTCTAACTTTATCATTTAGTCATGGTGAATTGGTTGTATCCACTCCTCGTGAATTCAGTTGGGCACTTACTTCACTTCAGAACTGCAATGTCAGCAAATCATTGGCAAGTATATAACGGAAACCCAACTAATTTCAACTTTGACAAAATGAGTTCAATATGCAGGACCATTTTTTTTTTAAATGCAGGGGCTACACAATTTGCCTGGACTTCATTCATGCCACATCAAGTACAGTCTAATTATATGAATTTACAGCATGAAAGGAGGCCATTTCATCCATTTTGCCTGTGCTAGCAAGTAAGTAGCCAACTCTTTCTCCATGCACTTCAAATAAGCACAGTCAAGGACCCTCCAAAATGTTATTAGAGTTTCTGCCTTTACCACCATTTCAGGCCATGGGTAAAGTTAAGATTATTTCCCCCCTTGAGTTCCATGCTCAGCCTTTTACTGTTAATTATTTTTATTAATTTTTGACAGTATTTTAGAATTAACAGAGATAAAATGAACACTTCTGCAACAATTCAAAACAAGAAGACCAGTCCTAGCTAATTTGATAAGTTAAAGAATGAGCTCATAAAACAGCCAATTAATATTGAGAAGTGCTCTGTTATATTCACAGGATTGGGCAATTCAATGCTACTCTCTGTACCCAATCAAAATAACAAAACAAATAAGGGATTCATGGTCAGAAGTTACAAGAAACAGAAGTGTGGAAGCAATAGGAGAAGGCCACAATGGAAGTAAGCAGATTCAAAGTATTATTCAATTAAATGTGGCAAATTAAAAACTATACCTGGATTTATTTCACTTGCTGAGCTGTTGGTAATGAGTTTTGCTTCTTACATTTGTGAATGGATATGAGCACAACAGAGCTACGACCTTCTGAGCTCTAAATCCAAATTTAAATCTACATCTCCTGTTTATTAGGATCAGCTTGGCAACAAAATGAGTACTATTTATTTTGAAGAGACTTGAAACTCTCACTGAGCTGGAAGGTTAGTTTTCAGACGTTTTGTCACTATACTACATAACATAGTCAGTGAGAGTCTCTGGTGAAGTGCTGGTGGTATGGCCGCCTCGCTACGGTCTTGGTTTCTTAAGGTGGATGAAGTCATTTCCAGTTCTTTTTTTTTCAAAAGAGAAGATAGATATGATCTAAATCGATGTGTTTACTGATGGAGTTCTGGTTAGAATGCCATACCCCTTAGAATTCTCATGCATGTCTTTGTTTTGCCTGTCCTAGGATGAGTGTGTTGTCCCAAAGTGGTGCTCTTCTTTGTCTGAATGTACAGAAACTACATTCAGTTGTGTCTTCTGGTGGCCAGTTGGTATTCTTAGAGGCATGGCATTCTAACCAGAACTCCATCAATAAACACATTGATTTAGATCCTGTCTACCTTCCCTTGAAAAAAAAGGAACCGGAAATTGCATCACCCACCTTAAGAAACCAGGACCTATAAATAGAGAGGTGGGACATAGCACCAGCACTTCACCAGAGATTCTCACTAATGATGTTACCTAGTACGGTGATGAAACATCTGAAAATTAACCTTCAAGCTCAGTGAGCTAACTTGCATACTTGTCATCAACTTGAATTACAAATCTTCTCAAAAGTCACTAAGACTTGAAACTCAGTAAAATACCAAAAAGATGTATTTGAAATGAAGAATGAATGTTCAATGGTAGATTCTGGGTTGGGTGCTGTTGAATTTTCAAAATCAGAAAGGCGCAAATGTTTGTAAAGCATTTAACCAAAGAGTCTGGTTGGAGGCCAGGTATTGAGACACAGTGCCAGCAACATTCACGTAAATTCTGGCTGTACATCCTTTGATAACTGGGGACAGAATTAATGAGTTGGCAGCATGTTACTGCAATTATGTCAGCTTCCACAGATAAAAGGTAACAACTCCCTCATGTGTTGGCTCAGCCTTGGTGGGCCGAAGGGCAATTTCCTGTGCTGCACTTTGGTGGAAAAAGATCTAAAAAAAGGTCCATAATCAGTCAGCTAGTCAGATCTGTAACAAATAAGATCTCTATACAAACAAAAGCTGACACATTCAAAAGTAAATTCAAAGGTCAGGTTGCTACCTCTGGATGGGCATATCCGAAGATTGCATCACATGATCTTCTGTCTCCAAACAGACTTCACAACACATCTTTTTCTCATCTTCAATGCTTTTCATTGTTAATAACTAGAAGCAATGAAATTGAAAATAACAGTCCTGTAAACGCTTCCATTCCTTTCCTGCTTATTTCGCTTACAGCTGTGTCCACAGGATTGAGTTTACCAGACTGCCTTGTGAAATAGGAGAAAGCTCCCCTGTGTTTCCAGAACATGTTCAAAGATTTTCTTTTCTGCTTCTTGGTTATCTCTTCAAAGGTGAGTAGGACTGGTATTGTGAAGGGGTCTTGGTAGGTGGTATCACACCATCCAGTGGAGTGGATGTTCATTGATGAGACTGTTTTCTCACCCCTTCTTCTCATGTACATTTGTAACACATATATTATCATATTAATTGTGCCATCAAGCTGGTACATATGCTGGAGATAGCAGAAAGGTGTGAAAAGAGTGATTCTCAAACCAGGGTCCGCAGACACTTGAGTTCCAAGAGGGTTAACACTTCTGAAGAAGCGTCATATCAGACTCAACATATTGTCTTGGTTTGTCTCTCCACAGATGCTGCCAGATCGGAGTTTCTCCAGATTTCAGGTTTTCAGTATCTTGCTTTTAGTTGAGACTTTACATGGGTGTGGGCCAAAGAGACAGTCTGACAGGTGAACGACTGGCTGGAGCATCACGGTCAAGCAAAGCAGCAATGCTTTCTCTCTGCTCCCTAAACCTGACCATCCTCCCTCTACTGTATTATGCTCCTCCTCTTCCCACACTGCCACTAATCTATCCATGCTATACTCCACCTTCTCCATTACCATATACTGTTCTCCCAATGCCGTGCTCTGCCTCCTTCAGACTCCTGCCGAAGACGGACAGGTTCTACAGTGAGAAGCAGTCACACATCTTATTGATGTCCATAATCATAGAATCATAGCATTAAAAGAGGCCATTCATCCCATCAAGTCTCCACGGACCTTCCAAAGAGCATCCCACTCAGACACACTCCCCTACCCTTTCTGTGTAACCCTGCAATTCCCATGACTAGCCCATCTAGTCTGCACATCCCTGACACTGAGCAACTTAGCACAGCCAATCTACCTAACCTGCACACCTTTGGACTGTGGGAGGAAACTGGAGTACCCGAAGGTAACCCACGCAGACACAGGGAGAATGTGCAAACTCCACACAGACAGTCCCCGAGGCTGGAATCGAACCTAGGTACCTGATACTGTGAGTCAGCAGTGCTAACCACTGAGCCACCATACTGCTCATAAGTAAATGCTCGTTTGCTTAATACCATTATTTAAACTCTTTCCCATGCTCACTTATTACAATCACAACATTATTTTATAACATAGAAGGCTGAACGTCATCATTGATACATCTGAAATGGGATACTTTGAATGTTGGAACCATGGATCTGGACAGACTATGCAACTGTTCTATATATGACATCACTGAAACAAAGTCAACACATGCTTGTGTGTACACGCCTGAGTATATGCGCCTGAGTATATGCATTTGTCTGTGCTTGCCTGTGTGAATCTGAGTGTTGCGTTTATGTATTTGTGTGCGTGCAGGTGTATGTATTTGGGCCTGTGTGCACACATGAGGGAGAGAAACATCAAAGAACTATAATTGAGTTGTGCTGATGACCTTGTCAATGGGAGACAGTAATAATTCCTGCTGCTGTAGATGAAGTAGCACCAGATTGTGCTGGGGATTTGGATAAAAACTAATCATGGCTTTCTCCTGCCAAGTGGCAGCTGGTGTATCTGAGCTATAAGTGCTGAAAAAGCTCAATAAACCTGCACTTCCGAAATTGGTTAGTTTGCATTCAACCCCCTTCGAGAGTCACCATTTGTTCTGTTAGAATCACCAGTGAAGACCAAGAGTGAAAACAATCTTTTAGGTAACCATTCTGCACTGAAGTTATTCTTGTTCAATGCAAGTACTGAAAAATAGCAATGCAAGGTCATGAAAATTTAAATGGTTTCAGTACAATTATTTGGTAAGTCAAGCAAATTCTTAAATCTGAAAGCATAGTTTTGTATAATCAGCCACAGTTCCCACTCCTGGGAAATAAACAAATAAATTGTGTCTCAACCCAGCAATTACTTCAAGTAAGATGAAGGGGATTTTGAGCATGTCCCTCGCCATTCATTGGAACAAAACATTATTATCTTCATACCTGTGTTATCACTGGTGGGATTATCACTAATGTCTATTACCACTAATGGATAAAGAGCTATATCACTAGATTCAGTCTAATTCACATCCCCAATAAAAGCTGTGTTTGCATTATGCACAACAGTAGAATATCTAAAGTAGTTTCAGATATTTCCAGCTCTTGAATAAATACCACTTACATTAGAATACTTTAGCTTCCTTTTTAACCACACTGAATATCGTAAAAGGAGCAGAGAATAATGAAACACGTCAAAGACCCCGCTTACACTACAACCTGCAATTCAGGAAACAATCTGAACTCTTGCAACCCCTGTCACATATTGAAAGGCATGTTAGCTTGTTTGACATTGAGGTCCAAATAGTGATCCTCCAACAGGGTAGCCGAAAGGAACAAAGGAAGAAGCGAACTTGGCGGATCAATCGTAAGGGGAATAGATACGCATTTCTGTGGCGGCAAAAAAGGAATCCAGGATGGTGCATTGCCTCCTCGCTGTTAGGATTTGGACTCAGAGCAGTTACAGGACATTTTGGAATGGAAGGTTGAACAGCCAGTGGTCGTGGTACACGTTGGTACTAATCAGAAAGGTTAAGGAAAGGGGTTGAGGTCCTAAAAGCAGAATATAAGGAAGTAGGAAGAACTTTGAAATGTAGGACCTCAAAAATAGTTATCTCAGGATAACTACTAGTGCCACGAGCACTAGTTCCGGCAGAGATGGGACCTGTACCAAAAAGACCTGGGACTGATGTCCTTGGCCGGTACCTGGTAGACTGGTTAGGTAGGGTTTAAGCTAGTGTGGCAGGGGGTATGGGAACCCCTATAGGGTAGGGCAGTTATGCAGAAACTGGGGGAGAGGTAGAAACCAGGGCAAACATGACTAAGAACAAACAGTGAACTGCTGTTGAAAAGAGCAGGGGAGGTGGTCTGAAATGTATGTGTTTCAATGCAAGAAGTATAATTGGCAAGGTAGATGAACTCAGAGCACTGGTTAGTACTTGGAACTAAGACATTATTGCAATTACAGAGACTTCGTTGAAAGAGGGACCAGACCGGCAGCTAAATGTCGTGCGATTTTGATGTTTCGGGTGTAATAAAAAGGGAGACTAAAGGGATGCAGGAGTTGCATTACTGGGAAAGGAGTATCTCACTGCTGTCCTGAGGGAGGATATATCAGAGGACTCATGTAGCGAAGCAATATGGGTAGCACTCAGGAATAGGTGAGATGAAATCACAATGCTAGGGATATACTACAGGCCTCCCAACAGCCAGTGGGAAATAGAGGACAGAATATGTAGACAGATTTTGGAAAGAAGTAAAAACAACAGGATTGTTGGGGTAGGTGATTTTAACTTCCCCAGTATTGACTAGGACTCACTTCATGCTACGGGCTTGGATGGAGCAGAATTTGTAAGGACCATTCAGAAGGATTTCTTGACACAGTATGTAATCAATCCAACCAGGAAAGGGGTTATACTGGACCTGGTTTTAGGAAGTGAGCCCGGCCAGGTGAGTGAAGTTTCAGTGGGGAAGCATTATGGGAGTAGTGACCATAATACCGGAGTTGTAAATTGCTCATGGCTAGGGACAACAGCAGTCCTCGGGGGAAGGTGTCAAACTAGGGAAAGACAAACTACAACTGTATTAGGCAGGAAGTGAAGAGTGTTGATTGGAGGCGACTGTTGGAGGGTAAATCCACATTGGACGTGTGGGAATATTTCAAATGGCAGATGATAAGAGTTCAGGAGAGGCACATTCCCGCAAGAATGCAGGATGGGTATGGCAAATTACATGAAGCTTGGATGACCAGGAATGACCTTGATCAAAAAGAGAAAGGAAGCATATGTAAGATCTAGAAGGATGGGAACTGATAAAGCCCTTGAAGTATATAGGCATTGTCGAAAAGAACTTTAGCAAGGAATTAGAAGGGATAAAACGGATCATGAAAAGTAATTAACAAACAGAATTAACGAGAATCCCAGTGCATTTTACACAGATATAAAAATCAAGAGGGTAACCAGGGAAATTAAGAACAAAGGAAGTCATGTATCTGTGGATTTAGAAGTGGTAGGTGAGATCTTAAACAAATACTTTGTATCGGTATTCACCAAAGAGAAGGAATTGGTGGAGACTGATTTCAGGGAAGGGAGTGTGGAATTTCTAAGCCAAGTTGCTATTAAAAAGGAAAAGGTGCTGTGTGTCTTAAAAAGTATTAGGATAGGTAAGTCCCCAGGTCCCGATGGGATCTATCCCAGAATATTGAGAGCAAATTGCTGTAACATTGACAGACATCTTTGTGCACTCTTTGGCCACAGGTGAGATCCCAGAGGACGGGAGAATAGCCAGTGTTGTCCCATTGTTTAAGAAGGGCAGCAGGGATAATCCTGGAAATTACAGGACTGGGAACCTCATATTGGTGGTAGGGAAATTAATAGAAAAGATTCTCAGAGACTAGATCTCAAAGCATTTTGAAGTAAATGGATGTTTTAGCGATAGACAGCATGGTTTTGTGCAGGGGAGGTCGTGCCTCACTAACTTGATTGAGTTTTATTGAGGAGGTGACGAAGATGACTGATGAGGAAAAAGCAGTTGATGTTGTCTACATGAACTTCAGTAAAGTCTGTGACAAGGTTCCTCATGGCAGACTGGTACAAAAGGTGAAGTCATATGATATCAGGGATGAGCTGGCAAGATGGATACAGAACTGGCTTAGTCATAACAGACAGTGGGTAGCAATGGAAGGATGCTTTTTTGGAAAGGAGAATTGTAACGTGTATCGGTGCTGGGACCTTGGTTTGTGGTCTACGTTAGTGATTTGGAGGGAGACATAGCTGGTCTAATTAGTAGGTTTGTGGATGATACAAAGATTGGTGGAGCTGTGGATTGTGAGGAGGATTATCAGAGGATACAGTAGGATATAGATCAGTTGGAGACAATGGTAGAACAACAGCAGATGGAGTTTAATCCGGACAAATGTGAGGTGATGCATTCTGGAATGTCAGTACAGGGAGAGGTTATACAGTGAATGGCAGAACCCTTATGAGTATTGATATAAGAGCATAAGAACTAGGAGCAGGAGTAGGCCATCTGGCCCTTCGAGCATCCTCCACCATTCAATAAGATCATGGCTGATGTTTTTGTGACCATAGCTCCACTTGCCCACTCGCTCACCATAACCCTTAAATCTTTTACTGTTCAAAAATGATCTTAGCTTTAAAGACATTTGCTGAGGACACCTCACTGGGCAGGAAACTCCATAGATTCAGAATCCCCTGGTGAAGGCCTTCCTCCTGAATTCAGTCCTAAGTCTGTTCCCTATTAATTTGGAGGCTGTGCCCTGTTGTACCTGTCAGTGGAAACATCCTCTCTACTTCTATTTTATCTATTCCCTTCATAATTTTATATGTTTCTAGAAGATCCCCCTCATTCTTCTAAATTCCAATGAATATAATCCCAGTCTATTCAGTCTCTCCTCAGAAGCCGACCCCTCAACCTCAGAATCAACCAAGTGAACCTATGCAGAGGGATCTGGGTGTACAGGCCCACAGATCACTGAAGGTGGCAGTGCAGGTAGATAAGGGAGTAAAAAAGGCTTATGGCATGCTTGCCTTCATTGGAAGGGGCATTGAGTATAAGGATAGACAAGTTATGTTGCAGCTTTATAGAACTTTAGTTAGACCACATTTGGAATATTGCACACAGTTCTGGTCACCACACTACCAGAAGGATGTGGATGCTTTCAAGAGGGTAAGGAAAGGTTTATCAGGATTTTGCCTGGTAGCGGGGATTTTAGCAATGAAGACAGGTTGGATAGACAGTGTTTGTTTTCACTGGAACACAGGAGGTCGAAGGGCAACCTGATAGAGGTTTAAGATTGTGAATGGCATGGAGTGGAAAGTA
The DNA here is from genome assembly GCF_020745735.1 of Hemiscyllium ocellatum. Classification (NCBI taxonomy): domain Eukaryota; kingdom Metazoa; phylum Chordata; class Chondrichthyes; order Orectolobiformes; family Hemiscylliidae; genus Hemiscyllium; species Hemiscyllium ocellatum. The sequence continues at coordinate 26,019,595 of NC_083421.1, read as the reverse complement.
TGAGGCTTATTCCCAGGGTGGAGGGGTCAATTCCTAGAGAAACAGGTGCGAGAGGAAGTTTAAAAGAGATGTGCGAGGTACGTGTTTCACACAAAGAGTGGTGCGTGCTGGGAACGCGCTGCCAGAGGAGGTGTTGGGAGCAGACACAACAGCAGCAATCAAGAAACACCTGGATGAATACATGGATAGGAAGGGAATAGAAGAACATGGATCCTGTAAGTGACAACAGTTCTAGTCTGGAAAGGCAAAATGTGTCGGCACAGGCTGCCTGTAGACCCGGGTTCAATTCCCGACTCCGGCGACTGACTGTGTGGAGTTTGCACGTTCTCCCCGTGTCTGCGTGGGTTTCCTCCGGGTGCTCCGGTTTCCTCCCACAGTCACAAAGATGTGCGGGTCAGGTGAATTGGCCAAGCTAAATTTGCCCGTAGTGTTAGGTAAGGGGTAAATGTAGGGGTATGGGTGGGTTGCGCTTCGGTGGGTCGGTGTGGACTTGTTGGGCCGAAGGGCCTGTTTCCACACTGTAAGTCTAATCTAATCTAATAGGCTTGGAGAGCCGAAGGGCCTGTTCCTGCACTGTACTGTTGTTTGTGCTTTGGGTCCAGAAGCCTGGTTGAACAGCAAGGTTTTGAAAAAAAGGTGTGAGCAGAACAACGATGTAGTTGCTAAATTTTAATACTGGGTGTGAAAGCAGAATCGAGTCCATCAGTTGGTAGCACACTGGCCTCTGATTCACAAAGTTCTGGATTCATATCCCACTCCAGGGCTTGGGAACAGAAAAAAACCAAGACTGACAGTGTGATGCAGCACTGAGGGAGTACTGCTCTGTCAGAGATCATGTCTTTCAGAGAAGACTTTCAACTGAGGCTCCATCTACCTGCACAGGTAATTGCAAAATATTTTCACACACTTTTTAAGGGGAGCAGGTGAGTTACCCCAGATGTCCCAGCTAACAGTTATCCCTCAATGACACAAAATACAGGTTAGCAGGTTATCGCTTCATCATCATATCTGGCAGTTTACCAAATGCAGGCTAGCTGCTGCTTTCCCATCATTACAATAGCTGTGACATAACATGCCTTTAAGAGGGATTTGCTCTGTTGAAGAGAGGTGTTGTGCATCTGGTTCCAAGGGGTTTGCTCCATGGAAAGCGAGTAAATACATTTGGGGTTTTGTTTTTAAACAAAAGTAAACAAGAGAAGTATGGGTTGATAATATTCGGTTCACACGGACCCACGGTTGTAGTTTTGTTATCAGTTGTTAAAGTTGGGGCGTTGGAGCTGAAGTTGCTGGACACAGCTCTCTCTGATACTGCAAAACGCTGGAGTTGTCTCTCTGTTGCTAGATTCATGCTTTCAGTTTTCCTTTCTGCTAGATAGCAGATAGCATGTGAGCCAATCTGTTTTGCTGAATTTACCTTTGGTCAAGTATGTATTTAGGGGATGCTGCTTTTTGGAACAATTGATGAGTAGTATTTAAATAATATACTGTTTTGTTAAGTATGTTGATAGAGTTAACGTTAAGCAAATTCTTTTCTTCATTTGTATTTTAACTGTGGTGTAAAAATAAAGTGTGTTTTATTTACAACCTTTTAGTTTGACCAATCGAACTGTATCTGGAATGCAACACCTTACACTTGCCTTTAAATAAGATAATAGCTAGAGTCTATCCTATCTCCTTGATAAGTTTTGATGGGGTTTGGTCTGGTCCATAATACATTAACTTTAAAAAAGTCCAAAAGTGTGGTGCTGGAAAAGCACAGTAGGTCAGACAGTATCCGAGGAGCAGGAGAATCAATGTTTCGGGCGTAAGACATTCCTGATGAAGGGCTTAAACGTCGATCCTCCTGCTCCTCGGATGCTGCCTGACCTGCTGTGCTTTTCCAGCAACACACTTTTCGACTCTGAGCTCCAGCAGCTGCAGTCCTCACTTTCTCCTAACTTAAAAAAAAGCACTTGGCTGCCTATAAAGCATTTTCATACACCCAAAAATCATGGAAGGCATTACAGGAATGCAAGTCTTATTTTACTTTCAGACAGTGTATTCAAGGATCTAAGATAGGTACAGATTACTAAGATGGTCTGGACTGAGGTACTAAAAGGATCTGAAAGCAATGGGAAGAATTTCAAAGTTAACTCCTGGGCTACATAGTGTTTGGACAGTGTGAGGGGTATAAGTGATGATGCTTGGTGTGATATTTTGAATGAGTTGAAACATAAATGACGAGAATCATATTAAAATAAATCAAAGGGCTGGATTTTCAGTGCTGTGGGGATTGAGTTGAGAGACTTCACAACTTGGCAGATATAAAGGGCTACAGTACACATAGCCTTTGCTTGGGGGAAGCAGGGACAGAATGATGTGGAGCCAATTGATCCCAGAAACAGTTTGGAGGTAGCCCCAGGAATGCGCGGGTACCGAGGAATGCTGTTTGGAAAGCCCACTACTTTTCTGTGGCTGAGCTGCTTTCAGGACTGTTGGGACATCCATTACTCACATACCTTAATTCCTGTGCCATCCCATCCTCCCATACACCCATACCATCTCCATTGACACTCACCCAGTAACTGCTCCACACAGAGCTCATGAGCCATGTGGAGATCAAAAAATTTAAGCGTGTAACCATCAAATAGAGTCCTTATGCACAAAATTGATATGTCTCAGAATTGCAGGGAGGTAGGGGGGAAACACTCATTCATACAACCCACTTAAAGACTGTACATTGCAAATGGTCAGTTAGGAAAACAAATCTCTGTTCGGCAACCACAAAGACAGGTAATCCTTTAATTACCTCTTAAAACTGCCAGTCAAATGGGAAATAACTGCTTTTGTCCTTTTGAAACTCAGTCAAGAATCGGTAATTACTTCTGCTGTAAGAAATTGTTGGAAAATGTCAACAATAAATTCTACTGAAACTTCAGGAAAAGATGACCATGGTTCTTTTGCCAAGATACATCAGATGGACTGTCAATCAAAGCAATCCAGCAGAGTGTGCATTCTATTCCTCTAACCATAACGGAAGCACTTGTTCTTATTTTTGAACAGCAGAGGATTCAAATAACTTTAAATCATGACATGCAAACCGATCTAATCTACCCGTTAAGTGCATTTATATTGCATCTATACATGTGACACCCACCTGACCGCAAAAATGGTGTCTGTCTAAATTCAACGTTATTTCCAAATGGCCTGGCTGAGATGAAATTTCCTGGCTGCATGAAACACCTTGGTCCCCTTGTTCCTACTGGCAAAGATCATATCAGCCAGAAGCAATACCTCCGTAACCATGTCTTACCACCATGTCTCCAGACTAGAATACTCCAGAGTTCAGGTGAGGGATGGATGAAGGTTTCTGTGATAACAACAGTGGAGGTGTCAATGGTGGGTGGGGGGACGGGGTGGGCGGAGAATGAAGTAGAGCCAGAAAAGTAGCTCAATGCCAATTGTCTGCATATTATTCAGTACGTAGGCAATTTCCTGTTAAGTGGTAGCATCCTGTTTATGTTAATACCGTCCATCATGGCAAAGGTAACCTACAATTAGAATCAGAACTTTACATTTGCTGGAGTTTTCTTTTTCTACTCACAGAATGCTAATTATAGCTCTTCACAGAAACTCATTAGGAAATGTTATCATCCTGTTTCACTGCCAATCGTAAGGAGCTTGTAGTTACTCTCTGTTATTACGGGTCGCTGTGCAGAAAATAAGTCAAAGGAAAAGGATTGAAAATTACTTACTAAATAATGGTGTAAACTGCTACTGCGGTGATCCAACCTTCTTTGACATTATAGGCTTTAGTTGGCCGCAAGAAACAATTGCATTTATACAGCATATTACACAACCTGAGAATTACGCTGAAAGCACTTTCATAGCCAATGAAATGCTCTTTGAATTGTAGTAGCTGTCAAAAATGAAGATGTTCCAGTCTATTACACACTGATGCGTTAATGAATAAATCGTGTATTTCCGTGAAGTTAAGAGAAAGGTTTTGGTCATACACCATGGGTCCTACTGACTCATCCTTTCCCTGCAGCCCTCCAGTGTCCTTTTCAGATAATTACTACCTAATCAGGACTAAATGTGCCTCCGCCACTCTCTCGAATTCTTATAGCACAAGAGATCACCACTGTTCATAGAATCAGAGAATCCCTACAGTGTAGGAGCAGACTATTCAGCCCCTCAAGTCAATACCGACCCTACAAAGACCATCCCACCCAGACCCAATCACCAACCCTATCCTTGTAACCCTGCATTTCCAAAGGCTAATCCACCTAACCTGCACATCCCTGAACAATGTGGGCAACTGAGCATTCTGTTGTCATTTTGTTATCATTTGCAATACCTTAAGCTGCTCCCAGAAATGACTTGGGTCATCACACACAGATACAGTTGCCATTATTATTCTAAATGGAGCGATGCAGCCAACTATCACCTGACAAGCACAGTACAAAAGAACCTCAACCAGGATGATCAAATTAACAAAAGTGACAACGATAGTGGAAGCTACCCATAATATGAACCTGTCCCTGACAGCACCATTAACAGATATCAGAGTGAATTCTATTTCATGGTTTTCCTGCATCCTTTCATAGCGTACTTTCTCCACGAACCTATCAATTCTTTTCTGTGAAAGTCTCTATTCCAACACAGTTTATAAAGTAGTCCACCTTTAAAAAGCCTTTTGGTGAAAAAGGAAATCTTTGATTCTCCTTTTTCAAAGATTGTGGGCGGCACAGTGGTTAGCACTGCTGCCTCACAGCGCCGGAGAACCGGGTTCAATTCCCGACTCAGGTGACTGGCTGTGTGGAGTTTGCACATTCTCCCTGTGTCTGCATGGGTTTCCTCCCACAGTCCAAAGATGTGCAGGTCAGGTGAATTGGCCATTCCAAATTGCCCATAGTGTTAGGTAAAGGGGTAATGTAGGGGTATGGGTGGGTTGCGCTTCAGCGGGTCGGTGTGGACTTGTTGGGCCGAAGGGCCTGTTTCCACACTGTAAGTAATCTAATCTCCCTTTCGTTTCTTCTGACAATAAATCTAAATTGCACCACATGACAAAGTTACAGAAACAAAGCATTTACCTCTATCCTTTCACCCCGCTCCAGTTAGCTAACGTTCACTAATTCACATTCTGCAATCAAACCCTTTCTTTCACCGAATATCCTAACTTATGAAACCTTCGTGGGCGGCACGGTGGCGCAGTGGTTAGCACTGCTGCCTCACAGCACCTGAGACCCGGGTTCAATTCCCGACTCAGGTGACTGACTGTGTAGAGTTTGCACGTTCTCCCCGTGTCTGCGTGGGTTTCCTCCGGGTGCTCCGGTTTCCTCCCACAGTCCAAAGATGTGCGGGTCAGGTGAATTGGTCATGCTAAATTGCCCGTAGTGTTAGGTAAGGGTTAAATGTAGGGGTATGGGTGGGTTGCGTTTCGGCGGGTCGGTGTGGACTTGTTGGGCCGAAGGGCCTGTTTCCACACTGTAAGTAATCTAATCTAAAGTGTCACCTCTTGGTCCTGAAATAAGTAAATCTTGCTTTAGACAACCAAACTGGGCATCAAATTCTTAAATTTTATTGAGTTCAGGAACTCTATATTTGGAATCCACCGACTATCAGTGACAGTCTGCCGCAGTAATCATCTTCTGCAAGCAGTCCACTGGTTACCTCCCTGAACAATCTGTGGCACCTTGTCAATAAATTAAATGGGTTCAACTCTTTGACTGAAACACTTATTGAGTGTAATGGCTTTTGTAGTCACATCAAGCAATTGACCACTGTCTGATGGATGAGGTCATCAACTTACTTTATTAGCATAATTTAGCAGAAGCAAAAGTGATTATATTCTGTCTGTAAACAAGGTCACACATTGCTTCATCTGTCACTCCCAGAATAATGCAATTAACACGTGCTCCAAGCTCACTTTGATAGCGATCAGCAGCTTTTATAGAGCAACCATCTGTTTTTGTTTTCTTAACTACACCATATAGCAGTGTCTGTTAGCCCAAGGATAATTGCCCTGGGAATTTCAATGTTCAAATCTAAAATAAAATCAAGTATCGCATCAAGTCACAGAATTCAAGGCCACATAGAGACTAGCACAGCTGCATTCTATTTCCACCAGATAATCTGCTATTCAAAACATAGCCATAGAATCGTAGAATTCCTACAGTGTGGAGACTGGCCTATAGAGTCCATACTGATCCTCCAAACAGCATCCTACCCAGACCCACCTATCCTTGTAACCCAGCATTTCACATGGCTAACCTACCTAGCCTGCATGCCCCTACACACTATGGGTAATTTAGCATGGCCAGTCCACCTAATCTGCACATCTTTGGGGCGGCACAGTGGTTTGTGTGGTTAGCTCTGCTGCCTCACAGCGCCAGGGAACCGGGTTCGATTCCAGCCTCAAGTGACTGTCTGTGTGGCGTTTGCACATTCTCCTCACCTCTGTGTTGGTTTCCTCCGGGTGTTCCGGCTTCCTCCCACTGTCCAAAAATGTGCAGGTTAGATGAATTGGTCATGCTGAATTGCCCATAGTGCTCAGGGATGTGTAGATTAAATGCATTCGTTAGGAGAAATGTAGACTAATAGGGTCAGAGAATGGGTCTGGGTAGGTTACTCTTCAGAGGGTCAGTGTGGACTTGTTGGGCCAAATGGCCTGTTTCCACCCTGTGGGGATTCTGTGTGAGAGGAAACTGGAGCACAGAGGGGAAATCCACACAGACACGGAGCAAATGTGCAGACTTCACACAGACAGTCACCTGAGGATAGAATCAAACCAGGGACCCTGTCTAGTACCCAACTAAACATTGGAAGATTGAAGCCATAGAGTTTGGATCCTGATCCAAACTCCATTCCCTCTCACTGACAACAGTCTGAAATTGAACTAGTTTGTTCACAATTTTGGTGGTATATTTGATCCTGGGATGCACTGCCCAACCTCATATCGGTAACACATTTCCATCTCTCTAACATGGACCTTATCTCTCTCTGCTCATTTGCTGCTGAAACAACCCCATTCATAGTTTTGTTATCTCTAGACTCAACTACTCCAACACACAGCTGGCTGGTTTCCTACATTTCATCGTGTGAATTTGAAGTCCAAAACCCTGCTGTAGATGTCACTGCAAGCCCCATGCCCCTTTCACTCCTGTGCCTGTGGAATGATAATGGCTCTTGGTCACAGAATCATTATTTTCACAGGAGGCCACTCAGCCCATTGTGCCTGCACCAGCCCTTCCAACGAGCATCGTTATCTAGTGACAACCTCCCAATTTTTTCTACACCCTTGCACACTATTTCAATCCAAATAATCATCTTGAATGCCTCAAGTGATCAAGCAAAGCCTGGATTTTAAATTCATATTCATTAGCCGCAACTCCCTGGGGTATCTGCGATCTCTGATTGTGACCTCCCAACTACTCCAGCACTGGGGGATGCGCTTCCAGTTGCCTAGGTTCTAACCTCTGGCATTCCTTCCTCTAACGTCTCTTTCTCCTTCAAGGCAACCATTAAAACCTATCTCTTCGACAAAGCCTTTCATTACCTTTACTTAATACCTCCTTAAACAAAAAAAAGCAAAAGAACTGCAGATGCTGGAAATTGTAAACAAAACCAAACGACAGGAACCCTCCTTCACTGAATCGTTTCAGTTCAACCTTTGACTTGGGTAATGAATATACAGAGACTGAAGTCCAGGGTGTGTTGCTGCAGCCTAGGTATCCTGGGCAATCACGCAAAGGGTATACTCAAGTTTACAAGCGGTAACCACAAGTTTATCCAGGGGCTAATAGTGAGGTGTTGTATTCTAATTTTATAACAGAATCTCTGTTGTGAGCACTGTATTGTAAGGCTGGGAACTGAACTGTTAGATAAACCTCGTGAATGACTAACCAGAATATTTTGAGTTTTTAAGTAGTTGTTTTCCTGTTCTAGGATCCATTTCTAGGATTGAATTTAAGTCAGACAAAGAGAGATACCTATAGTGGACAGTTTTACATCTTAAATGTTAGACTTACACAGCACAAACGTTCAGATTCAAAGTGCTGCCTCTGGTTAAATAAACGTTGCTCGGAATGAACCATGTTCCTAATTCCATCTTGTTTCTATCCCCATCACTAATAGGCTTTCTGCAAATGGATTTCAACATTCCTGGGGACTTGTGATGAGTCTAACAATAAGACACATTGTTGGTAATGAGTCAATGTGAGATACATATGCTTGCCGACAAAGTATATTTATATAGGACCTTTAGATGTACGAAGATGTCCCAAATATTTCACAGGGGTTTTACAAGGTAAACTGACACAGAGTCAAGAGAGGTAGGTTTCAAGAAATGACTTAAATGACTCAACATACCCGACAAACATGCTAGAATTCTTTGAAGAGGTAACAAGCAGGATAGGTAAAAGGGAAAGCAACGCATGTAATGCATTTGGATTTTCAGAACTTCTTTGATAAGAAACACACATTTGGCTACTGAGTAACATAGAAGCCCATGCTTGAGGTAACATATTAACTTCGTGAGAATTAGCTAACTAATACAAGACAAAGTTGGGATGAGGAGGGACATTTTCAAGATACCAAATCATGGTGCCACACAGATCAGTGCTGGGGCCCACAAGCATTTACACTATATATTTATTGTAAATTATGACTCTGATGGGGAAACTGAATGTGCTACAGCCACGTTTTTGGATGACAAAACCAGATGGGAATGCAAGTGGTAAGAATGACACAAGAGTTTGCAGAAAGATGTAGGCAAGTTAAGTGAGCTTGCAAACACTTGGCAGATGGAATATAATGGAGAAATGTGAGGTTATAACATTTTGACAGGCAGAAGGAAAAAGGTGAATATGATTGAAATGGAGACAGACTGCAGAAAGCTACAGAACAGGGGGATTTGGGATGCCTCCTCCATCAATCACAAAAAGCTAGCATCCAAGTTCAGCAGGTAATAGGGGAGACAAATGGGATGTTGGCCTTTATTTCAAAGGGAATGGAGTATAAAAGCAGGAAGGTGTTGCTAAAACGGTACAAGGCTTTAGTCCACCACAGCTAGAATAATGCAAGCAGTTTTGTACTGAAGGAAAGATATACTGGAGGTTCACTAGACTGATGCCAGGTATGGAGGGACTGTTTTATAAGGAGAGATTGAGTAGATTGAGCCTGCTCCCATTAGAATTCAGAAGCCCAAGAGCTGACCATATTGAAACATACAAGATTCTTATAGGACTTAATAGAGTAGATATGGAAAGATTATTTCCCCTTGTGGGAGTGTCTTGGAACCTTTAGACCCGAGAGGGCATAATCTCAGAACAAAGGGTCACACTGTGGTTTCATGGTCACATTAGCCTGTGAGTTCCAGATTTTTATTAAATTCAAGTTAAATCATCTTCCATGGTAGGATTTGACCCTGAGTCCCTGGTACATTACCGGAGTCTCTGGCTTAACAATCCAACAATATTACCACGGGCGGCACGGTGGCACAGTGGTTAGCACTGCTGCCTCACAGCGCCTGAGACCCGGGTTCATTTCCCGACTCTGGCGACTGACTGTGTGGAGTTTGCACGTTCTCCCCGTGTCTGTGTGGGTTTCCTCCGGGTGCTCCGGTTTCCTCCCACAGTCCAAAGATGTGCGGGTTAGATGAATTGGCCATGCTAAATTGCCCGTAGTGTTAGGCAAGGGGTAAATGTAGGGGTATGGGTGGGTTGCGCTTCGGCGGGTCGGTGTGGACTTATTGGGCCAAAGGGCCTGTTTCCACACTGTAAGTAATCTAATCTAACCGTTCAGCCATCATCTCCCCAATACTGAAGAAGGGCCGAGTGGAGATGACATGGCTCATGACTCCAATCCTGCTCCACCTCACTGCTCGCCTCCCAGAGACCAAGTAAATACAGCCCCACACTCCTGTGCTGTATTTAAACTTCCAGATCAACTCCTCAGCAGCTGTATCCTAAAATTAACTCACCAAAACTTCATGCTATCCAGTAGGTATTCAGCATTGTGTCACAGAATATTCAACAATCCTCTTGGAACCACTGACCCCACGAAGGGAAATAGAAATCACTGGACAAGTTTTAACTTTTTATACCTTTCACTCAATATTCGCATGAACCCTAGCTTCATCACATATCAACTCATTTGAGAAATAGACAGGAAAACAGAAATACACTCAAATGACACTGTGTTAGGATTACAATATTGCCACAAAGAAGCTGGTTAAATAACACAGCAGCTTTCCGTCAGAATGTAATTGAGGGCACATTTCTTACTGTGGCGTTAGACCGTGAAATACAGTTTTTTAAAATCAGTTTCACCTGGCTTCATTCATGGATATTAATGGCACAAATGCCTCCATGATCTTGCCTGATCTTTGTCATTTTTCTCCAGCCCCACTTCAAATGAAGAGCACGGAATGATTATTTATACTGCAATGAACATACAGCGCATGACTCCTGTTGATGTGGGCTTCACAGCAGTCTGAGAAACCCTTACACAGGCTGCTACAAATCTGAATCACTGGGACTGGGAACAGGAAGCAGAACAGGGAAGTGATGCGCTAATATTTCAGCCCTGCAGTCATTCCCTTGGGATTTGTTTATTGAGTTTTGCAAATACTAATATGTAATATCACATGTTGTATGTAAAACATGCAAGCTTCCACTCTAGGAACTATAGACACATGAAAAAAATAGTAACTTGTGGCTTGCAACATGGAAATCATACACAGCGAGGCCTGGTCTACTTCACAACATGCAGCAACCATCTGTGTTCAGAAAATGAATGGGATCCAGCCAATCAAGCCTGCTCTGCTATTAATAAAGTTCACAGCTGATCAAATACTTCAGTGCCGTTTACACACACTATCCCCAAGACCCTTTACATCAGAAATTATAGAGTCATAGAAATATACAGCACAGAAATAGACCCTCCAGTCCAACTCATCCCCACCAACCATACATCCCAATCTGACCTAGTCCCACTTGCCAACACCCGGCGCACATCCCTCTAAACCCTTCCTATTCATATACCCATCCAGATGCCTTTTAAATGTTGTAATTGAACCAGCCTCCTCCAACTTCGTCTGACAGCTCATTCCATACACGTACCACCCTCTGCGTGAAAAGGTTGCCCCTCAGGTTCCTTTTAAATCTTTCCCCTCTCACCATAAACCTATGCCCTCTAGTTTTGGACTCCGCTACCCTGGGAAAAAGACCTTGAGTATTCACCATGATTTTACAAACCTCTATAAGGTCACCCCTCAGCCTCCAACACTCAAAGAAAAACAGCCCCAGCCTATTCAATCTCTCCAAAAAGCTCAGACCCTTCAACCCTGGCAACATCCTTGTAAATCTTTTCTGAACCCTTTCAAGTTTAACCCTATCTGGCATGGAGACCAGAACTGAATGCAGGATTCCAAAAGTGACTGAACCAATATACTGTTAAGTCACAACATGACCTCCCAACTCCTATACTCAACGCACTGACCAATGGAGGTAAGTGTGCCAAATGCCTTCTTCATCATCCTGTCCACCTGCAACTCCACTTTCAAGGAACTATGCACTCCAAACTCTCTTTGTTTGGCAACACTCCCCAGGGCCCTCCCATTCACGTGTAAGGCCTACCCTGATTTGTCTTACTAAAATGCAACACCTCACATTCATCTAAATAAAATTCCATCCGCCACCCCTAGCCTATCAGCCCATCTGATCAATTTCTCCCTGAAACATACGTGAAGGCTGAGCTTCCAGCATCATCTGAAGTAGGAAATTTCAAAGATTCAGGACCCCCTGATTAACAAAATTTCTCCTCATCTTGGTGCTAAATGGCAGCCCCTTTAATTCTTAAAGAATACCCCCTGATTCTAAACCCCCCCCAAATCTTACCTGCATCTACACTGGCCATCCCTTGGAAGTATTTTGTCTGTTTCAGTGAGATTACCTCTCATCTTTGCCCAATCTCTCTTCACCAGACGGTCCCACATCACAGGGACAGATCTGATGAACCTTCATTGCACATTAATGGGCAGGGAGCAAAGGGATACAGACCCTTAGAAAATAAGGGAGCAGATTTACACAGAGCATTTGGATTGACATAGGCTTGGAGGGCCAAAGGGCCTGATCCTGTGCTGTAATTTTCTTTGTTCCTTTATAGTAATAACATCTTTCCTGAAGTAAGGAAACCTAAACTGCACACTATAATCCAAGTACCATTCTACCCAACCTCATACACAATATAGCAAGACCATGCTACTCCAGTACTTAGATCCCCTTGTGGTAAAGGTCAACATACTATGATTACCTACAGCACAAAGATGCGAATTTCAATATCTAAGCATTGCTGAACCAGGAGTCAATCTAAGTCAGAAAGTACATGAGTAACGTGAATGGAATTTGACAAGAGTTAGGATCCAGGCAGGGTTTTGGCTAAGTTCAGGGATACAGAGGGTGAAAGGTAGGTGTGTTAGCCAGAGGCAAGAAGTGACCATGGAAATATAAATTCACAGCTCACTCTAATGGGGATACAATGGACATGCCTTTACTCAGCTTTGTGAAAGTAAATGTTAAAAGCTCTGACATTAAGGACTTTGATGATAGTCACAACAGTGGCAAAACATTAAATTTACTGGCACATTATTTAATAGGATGTTGCTACCAGTGTCCATTTTAAATCTATATTAGGCACGTGAGGTTCCAAATTTGGTTAACAAAGCCCAGTAGCCTGAGCCTGCCCAGTGACAATTTGCAAAAATAGAATGGAAAATAACAAAAGAAAGAAATACAAAAAATCCTATAAGTAGCAATTAAAGGTCCCACCGTTTATATTTAAATGGAAACTGAGATGTTCTGGCCCTCAGGCTAGAGGAAGGATGTGACTGCAGAGGAGACTCACCAAGGTGCTGCCTGGGATGGAGCATTTCAGCTCTGAAGAGAGACTAGATAGGAAAATAACTCAGCCTTCGAGCAGAGAAGTTGGGGCGGGGGGGGGGGGGGGGGGGGGGGGGGGGGGGGGGGGAGGTTCCTGATTGGAGTGTATAAGATTATAAAGGGTGTACTGAAAGTACCTGCTTCCCCTTAGTAGAAGGGTCAATCACAACGGGGTAGAATTTTAATGTGAAGGGCAGCAAGTTTAGAACGGATTTGGGGAAAACCTTTCTTTAAACCCAGAAAGTGGCAGGAATCTGGATGAGCACTGGAAATGTCATAACATTCATGTCCATTGGTCAAATGCTCAGAAGTGTGGTTAGTGTGGATAGGTTGGTGCAGACTTGATGCTGTCTGACTCTGACTCACAACGAAACAAAACTGTTAAAACAACATTTTTGCATGTCTCACCTGATAAAGTCTATAAGAAACATTTTCTGATCTGAGCTTAATCGCTGATCTCAGATCAGACTCTTGTATTTAAACAGCTGTCAGTGTTATGCTCCACGAATCAAAAAAAGTGACACTAAAATCTTAAATTCAAGTAAATCAAGTTAAATTACGGTCATCTCAACTATTTAAATGGAAAAAATGACAGATTGAGTAATTACAGGTGAGTCAGCCTATACTCAGTGATAGTAATTATTGGAAAATTTCTGAGGGACTTGGATAAACCTTCATTCAAAAAGACATGGATTAATCAAGGAGAGTGAGCACGGATTTATTCAGGGAAGGTCATGTCTGACACTCTTTATTGAAAGGAATTAACAAGGAACAGCAATGAAGGCAATGTGTTTGATACAGCTTAAATGTATTTTAGCAAGGCCCCACATTCAAAGGTGGTCAGAAAAATAACAAGGGACCATTGCAAATTGGATCCAAAAGTGTTTCAGTGATAGGAAGCAAAGGACAATAACGGTTTCAACTGTTTCCAATGGGGTTCGACAGAGTTCAGCAGCATGCCCCTAGTTTGTGGTGTATTATATCTTGTCTCCGTCACAGTATCACACAGTCAAGATCTATCTCAAGTGCTCATTCAGGGCTCCAAGAACAAATGAAATTGTCACAGAAGCCGAACATAGTGAGCAGGATATGTCAGGTTGAAAATGAACAGATTTACGTTATCACTGTAGGAGGACTGCAAAACAGAAAATCAAAAACAAAAAGAACACCATCCATATCATAAATGAGGTTCAAAATATTTAATTTCATCAAATGGGCAGCATTTGAAGGTTTGCTACAACACCTCTGTCTAAGAGCAGCCAAATAAGTACTGTGCACCAGCTACCAATGCGTCCCTCTAAGTAGAAACATTGAAATTCAGAGCAGGAGCACGCCAAGAAATGATTTGCTTGCAGCCTGCTGTAGAAATAGCAAAAGACCGTTATCTCAATATTCTGACATTTTTAAATTCCAATCAGCAGCAGTTTTAATGCAATTAATTTACAAGTGGCATGAACAAAGGAGTTATAGAATTAGAGACTTTTGTAAGCACACTACTCTGTTGTATGTCACCTAACCATATAACAATGCCACGCATTGTTAGACAGTACATTTGGATCGGCTCAGGCTTGGAAAGCTGAAGGGCCTGTTCCTGGGCTGTAAATTTTCTTTGTTTTCCTCTTTGTTCTTTGCTACATGGAATACAGAGAGACATAGCCAGAAATGTAGACATTCTTACTCAGGGGCTAACCAAGTTCCTGGCTGACTCATTATGGGAGTGTAAATTAGATAAGAAGTGGAACAAAAACTAGGTAAAACATGTAGGACAGGAACTCTCTTCAAAATGCTGAAAACCTACACAGAACAGGACTTTTGTCTTGCTTAGGTCACTGGGTAACAGTGGCCATTTTGGTTCATCAGCCAAGAACAATTTTTAAAAAAACACTTGACTAGACCAAGAAACAGACGCCATCTCAGAAGACAACTCATCTCCAGAGAGATAACGGGAGAGAGAGAGACAGAGAGAGAGAGAGAGAGAGACAGAGAGAGAGACAGAGAGAGAGAGAGAGAGAGAGAGAGAGAGAGAGAGACAGAGAGAGAGAGAGAGAGAGAGAGAGAGAGAGAGAGAGAGAGAGAGAGAGAGAGAGAGAGAGAGAGAGAGAGAGAGAGAGAGAGAGACACAGAGAGATTTAGAGCCAGAAACCTGGAACCATCTTTCCCCACCAAAATCTTTTGACTCTATCGATTTATATTAACTTGAGATTTTACATTTAACTTTTTTAACTTTAGATTTTGATTTTATTGTCATGTGTACTCAAGCACAGAAGTACAGGAAGTACAGCAGAAAGTATCTAATGTCACCACACAATGTGCTATCTTAGGTACCAATGTACAAAAAAAACTTAGGTACAAAGTATTCAGAGAAACAGAGTTAAAAAGATAAGCATTACTTCAGGGAATAAATATAAAAATAAAGTAGTAAGATAAGAGTTAACATTAAAGTATTTTTTTTAAAATACAAAATCTTGGCTGCTGGTCACTTTAACTTGAGTCTCTACAAACAAAAAGAAGCCAACACAAGCTACAGTTCAAAATGTGTTGCTGGTTAAAGCACAGCAGGTCAGGCAGCATCCAAGGAATAGGAAATTCGACGTTTCGGGCATAAGCCCTTCATCAGGAATGAGGAGAGAGTGCCAGGCAGGCTAAGATAAAAGGTAGGGAGGAGGGACGATGGAGATGTGATAGGTGGAAGGAGGCCAAGGTGAGGGTGATAGGCCAGAGTGGGGTGGGGGCGGAGAGGTTAGGAAGAAGATTGCAGGTTGGGAGGGCGGTGCTGAGTTGAGGGAACCGACTGAGACAAGGTGGGGGGAGGGGAAATGAGGAAACTGGAGAAATCTGAGTTCATCCCTTGTGGTTGGAGGGTTCCTAGGCGGAAGATGAGGCGTTCTTCCTCCAGCCGTCATGTTATTATGTTCTGCCGGTGGAGGAGTCCAAGGACCTGCTTTTCCTCGGTGGAGTGGGAGGGAGAGTTAAAGTGTTGAGCCACGGGGTGGTTGGGTTGGTTGGTCCAGCGTCCCGGAGGTGTTCTCGGAAGCATTCCGCAAGTAAGCGGTCCGTCTCCCCAATGTAGAGGAGGCCACATCGGGTGCAGCGGATGCAATAGATGATGTGTGTGGAGGTACAGGTGAACTTGTGGCGGATATGGAAGGATCCCTTGGGGCCTTGGAGGGAAGTGAGGGAGGAGGTGTGGGCGCAAGTTTTACATTTCCTGCGGTTGCAGGGGAAGGTGCCGGGAGTGGAGGTTGGGTTGGTGGGGGGTGTGGACCTGACGAGGGAGTCACGAAGGGAGTGGTCTTTGCGGAACGCTGATAGGGGAGGGGAGGGAAATATATCCCTGGTGGTGGGGTCCGTTTGGAGGTGGCGGAAATGACGGCGGATGATACGCTGTATACGGAGGTTGGTGGGGTGGTAGGTGAGAACCAGTGGGGTTCTGTCTTGGTGGCGGTTGGAGGGGCGGGGCTCAAGGGCGGAGGAGCGGGAAGTGGAGGAGATGCGGTGGAGGGCATCGTCGATCACGTTTGGGGGGAATCTGCGGTCCTTGAAGGAGGAGGCCATCTGGGCTCTGCGGTGTTGGAACTGGTCCTCCTGGGAGCAGATGCGGCGGAGATGAAGGAATTGGGAATATGGGATGGAGTTTTTACAGGGGGCAGGGTGGGACCTCCTCCCACCCTGCCCCCTGTAAAAACTCCATCCCATATTCCCAATTCCTTCATCTCCGCCGCATCTGCTCCCAGGAGGACCAGTTCCAACACCGCACAGCCCAGATGGCCTCCTTCTTCAAGGACCGCAGATTCCCCCCAAACGTGATCGACGATGCCCTCCACCGCATCTCCTCCACTTCCCGCTCCTCCGCCCTTGAGCCCCGCCCCTCCAACCGCCACCAAGACAGAACCCCACTGGTTCTCACCTACCACCCCACCAACCTCCGTATACAGCGTATCATCCGCCGTCATTTCCGCCACCTCCAAACGGACCCCACCACCAGGGATATATTTCCCTCCCCTCCCCTATCAGCGTTCCGCAAAGACCACTCCCTTCGTGACTCCCTCGTCAGGTCCACACCCCCCACCAACCCAACCTCCACTCCCGGCACCTTCCCCTGCAACCGCAGGAAATGTAAAACTTGCGCCCACACCTCCTCCCTCACTTCCCTCCAAGGCCCCAAGGAATCCTTCCATATCCGCCACAAGTTCACCTGTACCTCCACACACATCATCTATTGCATCCGCTGCACCCGATGTGGCCTCCTCTACATTGGGGAGACGGGCCGCTTACTTGCGGAACGCTTCAGAGAACACCTCAGGGACGCCCGGACCAACCAACCCAACCACCCCGTGGCTCAACACTTTAACTCTCCCTCCCACTCCACCGAGGACATGCAGGTCCTTGGACTCCTCCACCGGCAAAACATAACAACACGACGGTTGGAGGAAGAACGCCTCATCTTCCGCCTGGGAACCCTCCAACCACAAGGGATGAACTCAGATTTCTCCAGTTTCCTCATTTCCCCTCCCCCCACCTTGTCTCAGTCGGTTCCCTCAACTCAGCACCGCCCTCCCAACCTGCAATCTTCTTCCTAATCTCTCCGCCCCCACCCCACTCCGGCCTATCACCCTCACCTTGGCCTCCTTCCACCTATCACATCTCCATCGCCCCTCCCCCAAGTCCCTCCTCCCTACCTTTTATTTTAGCCGGCCTGGCACTCTCTCCTCATTCCTGATGAAGGGCTTATGCCCGAAACGTCGAATTTCCTATTCCTTGGATGCTGCCTGACCTGCTGTGCTTTAACCAGCAACACATTTTCAACTGTGATCTCCAGCATCTGCAGACCTCATTTTTTACCCGAAGATTTTAACCACAAGCTACAGTTCACAGACTATGTGGCAAGATATTCATAGTAGTTATGACTCTGGCCTTAATTGCAAAAATACTTTCCAACTCTAAATCCTCCCATGCAGTGAATGAATAATTTCGCACAGACCAATACCATAGCCAATGTAAAATAAATCCTTGCCCATAATGGGTTCGCATAAGAGTTCCTGTATTCTCTTAAACAATCCCTTACTGCAAGAATACCCACATATAAAAAGGGAGAACTTCTTGTCTCAGTCAAAATAGATTGTTCAGCCTTATTAGTAAAATGGGGCAACTCAAATACAAACAGTGATGCAAACATCACTGTATCTCTGTACATATAACAATAATAAATCAAATCAAAAAGCAGACCAGTGCTGTGATTGTAACGTAGACACTCCTATTTTGGTTCTGACAGGTGTATACTCTATGTAAGCAACATACTTTTGTTCATACATCTGCATCGTCCCAGTACTCCCAAACAGGTACTGGTTGCTGGAATTAATTTGGTCAACTGGACACTTCATTCTTATTTCCCTTACCTCCTTCAAGTTGACATTTGATCCCAGCAAGAGCCCAGCTGTTTCATTGGACATTGTCAAGTTGTGCGTCAAGAAGTTTTGAAGTTCATCCCGGTCCTTTACAACTGATCCAAGAGTGAACCCTAATAAAATACAACAGCACAGGCAAAAATAATTAAATTCGAGGCATTCAGCTCTGGAAGTTGCTGTATATTTAGAACAAATTCAGAATTCAATTTAGAATTGTCACAAAGCTAGTCCCGGTTTTTTCTGAAAGCTGCTCCTTGGCTCAAGCGTCCTTGATTTTTTTTATAAGAGGGCTATTAAACCAGGCCATGCTCCGATCAGTCTGGTTTGGTACAGAGGTGCAAAGACTTTTGAGAGGCGTTTTGTTTATATGTAAACAGATGAGACTTCAGGCCAAAGTGGTCATGTTTTGGAAGTGACCTGTATAATGAAAGGGGTGCAGTCAGCTGTTCAGCTGAGCAGTTTAGTTCAGTCCTGAACTGATTGGGAGTTCAACAGGGAGCTGTGTAGAAACACACTCTCTCTCTCTCTCTCTCTCTCTCTCTGTCCTTCAACTTCAACCTGTAAGCATGTGCTCCAATTATACTGGTTTTTAAAGAGAGTTTGCTTAGTGGGACTGTTGTATGTATTCGGAACAGCATAGTTAAGTCTAGTTTGGATAGACTGAGTTCCGTAGGGATTCTTTATTCTGTTCTTGGTGTTTCATTGTGCAATTTTGTGAATAAAGTTTTGTCTGTTTTAAAATCTAGTAGTCAACGTAGCTAACTTACTCTGGGTAATTTTCACTGTACATGTACCGCAACAAGTTGCAAAGTTATGGTCTGGGCTGCCTGCTGAAGAATGTTTGAGTAGTCTGGCCTAGTCCATGACAGAACTTTCTTCAGGATGCAGAGGAGAGACATCTTCAATTCTACTGCATTAAGTCTCACTTCTCAATTAGCAGTACAACAGTTTTCAAGCCTTGAAAGTGACTACTGATATCAGGGAGTTTCAAAAGCCCTGTATACAAAGGTAGGCATCTCAGCTAGAGGCAAAACGGGACCAAGGAAACATGAAAATCCAGCAACTGAAAATATCAGCACTTGAGAGAACTTGCTTTTTTAGAAGCCCTGATTTTTTTCAAATTCATTCATGAGATGAGGGTCTCACTGGTCAGCATTTTTTTCCCATCCCAGACAGTAGTTAAGAGTCAACCAAACATTACTATGGGTCTGGAGTCATATGTAGGCCAGAGCAGGTAAGGATGTCAGTTTCCTTCCCTAAAGGACATCAGTGAACCGGATGGGTTTTTCTGACAATTGACAATGGTTTCATGATCATTATTAGACTCTTAATTCTGCCATTGTGGGTTATGGACCTGGGTCTCCAGTACATCACCTGGGTCTCTGGATTAACAATTCAGCGATAATATCACTAGGCCATTACCTTCTCTTCCAATCATGGTATACAAAGGATGTGATTGCAGTAGAGAGGATGATAGGAGATTTAGCGGGATGCTGCATGGGATGGAGGGTCCGAGATAAGCTGAAACATTGGTTAGTCTCAGTTTGTTTTTATTACATCAGCCAAGATTGAGAGGGGTGTGATAGAGTTGCACAAGAGTACGAGGGGCACAGATAGGGGGGTAGGAAAGTAATTTTTCCATTAGTAGAGGCATTAATAACCAGGGGATCATAGAGTTAAATTAAGAGATGGCACATCAAATGGTGTATGAAGGAGAATCTTTCTTCATTCAGAGACTGATGGGAGTATGGAAACTCACCGTTTGAAAAAAGAGATTGAGTCAGAAATTCTTGAAATATTTAAGCAATATTTAGATATTCACTTGCGTTGTCATAACCTACAGGGCTACAGCCCAAGAGCTGGAAATTAAGATCAGTGCATTCAGATTTTTCTTGACAAGGACCGACACAATAGGATGAGTAGCCTATGAAGGGAGATCACAGAGTTAACAGTGATCACATAATCATTTTCAAATTAATCACAGATAAAGAACAAATCAAAAGTAACCATGAGCAAGTGCAGAAGAGCTGACCGCAATGATTTCAGAAGGGACCTTATATAGGCAGATCAGAAAACATGGTTCCAAAGTAAAGCAGTTATTGGACACAGGAACTCGGAGCAGTAATAGGCAACTCAGCCTATTTTGCCATTTAATACTGATCTCATCTCGGCCTCAATTCCACTGTGCTGCGAGCTCCCGAGAACCCTTTAACTCCATTGCTGGAGACCAGAACAGATTTCATGTAGTGCTACTGTAATGGCAAATTCCCATGGAATAAGTTACATTGAAGACCATTGAAACAGATACCATTAACAAGTTGCAGGTAGGTTTAAAGACTGGAGAGGGAACTACAGATGCTGTAAGTCAGAAACCAAATCAGAAATTACTGGAAAAGCTCAGCAGGTCTGGCAGCACTGATGGAGAGAATGCAGTATCAACATTTCGGGTCCAATGATCCATCTTAATTATCTACAAACACTCTATAAAAATTAAAATAGTTGGGGCCCTCTTGTGACACAGTGGTAGTGTCCCTACCCCTGCTTGGGTTCAGGTCAGACCTGCTCTAAAGGTGCGTAATTAAAATCACTGAACAGGTTGATTAGTAAACTAAGTTAAATAATAAATAAAAATAATTCGGATGATGTAATTGCCTTTTTCTGTCTCAAATAAAATCTCAGTATTATCCAGTAGCCCCGGTTTTCCTTTTCTCTCAGACAGAGTGAGAGAAAAGCAGGAGGGACTTCCCCTCAGTGGCAAGTTGGGGTTTCCTGTGGTCATATTATTCTCAGTTCATTACATATTCTTGCATGGGTAAAATGTCAAGCTTATTGGGTAGGATGTTCAGAAGTCCTTCGGGATCTTCCAGGCACCAACATCTGGGCGCCATATTAAAAAGACACCTGGACACAGAATGGCATTCTACAACCTCTACTCATTACCCCACCCACCTCTGGAGATGTCAGAGACCCAACCCAAATCAATGCCATGATTTAGCAACATCTCTTTTGCACCTTCCTCCACCCACTTGAAGGCTGTCCAGGGGAGAAGGGAAGTTCATTTTCGTGTGGATGGAAATAAAGAGCTCACTGCATCTGATAAAGGTGAACTGGTCAGGGGTGGCTATGGAAATCAGCACCCAAAGGTGGCTCTGGAAGTGAGCACCCAAGGAGTGGCTCAAGAAAATCTTCTCTAGTGTCGTAAGAGAGTGGCCAACCTGTCACAATCTGGCAGGGTAGGTATCACGGCCAATCTGACAATGGAAACTCTCACACCAGAAGACCGTCACACACAAGACTGGGAGCCAGGCACTGTCAAATGACTTGTTTGAAATCAATGTCTGTCATTTCATTGCAGCTGTCAATGTACTCCTACTGGTGTTAGTGTGTTACTGGCTACACACCTGCCAGGGTTCACATTCAAGACATCAAAGGAGCTACAACACACCTCAGCTCACATGCTATCAGCCCACTGACGATTCCTCAAAACCGGAGACAGCAAACATTGGATAGCTTTTCACAAAGGCTTCCACGGGATAAGAAAATTAAAAGAATGGCCTTTTGAGTTCCAATTCCCTTGCCAACCCCATTCAGGTTTCTGGTGTGCACTGTCTTGCTTGGATAGGTTTGTTGACCTGGTCAGACCCTAACACAAACACCAAACACCTCAAACTAAGCATTTAGAAACAAGAAGCTCGACTGCACATGATTGAGACATCCCAATCAGCATGGAGAGGCTTCAGCCTGAACAGGAAATGTTCACACAGAGAAAAGCCTTGGTTTGGGAAGGAAGCAACTAACTTAAAAATATATACACAGCAAAACTTGGAATAAAAGTCTGTCCTTCTAAAAAGGCATTCCAGCCCTTGTATGTAGTGCTGTAATATCAGCCAATTGCAAGTGCATAGTAGGAAACAGTTATACATCAGCTCAGTTTCAGATAACATCAACACTTACTCAATGGTCTGCATATTCCTACATATTATCTTGCATATAGCTCAATCCCTGATATTTGGCCTCAAAATCCTTCAGTTTCCCATTACCTTGCGCTAGTTCGAGGAATGAGGTATTGTGTTAATTTAAACATCATAGATATTGGTGGATAGCTTGGGAAAGCCATTCTTGCTGAATTCAGGAACATGGCCAGACTCTCCATTAGCAATCCAAAAGACCTTTGGATTTTAACTCGCTGGAGCACGGCTCAGATTAAAAACAAAAATCAACTCTTTACCTTTTGCCAAAAGACATTTGCTTTCAAAAACTGAACTTTCACATGGGTATATACAGTATCCTCATGCAAAAATGCAAGGGTGAGAGTATAGAATTTGTGACAAAATAGATGCAAGGTTAAAGATGATGATTTATCAGAGAGGCATTTGTCTATTTCACATTGCATTTTGTGAACACATTTCTTTTGAGTTTTTCTCCAAGGGGCAGAAATCAATGCAATCCCACAATTACTTGAAGTATCTGACTTTGCACCTTTGCTTGCCTTTTCTCCCCTGCTACAGCTCTCACATTTTACATCTCAGTGAGGGGTCTCCATTAGATAAGTGCTGTTTTATTTTTTAACTTTTACCTTTACTGTTGTTAAAGTGGTTCTCCACCGAGCTCGGATCATTATTCATCGATTCCAGATGACGACGTAGAGACTCCAGCTCTTCTTCAAGACCTCGACGATCAGGGTCAAACAGATTACTCTCTTCCACAACCTCATTGATTCGCTCAAGGAGTTGGGTGACCCTTTGGGGAAAAAAAAAGTAGCAATCAAGGTGAAAATTCACAAATTAATAGTGGGCACAAACTCTGACTCAGTGAAATATTCACACCAACTTTCCTGCCTTGAAGACAAATGCCTCAGAAACTAATTTTTCCTTATTCTTTCATGGAATAAAGGTTGATACAGACAAATGCCAGCTTTGTTCTCCATCTCGAATTTCTCCATCTCTCTAACCCATTTCAGAGAGCACTTACGGGTTGAGTATGTCGCTGTGCGTTTGAAGTCACTTGTCATTTTGCAGGAGAGGTTGGCATATTCCATTCATTGAAAGGATATTAGAGAACAGATAGGTTTCTCATTAACATCAATTCCAGGATCATTAACTGAACTTAAATTTCACAAGCTGCCTTGGTAGGATTAGAATCCATGTCATCAAAGACCCATTCCAATTCTAATCTCCGCCAATCTCACCCATCAGGCAGAAGACACAAAAGCTTAAACACAAGCACCAACAGGGTCAAGAACAGCTCCTTCCCCGCTGTTATTAGACTGCTGAGTAGACCACACAAATTTCAAATCTAATGTTGATCTAACTTTGTGCATCTCCTGTGCAGCCATAGCCTTGTATGCCTCACATTGTTCAATCACCCTATGATCTGTATGTCCTTATCTGTTATGATCCGCCTGTACTGCGCGCAAAACAAAACTTTTCACTGTACTTAGGTACACGTCCCACCAATAAATCTAATTATCCTCAATAACTTAGGCCAGGTCTCTGGATTACTTATCCAATGGTATTACTCGTCTCCCCTTTAAAGTTGTTCAAATCTACAATTCTGTTAATCACCAGAAAAGAATTTTCATTTCATGTTTCATCGCATATTTAAATTAAACTTCAGGCCATTAATCAAGCTTTACAAGTTATGAATGTTTCAGGAAAACAAAAGATGGTTTAAACAGCAGAAAGTACAAAGAATGAATAGAAAGAATAAATCTGCTGTATCCGTAACAGGAGATAGTGAATAATTGGCAGCCTGAATAATTCAAGCTTGGAATGGGTGCTTCTATCCTGAAATCTTCCTATCAATTCTCCAGTTACCTTTCCATAATCATCTTTTAAATCCTTGGATCACCGTGTTTTCAGAAGTGCTGAAGTGAAACCAGACCTACAGCTAATCTGTTCAAAATCTAAAAGCACTGATGCACAGAATTTCAAAAATAAAATGGGAACCCCTACGGTTTATTGTGAATATATTTTATGTGAAATTAAAATGATAACCTGAGGATGATAATCACCTGACGAAGCAAACAAATTCAATCCAATACAGTTCAAAATTAAAGAGGGAGTCATTTTCAATCCATATATAAAAGAAGAACTTTTATTATTGTATTAATGATGGCATTATAACTGGCTGTCACTGCAGACAATTAGAACAGGGACAGCGTTTTATTGAATGGGTTATCGTGGCTGCTGAACATTTTAAGAGCTGACAGTAAATTTTCAACTCATAAACCAACAAATCTAAAGGTTGGATGAAGCATCCTTTAGATGAAGGGGCAGAGATATTACCCAGAGAAGAATCTGTCAAGCAGAACATGAAGCAGTGTTGGAATGAAGAAGTTTTCAGTCCGAGCAGATGCTGTTTCAATCTGAGCCTTGTCAAGATGGTCAGACTGCTACACCTTTCTGATATTCCTAAAATGTAACAATTAACAAGGTATCCTTTGAGAATGCTCACTGGTATGCAGAACAATGAAATTGATGAGCATGAGACAGACCTTACCAAAACAGCTGGTCGTTTTTGTTACAGAGCTGAATTATAAGAGCAATTAAGAAAGAAAGCTGACAGTTCTAATTTCTAAGGAAACTAAGACTGAAAACTAATATTGGAAATTAAAGTATCAGATGAGGCCAAGACTGGTGAAACCCATAAAAAAGGACACATAAAAGGCCATCTGAGATCACATGATGACCCTAGTGGTGCAGTATAAGCAGGTGGAAGAAGGTAGATGCTGGAGCTGGGAGTAGGACAAGATACAATTGCTACAGCTGTCTCCGTTACGTGAAGCTAACATTCAAGAGTTCTTGAAAACTGTTGGAATCAGAGGCAATAAGGTTCTGCAAGTCATTTAGTAAAGATCGCTGCAGGAGGACTTGGGTTGGTTGTGCACTGCTCTCACCTACGAATCAAGCTAAATCCCAGAAGAGGAAGTACTAAAATTATGTGTGAAGGAGGACTTTTGAAGGATTTTGTGACCAAGATTGGTGATATAAATGCTGGATGCACTGCCAAATCAATTCACAACTACCATGTTGTATCTGCCATGATGAATAATATATAGTTAATCAGAGTAAGCTGGAAAATCTGATCAAGCAAGACTTTGTCTGAAAGAGATAAAATGAGCATCTGGGAATTTGGATTACATTCAAATTTTTGGGCAGAAGGGGAAAGAGGTGCTTTTATTAAAGTTTATTACAATAAAAAAAACTCCAGAACACGAAGTGAGAACGTGTGTGTTAAGGAGGTGTAGGTGTGTACTATACCTTTAAGAGAGACTGGAAGCTGGCACGGACTTAAAGAGGCACAGAGAGTACTGAAACAAGTTAAAATATAACATTTGACTATGCAAACAATAGTGCGGCTGTGTTGCCATGATAAAAAACCAAATTCAAATTCAGCCAATCGGTTTAAATTATGCCCCATACCAAAATCCAATCAAACTTGAATTTAGAATTTTGAGAATATTAAAACCAATGAAAAATCCGATGTTTTGGGGAATAAAACCAGACATTTTGAACAGTTAAGGGGAGAACTGCCAAGCCATCAACAAGTACAGATTGCAAACAGAACAGCTCCCTGAAAGGTACCTGTCTACAAGAAGTTTGCGCAGCAGAACATCAAAAAAACAACAGAAGAAAATCTGCAGATGAAGATGCAAAGAGAAGATTCGACAGCTGTCTGGTTTTGAAGTTGAATTTTGTTTGTGAATCTTAACCGGGATTTTTTAACTGGTTTAGTATTGTCGAGTGGGAGGTAAAGGACAGGTGTAAGAGAAAGGAGTTATAAATAGTTGTTGGTTTTAGTATTCTCTGTTAGACTTGAGGATAAAGTTGTTAATTTTTTACTTTAAATAGTGACCTCTGGGATTGTTCTTTGCCTCTTGAATTTTAACAGATTACAGCATGGGGTGAATTTTTCTGTGTTGCTGGTCTCTCTTGTGCATTCTTGAGTAGAGGGCTACGTAAATAACATGGAAAGGGAGGTAGTAACAAAAGGAAACAGAGAAAGCAGCTTGTTGGTGAGTACAATTGGTTGGGCGCTTCTAATCTTGAAAGTGAAAGCTCAGTACTTATCGTATATACTCGAGTAACAGTCGATCTCATGTAAAGGTCAACCCCCTATTTTCAGCTAAATGGCCTGGAATTTACCATATATCTCGGGTAAAAGTCAACCCTAGTTCTTCACAGAAAAGAGAGCAATGTTTACGAGTCAGTGTGCTGGCCGTCACGTCCCGCTCCAGTTTTCCAGTCGGCCGGTTGTTTTGCTCCACTCCCGGTTTTCAAAATTACCATAAATTCATTTTTTTTATTCATTTAGAGATCAGTTGGGCTTCTGCTAATGATACGGCTTGAATATTAATGGGCATGAATCTCAGCCCCTCAAAAATAGTATCTATGTAATAGTTGATCCGATGAATTTAACTTTAGGTAGTAATCAAAGATTTTGACTATTGCTCGAGTATGTACGGCAGTTTGTGTTGACTATAGTCATTTATTTTCCTAATGTGAAATAATTAATACGTTTTCATAGCAGGTTCATTCAGAGGAGAACATATCATTTCTAGAAACAAAAACAGAAATTGCTGGAAATGTTCAGCAGGTCTGGCAGCATCTGTGCAGAGAAATCAAAGTTAACGTTTTGAATTCATTGACCCATCTTCAGAAATGATGATAGCTAGGAAAATGTTGTTTTTTTTTGCAGAAGATAGGGTGAGGGGAGGGGCTAAGAAGTAAATGATAAGTGGAAACAGAGCCCAAAAGAGAGAGAAAAACAGTTGGACAGACAAAGGAGTGGCTAACAGTCATCCTAGGAAAATGAATGGTTGCTAATTGAGAGAATTAGTGGCTAACTATGGGTTGTGTGTAATAGTAGACCATGTGATAACAAGTGTGGGCATTAGGGTAAGGACCTAGAAGGTGACTCAAGCCCTCAAATTCTTGAACTCCATATGGAGTCCAGAAGACTGTAGAATTCCCAAGCGGAAAATGAAGTTATTCCAGCTTGTGCTGGGTTTTGCTGGAGCACTGCAATGAGCCCGAGACATAAATATTGGCCAGGGAACACGGTGGTGTGCTGAAGTGGTATTTCTGAGCATTGTTCATTTGAAGAGTTCCAGGATGGTAGGTGAGGATGGCCAAACAGAGTGTACATCTTGTGGTATGTGTGAAATCATTGATATACCTAATTGACATTAGGGTGGCACGGTGGCACAGTGGTTAGCACTGCTGCCTCACAGTGCCAGAGATCCGGGTTCAATTCCCGCCTCAGGTGACTGACTGTGTGGAGTTTGCACATTCTCCCTGTGTCTGCGTGGGTTTCCTCCGGGTGCTCCGGTTTCCTCCCACAGTCCAAAGATGTGCAGGTCAGGTGAATTGGCCATGCTAAATTGCCTGTAGTGTTAGGTAAAGGGATATGGCTTCGGCGGGTCGGTGTGGGCTTGTTGGGCCGAAGGGCCTGTTTCCACACTGTAAGTAATCTAATCTAGATAGACATAGCCCTTTACACCCAAATGTTGCCGACTGCACAAGTTTCAACTCTGGGCTTGGCAACATCTGGAGTCTCTCTTGTGCATTCTTGAGTAGAGGGCTATGTAAATAACATGGAAAGGGAGGTAGTCACAAGCATACTGATAGTGAATAAATGACTAGCAAGTAGTCCAAGAAACCAGGCAGGTACTGCAGATGTCTATTTTGTTTTGTTATTCTGAATTCCACTTTTGCAAAGTGGTGACAGCAAAGATTCCACAGGATCAGGGCCAATCTCAGGGTATCACACGTGACTCAGCTGGAAGACGGACAAGGAGGAAGAATGGAAGAGCAAAATTCATAGGGGATTTGATAATCACAGGATCACATAGGCATTTCTGTGGCATGGAACGTAACTCAAGGCTCAAGATGGCTTGTCTACCTGATGTCAGGATCAAGGACATCACAGATTGACTGCAGGACATCCCTCTACGGGAGCAAGATTAGGCAGAAGTTGTGGTTCACACTGGTAGCAATGACAAGGACAGGAAGATGGATGAGGTCCAAAAGGCAGATTTCATAGTGTTATTAAGGTTATTAAAAAACAGAACCTCAAAAGCACAAACTGCAAGATTATTCCAAGTGTTACACAGCAGTGAGCATAAAAACATGGTGTGGAGAAAGGGAATCAGAGATTGAGGAATTGGGACCAGTTCTTGGGCACAGTGGACCTGTACAAGGCTAGGATTGGCAGCTTTGGATGGATATTTGCTCACCCTGTTGTGGAGGGTTTAATTTAACTTGTTGTAAATGATAAGAGACTACAATATGGCAGAATTTTTACATCATGTCAAGTTGTTGGAGGGAATCCTGAGGAAAGGGTGTACATGTATTTGGAAAGGCAAGGGCTGATTAGGGATAGTCAACATGTCTTTATGCTTGGGAAATCATGTCTCACAAACTTGATTGAGTTTTTTTGAAGAAGTAACAAAGAGGATTGATGACAGCAGAGCGGTAGACGTCACCTATATGGACTTCAGTAAGGCATTCGACAAGGTTCCCCATGGGAGATTGGTTAGCAAGGTTAGATCTCATGGAATACATGGAAAACTAGCCATTTGGATACAGAACTGGCTCAAAGGTAGAAGACAGAGGGTGATGGTGGTGGATTGTTTTTCAGAATGGAGGCCTGTGACCAGTGGAACACCAGAAGGATCAGTGCTCGGTCCTCTACTTTTCGTCATTTATGTGGATGATTGGGATGCGAGCACAAGAGGTATAGTTAGTAAGTTTGCTGATGACACCAAAATCGGAGGTGTAGTGGACAGCAAAGAAGATTACCTCAGATTACAAATGGATCTTGATCAGATGAGCCAATGGGCTGAGGAGTGGCAGCTGCAGTTTAATTTTGATAAATGAGAGGTGTTGCATTTTGGGAAAGCAAATCTTAGCAGGACTTATACACTCAAAGGTAAGGTCCCAGGGAGTGTTGCTGATCAAAGAGACCTTGGAGTGCAGGTTCATAACTCCTTGAAAGTGGAGTCACAAGTATATAGGATAGTGAAGAAGGCGTTTAGTATGTTTTCTTTTACTGGTCAGAATACTGAGTATAGGAATTGGGAGGTCATGTTATGGCTGTGTAGGACATACTAATGAAAGGGTTGAGAAAAGGTTTACAAGGATGTTGCCAGGGTTGGAGGATTTGAGCTACAGGGAGAGGCTAAGGCAGTTTTCCCTGGAGTGTCAGAGGCTGAGGGGTAACCTTATAGAGGTTTATAAAATCATGAGGGGCATGGATAGGGTAACTAGACAAGGTTTTTTTCCCTGGGGTGGGGGTGTTCAGAACTAGAGGGCATAGGTTTAGGGCGAGAGGGGAAAGATATTAAAAAATAGACTGAAGGGGAAACCTTTTCACACAGAGGGTGGTATGTGTATGGAATGAGCTGCCAGGGGAAGTGGTGGAGGCTGGTACAATTGCAACATTTAAAAGGTATCTTGATGGGTACATGAATAGTGAGGGTTTGGAGTGATATGGGCTGGGTGCTGGAAATTGGGACTAGATTGGGTTGGGATATTTGGTCAGCATGGACGGGTTAGACCTGTTTCCATGGTGTACATCTCTATGACCCTGCCTGTATGTGAAATGAAAGTGAGGGAACTCAATCTGAAGTAAGAGTATTCAATTTGAATAAGGAAATTATGAAGGCATGAGGCACAAATTAGCTTAAGTGGTTTGGGAAAAACATATTAAAAAGGTATGACTGTAACTAGGCAATGGATAGTCTTTTAAAAGAAAACTATTACATGACTTATAGTAACTAGACATTTCTCAAAGGTGTAAAGAATTGAGAAAAATCAGTCAAACAAGACAATAAAATGTAGTTCAACTGTTTATAACATTAAAATTGAGAGAAATGGTAGTAAATCTGAGGATTGTCAAGTTCTAGAATGTAGTAAACAAGAAATTGATACGGAAAGATAAAGAATAGAATATGATTACAACTTAGCAAACACACAATAATGGACTGTAAGAACTTCTGTAAATATGCAACAAGGAAATGCTTGGCTAAAAAGAATGTGGGTCCATTACAGGCAGTCAGGAGAATTGATAATGGTTAATAGAGAAATGGCAGAGAAGCTAAATTATTACTTTGTGATCCAAGTCACAAAGGAGAATAAGGAGTTAAAAGAAATTAGTATTGGCAAGAATATTGTAGTGGATAAGTTAACAGAGCTGGATGTTGAAAATCTCCAGGGATCTGATGGTCTACATCCCAGAGTATTAAAGATGC
Organism: Hemiscyllium ocellatum; assembly: GCF_020745735.1. Classification (NCBI taxonomy): domain Eukaryota; kingdom Metazoa; phylum Chordata; class Chondrichthyes; order Orectolobiformes; family Hemiscylliidae; genus Hemiscyllium; species Hemiscyllium ocellatum. The sequence goes on along the minus strand of NC_083421.1, from coordinate 25,989,011 downwards.
ATTGGTGATTATATTCAAAAATTTTATAGATTCTGGAATGATCCCGAAGGATTGGCAAGTAACTTCCAATGCGAATGCTGAACTCTTTTGAAAACTCCAGTTACAGGTCTTAACGGAGATTGTAACAAGAGTTACAAGGATTGAGGAATAAACTGATTCATGGGAACATAGACTCATGGGCCAAATGGCCTTCTTCCGTGCCATAAATTACTTCTATGGTCTGAATTTTCATATAATCAAGGAGTTCTGTGGAGGGGTGAAAATGGGAAACGGGGGGGGGGTCGGTTTCTGGGGTTCACAAGCATATTCCCAGACTCCCCAGTTTTCTCCTGGACCTTTGAGGATGCAGGTTAGTTCAGGTTATGAACCTGTAACCTTTTCTCTCAGTCTGGCTGGCATTGTTACAAAGTTAAGCACTTCCTCGCTGAAATAACTCCACAGAGGCCAGTATCCCAACACCAAGTCACCCTTTATTTACTTATGGAGAGTCCCTGATACTGACCCAGCTCCCTCAAAGCCAACTCTCAAGATGTCTGACACTCCTGCTTATATCCATCAGCCAGGGCTCCCTGATAGCATGAGATTAACAGCCACAATTCAGGGAACACATTCTATGAGGTCCGCCTGGCTGGCCTTATTACAATCATTACATGAGCCCTCTGCAATTTTCACTGCTAGACCACCTTTTACAAGGGTCAGGGTGCACAATCCTTTAGAAGAATTGTGAACCATAGTCTGAACGAAAGACCCCTTTGAATAAAAGCTGGAAGGATCCTCTTGCTGGTCCCAAGTCAAGCAATGCCCTCTTGCCCACATCTCTCGGGGTTAATGAGGCTGAATTCATACTTCAGTAAGACTGCTGAAATAGCTGACCAATAGGGAAAATATTTCATGATTAACAGCTTTGGCTCCCTGATCTCTGCTGTCAATTTCACAATCTTTATTTACATAAAAGAGACAGCGTTCAAGTGTTTAAAGAATGTGCTATTGATTGTTTGAAGGGTCCAGACAACTGGCACTTACATTGATCTGGAATAAAAGGAATTTTTTTAAAACAAAGTGGGAAGATATCAATAAATTACTGTGTTTCTTTGTTTCGCTTTTACATTCATAGAATATGGGCATTGCTGGCTCAACCATCTTTTATTGTCAACTCCTAATTGTCCTGAAGGTGGCAGCTGCCTTTTTAAACCACTGCTGTCCCTGGGCTATCGGTACACCCACAGCGCTGTTAGGAACAGAATTCCAGGATTTCAATCTAGTGACGGTAAAGGAACGGCTTTATAAGTCCAAGTCAGAATGGTTTGCTGCTTGGGCAGCATAGTGGCTCAGTGGTTAGCACTGCTGCCTCACAACACCAGGGACCCGGGTTCAATTCCCGCCTCAGGCAACTGTCTGTGTGGAGTTTGCACATTCTCTCCATGTCTGCGTGGGTTTCCTCTGGGTGCTCCGGTTTCCTCCCACAGCTCAAACATGTGGGGGTTAGGTGAATTAGCCATGCTAAAATGCCGTAGTGTTAGGTGCATCAGTCAGGGGTAAATGTAGGGGAATGGGTCTGGGTGGGCTGCTCTTTGGAGGGTCAGTATGGACTTGTTGGGCCGAAGGGCCTGTTTCCACACTGTAGGAATCTAATCTAATCTAATCTAATCGTGGGGGGACTACTTGCGGTAAATATTCCAATGTATCTACTGTCCTTCTCCTTCCAGCAGGAGCTGTTGGTCTGATCCTATGAGGCAGTCCTGGCTGACAGATAAAAAGAGGAGTGTTAGACACTTTGAGAGCTGGCTCTGAGGGAGCTGGACCAGTGTCACAGACTTCCCTCATGTAAATAAAGGGTGACATGGTGATAGGGTACCAGCCTCTGTGAAAGTCACCAGTTTAGAAGGTACAGTCAGAGAAGCTCTGACTGAATACTGTAGCTGATTTTATTTTCTTCATTCTATGGCCGCTGTAGGGCTCACTGATTAAATTAAAGCACCATAGCTTGGCACACAGGACCTTGAGTTGGATGCAGGGAGATGAGGTGGCATGGTTAAGGTCACGAGAAAGGCGAGGTCAATTTCCCACAGTACTGATTCAGGCTTAATCATAAACAGTATGTATATGGAAACCACTATAGCTACCCCTGAACTCTTTCCCGAGTTGGCTATCCGACTGCACCCAACTGCCTTGTCAACGACAGAGTATTTGGACTGAGGTTCAGGTTAAAGTCAAACCGAGAATTGTTTAATCTGAACAAGTTACTGAACAAGAACAGTTGGAAATTGGGTAGCTTTAAACAGGGAGCAAAGCTGAAGTTGAGATGGTAGAGACTTTTGTACGTCAGGGATGTGATATCCATGAATCAATTAGACAGCAGGATGGTGGTTCAGGAATCAGCGTGGAGATGGGGGCTGAAGTTGGTTTTATTGTCACCCAGACAAGAAAACACATGGATGAAGTATAAGCAATGAGAACTAGTCACATCATGGAGAACGGATTGAGCTTTGGTGCATACATAACATGGCTATGAGAAGCCATTGTAGGGTATGTGTTATGTTGGAACTTGTACGAGTGAACATACTTGACGGTATGCCGCAGAACTAGATGACAAAAGACACAGGGAGGGAAAGGAAGGACGGACCAGGTGGAGGAGAAGGAAGGACGGACAGATGGAGGGGAAGGAAGGACGGACAGATGGAGGGAAGGAAGAACAGTCCAGGTGGAGGGGAAGGAAGGACAGACAGATGGAGGGGAAGGAAGGACAGTCCAGGTGGAGGGGAAGGAAGGACAGTCCAGGTGGAGGGGAAGGAAGGACAGACAGATGAAGGGGAAGGACAGAGCGAATGAACGTGTTAAGCATCACAAGTTAAATGCCTACCACATGCCTGATAAATGGGCACTGGCCCAATGAGACTCGACAGCAAGAGAACCATCAAACAAAAAGTATTGCTTTAGTTGTTGTGCAGCCTCATCCCACCACTCTCACCCAGTCTGATATGACTTTCAATCGAAGGCAGTGAGAGGCATGGTGGCTCAGTGGACTCGGGTTCAATTCCAGCCTTGGCTACCTGTCCGTGTGGAGTTCACATGTTCTCCCTCTGTCTGCACGTGCTTCAGTTTCCTCCCACAGTTCAAAGATGTGCAGATTAGGCGGATTGGCTGCGCCAAGTTTCCCCGTCGTGAACAGGGATGTGCAGGCTAGGTGAGTTGGGTGGGAAATGGAGATAAGGTTGGGGATCTGGATATGGGTGGAATACTCATCGGAACGTTGGTGCAGATTCAATGGACTGAACAGCCTCTTTCCACACTGAAGGGATTTTATGATGTTACATCAACATTCCATGCTATTCCGATCACAGGAACAGAAAAGGCTGCAGATGTTTTAGCTACAGCATCTGTCTGCAATTCTTGAATACACTTCAGCAATATTCCTCAGAAAACACTTCCCTCCAGCTACAGAAAGCTTCAACTTGCTGCCTTATTATGGATTGGCAGCTCAGTTATTTTCGAGCACCATTCCCCTGACTCCAGTACCCAGCACACAACTAGCAAACAAGTGCTGGTCTTAATACTATGGCAAAGCAGCAAGCACTTCAGAGAGAATTGTGTAATGGCTTAATCTCTAAATTATTCCAATGACAAATTACTTCCCCAGCTCACAAGACAATGCAGCTGCATGAAGTGAGAAACAGCAAAAACAAATTAATGGAAAAGAGGGTAATTCTAAAAAATATACTCCATCTGGTAACAAACAGCTGCTGTCTGATGCATACAAATTGCTATGACTTTATTTAGTGTTGTTTTAATGACTGGTATGCACTTAACAGAAGGTTTAAAAGATGGCACCACTTAACATTGCCTTTCTGTTCAACTATACTATTCGATGAGCTACCTTTCTTCAATGAATACTTCTGTTTGACTCTGGAAGCACAGAGGGCACCTCAAACACAAATGTAATAACGCTGCACCTATGATGTAAATCAAGTACATTCTCAGAACTGCTGTAATATCTATTGCTATGAAGTCACAACAAACAGGTCTTTAGTTAGGCTCTTGATTAACAGGTTTAAAGGTGATGCAGACATGGAAGTTGTATTCATTTCCTGTCAACACAATTAATTAGCCTCTGATTCTCCTTTAACAAGGAATGAAAGCAACAATGATATGTTGAGTTCATCTTGAAACGGGTGTCTTGTGGAAGGAGGTTATGCTGAAGTTGTATAAGACACCAGTTAGACCTTTGCTAGAATACTGCGTACAGTTCTGGGTGCCACACTTTAGAAAGATGTGAACACAGTAGGGACAATACAAAAGAGGTTTCAGAGAATGAGAAACTTCTTTTATGGGGAAAGATTGGAGAGGTTAGGGCTCTTCTCCTTGGACAGGAGAAGACGAAGAGGAAATTTGATTGAAGTGTCCAAAATCATAATGGGGCTGGACAGAGTAGACCGGGAGAAACTGCCTCCTCTCATAATTTGCAGAAGCAGCAAACGTGCTGTGAGAAAAAAGTCCCTTCACCCAACAGATTGTTCAGGTCTGCTTACAAATGTGCTGGAGGCAGATTCAATTGAGGCACTTGAGAGGATAATAGATATTTATTTAAATAGAAATAATCTTCACAATTTATGTCATTATACTCAGACAGTCAGTGTAGACAAGGGGGGCCAAAAATTCTCATTAACAATTCGGAGATTAAACATCCTTGTAAAAGTGGGGTTAGCCTACCAGAATACCCCCTTGATAGTTAGCAAGGGAGGTTCACATTTGTATTAAGTCCAATGTACATTACAATCAGAGGTGGGATAATCTCCCTTGACCATCCCTCCTCAGACCGCAACGTGAATTAGACCAAGTACAAAGCAGAAGCTCTGTGTGGCAGGTTCTTCTTGACCACCCATGGAACATTCTGGGTCTGGGTCCAGAGCCTTGGGTCAAAATCATGGAACTCCCTCTCCAGCACCACGTGCATGCACCTACACCATGTGGACAGGAGCAGTTCAGAAAGTCAGCTCAATGTCACTTTCACAAGGGCAATTAGGGATAGACACCACATGCTGGTTCAGCCAGCAGCACTCTTTCTCCCCAGCATTCTACATCCCCACCACTGCATAAGTGCTGTCCCCTTTACACTTTACATCAGCTTTAATGAAGAATCATTAGACCCAAAACATTATTTTGCTTTTCCTCCACGGATGCTGCCTGACTCGCAATGATTTCCAGCATTTTGCGCTTCAGTACAGATACCAGCATTTGCAGCAATATGCTCCTACACCCACTTCCGATGAAAGAAAAGAATTTCAGATGGAGCACTGTTAGAACAATCAGAAAAGGGAAAAATAAACAGGAGTGAAGATCGGGGCTGACCCAACAGAAGTCTTTAAAATTATTAAAGAATCTGAAGGAAAGCCTAAAACTATGGGCTATAAATACAAGATAGTCACCAATAAATCCAATAAAAACTTCAAAATAAACCTTTTAACCGAGAGACTGATTAGGATCCAAACTTTCCTGTCACTTTGAAGAGTCAAGGTAACTAGATATTTTTAAGGGTCAGCAAGGTGAAAGCTGAAGAAATTGGTGGATATGCTATTAAGGTTGAATTAATTAAGATAGGTCATGTATAACCTTGAAAATGGAGCAAGCCAAAGTGATAGGAGGTCTTCAGTTCTAGTGCTGGACTTAGACCATAAGAAATAGGAACATGACTGGGCCATTCACCCCCTTAACTCGCTCCACCATTCAATAGGATCATGGATGAGCCAACATTCCTCACATCCACTCTCCTGTTTTTTCCCTATAATCCTTGATTCCCCTATGGATCAAGACCCTAGCTGTCTCAGCCTGAGATATACACAAGGACTCTGCCCTCGCATCTCTCTGCGGCAAGGAGTTCCAAAGACACTGAACCCTCACAAGAACTTCTTCCTCATCTCAGTCTTAAATTGGCACCTCTTTATTCTGAGACCATGCCCTCTTCCTCAAGAATTTGTCATGAGGTGAAACATGTTCTCAGCATTTACCCTGTCAAGCCCCTTAAGAATCCTATATGCTTCAATTCTATATATCTTGCCCTGCTCAAAAAATGTGTTTCTCACATCATGTTAGCTGCTTCTGCAATTATGAGAGGAGGCAGTTTCTCCCCACCTATTCTATCCAGTCCCCTCATGATTTTGGACACTTCAATTAAATCTCCTCTTGGTCTTCTCCTCTCCAAGGAGAACAGCCCTAACGTCTTCAATCGTTCCTCAAAATCCCTCCATTCCAAGGATCATCCTCGTGAAGCTTCTCTGAACAACTTCCATTGAAATAATATCTTTCCTTAAAAAAAGGCTCCAAAACTGCTCATTGTACTTCAGATATGGTCTCACCAGCACCTTGTACAGTTGCAGTAAGACTTCACTATGATTGTACTCCAACCCATTTGAAATAAGGGCCAACATTCCATGAACCTTCCTGATTACCTGCTGCCCCTATGTGCTACCTTTCTGTGTATTTTGCAAAATTACCACGAAGTCCCTTTGTGTTGCAGCTTTCTGCAGTTTTTCTCCATTTAAACAACATTCTTTTGGTTTCCCTAGCAAAATGAACTGCTTTACATTTCCCCAGAATGTACTCCAATTGCCAACTTTTTTCTTACTTAATTAACCTATCAATATCTCCCTGTAAACTGTCTGTATCCCTCTCGCAACCTGCCTTTTCACCTACCTTCGCGTCCTGTGACTTGTGCTCATTCCCGATGATAGGGAGAAAAGGCTCAACCACAGAAAACAGGCCTGAGATAACAAAGCTGAGAAAATTACTATGAACAGAAATAAAAATGGAAAGGCTGATGACTTTTGACCTTCTGTCGATCTAAACTGATTGTCCAAAAGCTTTTGTTATAGAATTTGAATAATTCAGGAAACACTGCTGGCAATGTCATGAGGTGATTTAACATTTACATGACTGGAATGAAAACCATGTCGAAGAATGTTGGTTGCTTTTTTTGCACCTTAACCATTCGCAGCTCCTCTCCGCCATAATGAACCTTGCCGAATGAATAGTTAGCAGCAGAAAAATAAGAACCAAGAAATCAGATCCTGGGATGGAAAGGACTGAAATCGGAATAAAGACTGAATCAACTGGACTTCTACTCATTATAATTCAGAAGAATGAAGGAGGGATCTGATAGAAACATATAAAATCCTGATGGGATTGGACAGACTAGGTAAAGGAAGAAAATTCCCGATGTCGGGGGAGTCCAGAACAAGGGGTCACTGTCTAAGAATAAGGGGGAAGCCATACAGGACTGAGACAAGGAAGAATTTCTTCCCTCAAGAGTTGGGACTGTGCAATTCTCTCCCACAGGAAGGTGCTGGGGCTAGATCAATAGATATATTCATGAGGGAGCTGGAGGTGGCTCTTGAGGCAAAAAGGCTCAAGGGATATGGAGGTAAAGTGGGAATGGGACCCCGAGATTGCAGGATCAGTCATGATCACATTGAACAGTGGTGCAGGCTTGAAGGACCAAGTAACCTACCCCTGCACCTATTTTCTCTGTTGTTATGTAACCAGCTTCCAGGGTGATGGATGAGTTGCTTTACTAGTCAGAAATGATAGGGCAGTATGATATAGTTGAAGCAATGGCAAGTAGGTGTTGTTCGTTCAGGCTCCAGAATGGATCCTTACTACCAAGGCCCTTTATTAAACTATATGAATAATATTTACAAGGTATGAATGAAACAGCATTCTGGGGAGCCTAGTGTTCAGGTCCCAGCTCTGCATGCACTGTCAGTCAGCCTCACTGACAGTATATCCTATTCATAAAGTCATAGAGATGTACAGCATGAAAACAGACCCTTCGGTCCAACCTGTCCATGCCAATCAGATATCCCAACGCAATCTAGTCCCACCTGCCAGCACCTGGTCCATATCCCTCCAAACCCTTCCTATTCATATACCCATCCAAATGCCTCTTAAATGTTGCAATTGTACCAGCCTACACCACACCCTCTGGCAGCTCATTCCATACACGTACCACCCTCTGCATGAAAAAATTGCCCCTTAGGTCTCTTTTATATTTTTCCCCTCTCACCTTAAACCCATGCCCTCTAGTTCTGGACTCGCCCACCCCAGGAAAAAAGACTTTGCCTATTTACCCTATCCATGCCCCTCATAATTTTGTCAACCTCTATAAGGTCACCCCTCCAGGGAAAACAGCCCCAGCCTGTTCAGCCACTCCCTATAGCTCAAATCCTCCAACCCTGACAACATCCTTGTAAGTCTTTTCTGAACCCTTTCAAGTTTCACAACATCTTTCCAATAGGAAGGAGACCAGAATTGCATGCAATATCACAGCAGTGGCCCAACCAAAGTCCTATAGAGCCACATCATGACCTCCCAACTCCTGTACTCAATAGCCTGACCAATAAAGAAAAGCATACTCATTAGCATTATTGGATGTAACCATCATTCTCCAATAGATGAAGCTAGGATGCTGATCAATCTTGAACAAACTCAAGGGGCTGAATAGCCAACTGCTGCTCTTATGTTCCAAAACTAAGTGATGATGAATGTGGCACACATTGCAAATGCTAAGCTGAGAGTTGTTCAGACAGAGTGGTAAGATCCCATGACTTAAATTTTCAGGCATTTCAACATCATACTGATTGAATGGATGCACATGGGGCAACTAAAGAGAGGGTTGTGAACACAATCTAACTTACTGAAGGAAGTTAGACCTGATTTTCTCACATGACAGGTGAAACAAAGTACCAGAGCATTGATTACATACTACAGGAGAAAAAGTATATGTGATTCGAAAGGAAAGCTTATCAAAAGCTTGACAAAACGTACTTCACAAAACATGAGAAAAAGTTTAAGGTGAACTGATGTCTTCATGAGTGATCATGGAAAATTTCCAGGAGACCGAAGAGAAGTTGAGGGGTAGAATGCATTCTTCCAATCCGATTCACTTCTAATCCTCCAGGAAAATAGGAATTCTTGACCCTGACCCTGAATGTCAAATTATGGCTCGACACATGAGAAGAGCTCTCAAACCTACAGCTGGTTTATTACATCCCTTTCTCTTAACTCACACAAAGATTTTCTATGGATTTATTCCCTTTGTTACACTGGAAAGGATTTCACTGGGGCCATATTCCAAGCCTACCTCTTTCGGCTCTTTTTGAGGAGAACTGAATTAACATCTACTCATGCTATCGACTGTTCACTAACTTGACACACAATATCATAGTGTTGTTATTTTACACATCTTTGTGCATTGCCCCTGACATTACATCTTAATGAAAACTTCACGTGATCTCATCAATACTTTATCTAGTTTTGTCATCACCTAACCCTGCATTCTACAGGTCTACCTCCACATTTGAGGAGACAACACTGTGTGTTAGTCAAGAGTTCCAAGTCCAGCATTTGCAGTTTATTCCATCTCTGGAAGAGACCCAGATGTGGCAAATATTTAAGGGTCACATCAGTTAATAGATCAGAGTTGGCCCAATTTGACATACTAATAAAAACAAAACACAGTGGATGCTGTAAATCTCAAACATACCCAGAGAATGCTGGAGAAACTCAGCAGGTCTGGCAGATTCTGAGGAGAGAGAAAATGCTTCGAGTCAAGAAGAGCAGCAATATTGAACTCTAGACGTTAACTGTTTCTGTCTCCACTCAGTTCTGAAATGAGGAAGAATTTCTTCAGTCAGAGTCATAAACCTGTGGAGTTCTCTACCACAGAAAGCTATTGGGGCCTGTTCGTTTGATATGTTCAAGAGGGAGCTGGACGTAACCCTTGCGGGTACTAAGGAATTAAGGGGTATGGTGAGAATGGTGGAGTGGGATGCTAAAATTACAAGATCAGCCATGATCATATTGAGTGGTGCTGCAGGCTCGAAGGGCCAGGGGGCCTACCTATTTTCTGTACTTCCACATAACCCGTTCTAAGGGTGAGGACCGATCTTAAATGGCTGATGGAAGAAGTTGCTTGATGAGTCAGGAATGATAAGGCAGCATGAAGTAAGTATAAACGATGGATACAACACACAACAAAGGCAAGTAGGTGTTGCAAGTTCAGACTCAGATATAGCCAGTTGAGATTCTCCAGCATTCTCTGTACTAGTTTCACATCTGACACAACCATTATGTTGAATTAGCAAAGGGTGCTGAAGATGTCCAGTAATAAAACATTGCTACAGCAGCTCCCATTGATTTATTAACTGCAGAACATATCCCAACAATGGACACAGATAATAAGGCCTGTCCATCGGTGGATTGTGTTGAGAGACAGCCCCAGCTCCTGCCTGTTTAACAAACATACCAATGCCAGTTCAGAGCTCAAGGTTCAATACAGCAGCACATTGGCTCTGTTACAAGAAATCCAGATGCCTCATGATCCAGAAGCATGATCTCCACACAGCAGCTGAGATACTTAAATTCATCTTAATTAGATCATACCGGAATTAAAAAGTTAGCGTCAGCAATGATGTCCATGAAACTATCAGATTGTCATAAAAACCCATCCGGCTCAGTAATCTCTGACAGGGGAAGGCAATCTGTCTTTCTTCCCTCAAGTAGTCTGTATGAGACTCCAGAATATACAGAAACATCATCAACTCTTAACTGCCCTCTGAAATGAGTAGCAAACCCCTCTGTTGCTGTTAAGACAGCAACTCACCACCAGCTTCTCATGGGAAAACACCCTCGACAGCAACATGGACTTTCCTACCAAATAAAAAGAACATTGGCTGGGGTGCCATTCCCTTACTTGGCACAGGGAGGTGATGAATTTTGCCTCACTATCACCGCCCCCACCCACCATCCTCACCAGAAAATGATAGAGCAGCAAGACAAATACAGCACTATGGAGTCCACATGACATGCAGATTTTGACACAATCTAATTTCCATTAAAACATCAACACACAGATGCCCTGAAGTCACTATTATGATTCAGTCCAGACACACATCTCAATGCAGCCTGACAAACTTTACTAAAGGAAGGTTGGCCTCCAATAAAACAAACATTAATTCTCATCCTTGTGCATTTGCAAAAACATCCTGCCTTTAGGTCACAGGATGAATGGAAAAGCAGAGTATGCCACCTTAGGCAGAGAGTACAGGAGGAAAACAAAATGGTTTGCGTGAAATGAGTAAGAGAATGGAATATAACTTATTAGCGCAGAATCGATGGCCACAGAAACAAAACATATTCTGAACAACATCTCATAATCGGATTATACGTTGTATTTGATTGGGGGCAAGAAGCCCTGAAGAAATCATGAATGCAAAATAAACACCTTTCAGTGTTAATGAAACTACACCCACCCTTCTTCTGGATGGTGCCCTAAACTGGCGTGCAACACCCACTTCCTTTACTTGAGGCCAACGCTACTTTGTACAATTTCAGTAATGTTATGCAGATTGCATGAACAGTCCGACTGATTTGGGAATTCCAAATCAATGCAGCACAGAGCGACACATAACTTTGCAGATTGCAGGGTTAAGCAAAACTAATTCCACCTCAACCTGTTGTAAAGCATCACTGAATACATTTTACACAAAAATCATTAACATTACAGGAACACAAGTGTATCCGTGTCCCTTCAGACATTGGCATAATGTTGATTTCTACCCTTTCCATCCCAGGCACTGCTGCGCAATGAATATCTCGTATGCTGAGTTTTTTTAAAAAATTAACTTACTTTTCTAACCAACCTGTTCAGAGATGCTATTACACACCTCTAGTGGGATTTGAACCTGGCCTCCCTAGTCCAGAGCAGGAACGCTACCACTGTACCATGAGAGGACCCTGTTTTTTTTTAAAATTAATCAATGTTTCTAATCAACTTGTTCAGAGATGTTATTACACATCTCTGGACCAATTTTCTAGTAATCGATATTGGCGTAGGTCACAAAATTCTAACCAGGAATGATTCCATTAAAGAAAAATGGCATTTGTTTTGCGTTCATATAAAGTCATTGGTAATGAAGCTGCAGATCTGTGCTAACCTTGCAGCGGACAAGTAACTTTTGACTTACGTGGAGTTGGAATACTGCAGGAATCCAAATTCATCTCTCTGGCCTTCTGGACATAGTGACTGCATCACAGGGAGTATCCCAGCAGAGGTCAGTGGTGCGGCTGTATAGAATGCTAAAGGGGGACAGCAGTGAGAGAGACGGGAGCAAGGGGAGGAGGAAAAGGGTATAGTTCAAACAGCAGTTAAAGCGACAGCAGAGTAAGGTCACCTCCTTCATGCAATTAATAAAACCCACTAAAGGTCAGAGAGTACAGGTCTGAGGTCAAAGGTCCTGGTGGCATTTGGCAGCATACTATTCACATTTTGTTTGTTTTTATTAGTTAAATATCATAAGGACTTTAGTCAGTAGATCTCAAGAACTTACACATTTATGAATTCCCACCTCCCCCGGGGGCCCTGACAGCAAATGGTATATTAGTTTTGCCCAGTGTTACTCATGCTCGTGATTTGCTGAGGCAGTTCTTGTTTAGAACATAACTGGAATTTAATACTCCACAAATTCACACAACACCCATGGAATAAAGGCAAGAGTAAACTTACACGAGGTGACACAGCTTTGCCCAATTAAGTCAGCAAAACTAGGCACCTTTTTCCCATCCAAGTGGGTTTTAGGTACAAAGTGAATCAAGATAGAACTAATATTAGAATCCCTCTCGATTTTCAATTGTGAATCGGGATCTAGAGTAAAATGTTCTCACCTACATAGAATGCATGCTTAAAATGGTTCCATGTGACAAGCAGGTCAAGGGTCTGTGCAATGCAGGATCAAAGTTACGACAAAACTGGAGATGATGTCAACTTTAACAAAGGGTTTAGAAACCGATAAAACGTCAAAGAAATGGGGAAATTGGACAGAAACAGAAGATGAATAGCCAAATGGACTGACAGTCGAAACAAAGTTTCTGCATTGTAATTTCCCCGTAATTCTATGCAGTTGAGCATGTGTGCCAAAAGGGCCGAACATATTCTGATGTGGAGAGAGCTTACAGTGCCTTCTTCCAGTAATGTCCCACTCTGCTTCCTTCTTTATATCAGCCAGACTGCTGCAGAGGGATTCACGCTGAGGTTGGACTGTAACAACAGTGTCAATGTAAAGACAGCCCATTTCACAGTGATGCTGCAGTTAGGAGTGCGAATGCACCTTAAGGGTGGCAAGATTGGGAAGATGTCATCTGGTTGAGAAACGTAAAGTTGTTGAAGAGGTGAGAAAAAGTTTCCAAATTTGATGTCAAAAAGGGGGACTGGGGATTATAAAAGAGCAAAACAACAAAAAAAATGATATTGCTGGGGTGCCACAGGGTTCAGTCCTGGGACCCCAGCTATTCAGTCTACATTAACGACTTGGATACAGGGATGGAAGGTTCTACAGCCAAATTTGCACATGGCATAAAAATAGGTGAGAGGATAAATTTCAATGAGGAAATAAGAACCTTAGGGTTAGGAATTTGGGCCAAAATGTGGCAGATGGAGTTTAATGTGGATAAGTATAAAGTCGTGCATTTGGATAAATAAAAATGCGAAGGCGACCTATTAACTTAATGGGGAGAGACTTCAGGGTGCTCCGGTACAGATGGATCTAGGTGTACTTGTTCATGAGTTGCAGAAAACTAACATGCAGGTACAGCAGACAATGAAATGAATGGAATGTTAGTTTTTATAGCGAAGGGAATAGAATATAAAGATAAAGGCAGAATATAAAAGATAAAGTTGTATTGTTGCAACTATACAACGCATTGATGAGACCGCACCTGGAATACTGTGCACGATTTTGAACCCCTTATTTGTTAAAAAATGTAGTGGCATTGGAGGCAATTCAGAGGAGGTTCACTAGATTGATCCCAGTGATGAGAGGTTTATTGTATGGAGAGAGATTAAACAGGTTAGGCCTATATTCTCTGGAATTTAGAAGTATGAGGGGAAATCAAATTGAGGTATTCAAGATGATAAAACTCATGGATAAAATAGACATGGAGTGGCTGCTTCCTCTTGTGGGGCAGCCTAGGAAGAGAGGATAGTCTTAGGATAAGGGGTAGCAAATTGATAACAGAGTTGAGGAGGAACTATTTCTTCCAAAGGGTTGTGAATCTGTGGAATTAGCGACCCCAAAGTGCAGTGGACATTGGGACAGTTAGTAAATTTAAGGAGGAGTTAGAAGATTTTAATTGGTAATGGGTTGAAGGGATAGAGGAAGGCGGCATGAAAATGGGGGTAAGGAACATATCAGCCATGTTCGAATGGCGGAGCAGACTCGATGGGACAAATGGCCGAATTCTGTTCCTATAACTTATAAATGATCTCCAACGAGCTATTAAGTAGTGAGATCAACATTGATTGTATACAAATGATCTTCTTGTGAAAGTTAATCCTGAAGGATGATTTCAGATCTAGGAAACCAACAAATCTTTGATTTTTTAAAAATTGTTTTCATGTGGTTATTAATTTCACCAGATGATGCTTTGACCTCATACCTAGAAAGATTTGAAACAATGTCTACACAATTCCATTCAAATTCCCAAATCCATTAGTAGGAGCATTTTGTTCACCACTCATTCTTCATTTTAGAGAATAGAGAATTAAATGGAAAAGTTATCAACTGAATATTAGTGCAGCTGCAAATAATAGATTACCTCAATCTCATAAACCCACTACAGTACACCCCACCACTCTTGAAGCAGACAAAACATTCTGCCCCAGCGACATAAATTAAGAAAAGCAACTATGATCATAATGGAAGAAGAAATTACAGGAGTAAGAAATTCTTACACATCTCTTGCATTCAAAACTGCTATCTTACCATTAACAATTATTGTAATATATTCAGCCATTAGGGAGTTTTTCCAGCAAAAGCAAGACATTTGGAGTCTCCATGACCAGTTAGGGATATAATCAGAATTATTTCTAGCAGCAGAATTGCACAACTCTTTTGTTTAGAGGTGAGATTGCACCTTTGATCACAAGATGCAGTTCGTTGTCTATATTCATTTCTTTGATTAAACTGGGAGTGCTGTCCTCTTACAGCAGGAAAATTGTCTTGGTTTGACTGGGAAATTTAATCAGTCAGAATTCTTTGAACAGTCTGGAAGAAAACCCTGGTATTTGGTGACAAGTCACTTATGCAGAACTTCTGTCATGCCAGGAGTTTTCTCTTGGCCTCGGAAGGAACAGAAACTCTCTCTGTTCCTTTCAATTCTAAGGATGAAGATGAGCCGAGTCTCAGGATGACTGCTCCATGCCGTGGAATTGCCTGTCCATTTGTTTCTGCGGAATCCTGTGTGTCATAAAGTCACAGTGGGAGGGGGGGCAATGCTGGGCTGGGGCATGGATTTCATCAATGCAGCCATTAACCAGAAAAATATCCAGGATCTTCCAGGAACTTTAGGGTGGCATGGTGACTCAGTGGTTAGCACTGCTGCCTCACAGCACTGGGGACCTGGGTTTGATTTCACCCATGGGAAACTGTTGAGTTTGCGCATTCTCCCCATGTCTAGGTGGCTATCCTCCAGGTGGTGCAGTTTCCTCCCACAGTCTAAAGATGTGCCGGTTAGGTGGACTGGCCATGCTAAATTGCCCATGGAATCCAGGGATGTATAGGCTAGTTATATTAGCCATGGGAAAATGCAGGGTTACGGGGAAAGGGAAGGGGGTGGGTGCTTTTCGGAGGAATGTGTGTACGGACTCAAATGACCTGTTTCACACTGTAGGGATTCAATGTCCTATTCTATGTGATTTGATGAACTCTGAGTTCAGAGGTGACAAAGCATCTATATGGCATAGAAGGAACCGATCACCTGGAATGGGGTCAGGTTTGAGAAAGTGTACAAAGACGCTCCTGTTTTTTATTCATTCATTCATTAGATGTGAACATCCCTGGCTAGGCCAGCATTTATTGCCTACCCCTAATTGCCCAGAGGGCAGTTAAGAGTCAGCCACATTGCTGTGGGTCTGGAGTCACATGCAGGCCAGACCAGGTAAGGATGGCAGCTTCCCTCTCTAAAAGGACATTCAATGATGTCTTTTTTCAACAAATGACAATGGTTTCATGGTCATTAGTAACTTCTTAATTCCAGACTTTTTTCTTTGTTGCAATTGTGCCCACTGGTGCTAATGAGGTACCCTGTCCAATGACCCTGCAAACTGGGAATGATCCTTAAATTTCAGATTTGTGAATTGCCCCTGCATTCTGTTGGGAATCAGAAGCTGACTGGAATATCTTGGATGAAGCTACAACATTCTAAAGCAATTTTTCTCACTCCACTGGCCATTCATTGTGCTTAAAATACATCAACATTCTGCTGAGCCATAGTGGATGCAAAATAAACCTAATAAAATGTTCAATTTAAGTTGGGGTCATGGATTGTATCTTCTGATCACCATGAGGAAACAAGAGATACAAAGACAGAACCACGATGAGAAGCAAAGTGTGGACTTCCAGCAGTAAGGTGAAGACCAATTACAGCTCGCTTACTTTGGAGATGCTTGGTCAAAGAAGTTATCCACTCTGGTCAAAGCAGAACAGATGTTGAAATGACATTCACACCCAAGGAATACACTCACAATGGCTGAATACATTAACATAATCATTGGGTTAGATTATGAAGGTTAGGTTGCTTGAGGACTGATGAAAACTCTCACACATCTGTACAAATTTACTGCTTCAGTGGCTAACGCAGCAAGAACTGACCAAGTTTGATGATCAGGTGTCATATTTTTGTAAAATAATGGAGAAAACATAATCACCCACAAACTAAGTAGCGCCAATTGGCGATGAGGTCAAACAGTGCCTCTATTGGTCATATAAGTCTTTGTAACCAGCCCTTGCATGCTGGCTAGTGCAAGTTGGGGTTGTTCACACCTTTGCTACTTGTGATGCTCAGTGGTTACGGCAAGAACTCAGAGTTTCAAGCCAGCGTAATAATCATCGCAGTGCCCTTCAATAACATCAGCTTTTAAAATAAAACATTTCAGCACTAATTGCATTGTAACCTATTTAGCTAGGATAAATTTGAACAGCTACTCTGTCAAAGAGAATATTGGTTGATAGAAGTGGCTTTTTTTTGCATGTTTTACAATCGTACTGTTCTACACACTTTGGGACTGCACCCATTCCAAAAGTGCTTGCTTTCAGGACCTTCAGCTTTTAAATCTGATTGCTATTTTATCATTCCCTTTTCTGAAAAAAAAACACCTACATGCTTGCTAAATTAAATTTCGATATTTCTGTCCAATCCACGTGAAGCTTTCATTACCGTTAAGTTAATTGCCCTGCAGTGGGACAGGATTTCGGTCTAACTGAGGCTAGGGCCCTATCTGTTCTTTCTCAATAGGTTTAACCTTGAGTTAGAGTTTTTGGAAAGCAATTTTAGTTTAGGAGGACAAAACAAAATATATATCGCAGATTCTGAAAAGTTCTGGAAGCGCTGGGAAATGTGGGATGGGATTGAGTTGAAATCATAAAACTGAAAAATTGACCATTTCTCTTTTAACAGATGATGCCTGACCTGTCAGTGGATACAAGTCCCACACCATCCTGATCTAAATTGCTGTTCATTCACTGCTGCTGGTCACCATTTTGGAACACCCTTCCTGTAGCTACACCACACGGACCGCAGCAGTTCAAGAAGGGGGCTCACTATCATCTTCTTAAGGGCGACTTGGGGTAGGTAACAAATGCTGGTTTAACCAGCAACACCCACATCTTAAGAAAACAAAGATCTTCCTAAATAAAACTGTTATAATTATTAGAAAAGGGACGAGTGAATGGGAGTGCTATTCTCGAGAAACTGGAATGTTAAAGAGTGACCTAATGGTACTGTCCCCAGGGCAATTATAGATGGGCAATAAGTGCTGGCCCAACCAGTGAAATAAAACCTCCAGTATGGTTTGTGCTGGGTGTGTTCAAACACAGGTCAAGTGAATTGTCCCGGGTTGGTAAAAGGATCCCAAACTTTAGTAAATAGGATGAGATTCTCCAACCTGTTCCAGCACTTCAATAAATCATGATGTGGACGTGTCTGTGTTGGACTAGCGTGCACAACTACTGTAAGCTGGTGAGGTGTGACTTTTAACTCAATCAATCATGGCTGTTGTGTGCTTGAAGCCCATTTCCCAAGTTTCTTGTTATGGCTAACAGCAGCAGCAGCAACATGCACAGGTTTACTTTCTGTGCTGTGATTTATAAATATGGAGCACTGACGTGTTCCCTACCAATATCCTCAGTCACTTCCCCCCTGCAAAAAGGGCTGGCTACTCTGACAGAGGCAAAGGGTGAAACTTGAAAGAGTCAGGTTTATTAAACAAATCCTCACTCTGACTACAGCATGGACAGCAGGGTAAGTACTGGAAGACTTTGCTGTGTTAACACCTGTTAGCTTCACTTTATCCTATTGGGTAATATTAAGGAAGTTCCTGCAGTTCCTTACATTAATAGTAGACCCTGAAACACAATTTTGAACCTAGAGGGAAAATACTTGCTGCCAACTGGCTCCAAAGGTAGGCCTCTTATGAGTGTTCCTCATTGTTACGACCCCCTCCTTCATGAGTCAAGGTATAAGCTAGTTTTCGTTAAAAGAAAAACCAGATCAAACAATGCTACACGAGTGAGGGTTGCAGACACAATCTCTCATGGGGGCAAGACAACACTTCTGATTGTTGGCCAAGGGACACCAGTGCTGTTTCAATTGTTTCCTGGTCATTCAGGCTCTGCTTGATGTAAAAGCTCCACTTCAGGTTGAACAAATCAGTTGTTGGATGGGTCTATGGTGTAGGCATTCGAAGTGTGGTGCTGGAAAAGCTAGCCAGTCAGGCAAATCCAAGGAGCAGGAGAATCAATATTTCAGGCATAAGTCCTTCATCAAGAATGAGGCTTGTGAGTCGAGAGGGCTGAGAGATAAATGGGAGGGGTGAGTAGATAGCTGAGAATACAATAGGTAGATGAAAGTGTGGGAGAAGGTGATAGGTTGACGAGGAGGGTGGAGCAGATAGATGGGAAAGGTGATGGACAGGTCAAGAGGGTGATGCTGAGTTGGAGGCTTGGAAATGGAATAATGTCTGGGGAGGGGAAATGAGGAAACTGGTGAAATCCACATTGATCCGTGTGGTTGCAGGGCATCCAAGGCGGAAGATGAGACATTCTTCCTCCAGGCATCAGATGGTTAGGGTTTGGCGATGGAGGAGGCCCAGGACCTGCATGTCTTTGGCAAAGTGGGAGGGCTTGATGAAGTGTTCAGCCATGGGACGGTGGGGTTGGTTGGTGCGGGTGTCCCAGAGATATTCTCTGAAACAATCCGCAAGTTGACGTCCTGTCACCCCGACGTAGAGGAGACCACATCGGGTGCAACAGATACAGTAGATGACATTGGTGCAGGTACAGGTAAGTGCACCCGATGTGGTCTCCTCTACGTGGGGGAGGCAGGCCAGCAACTTGCGGATTGTTTCAGAGAACACCAGCACCAACCAATCCCGATGCCCCTTGGCTGAACATTTAACTCCCCCTCCCACTCTGCCAAGTACATGCAGATACTGGGCCTCCTCCATCGCCACTCCCTTACCACCAGAAACCTGAAGAAAGAATGCCTCATCTTCCATTTTGGAATTCTGCAACCACATGGGATTTCATCAGTTTCCTCATTTCCCCTCCCCTACCTTATCCCAGTCTCAAACCTCCAACTCGGCACCAGTCTCTTGACCGTCCATTGCCTTTCCCATCTATCTGCTCCAATCTCCTCTCTGACCTATCACCCTTCTCCCCCATCTTTATCTACCTATTGCATTCTCAGCTACCTCCCCCCACCCCCCCAACCCCACCCCCCTCCCATTTATCTCTTAGCTCCCCAGCCCATAAACCTCATTCCTGATGAAGGGCTCATGCCCAAAACGTCAATTCTCCTGCTCCTTGGTTGCTGCCTGACCTGCTTTTCCAGCACCACACTCTCAACTCTGACCTCAAGCATCCGCAGTTCTCCTATGGTGTAGGCAGCGACATTAACCACAGCATCACGATGCCCGATTAACCACTGAAAGTGACTCTTAATGTTCAGTTGCAATGAAGTGAAAACAGGGTCATTGGCAGAAGCACCCCAGCTGTATCTATTTCAATCCCAGAGAACAGCACACGTTATACCATAAGGGCAATACCCTTCTTAAACTGAAGCAGAGTGTGTTGCAACATGTGTGACACTGTTCATCAGTCCTCAGGTCTAGTCTAATTTGAACATGTTAATAGTTAAAGGAGACCCATAATCATTCAGTCACGACTCAAAGCAATACAGAAAGTTGAACTGTTTTTCCTCGCTGCTTTGATTTACAAAAAAAAAATCCAAACCAGCAACTTACAGACTGGACAGCATGCAGCATGGCAGCAAGTCAAGCAGGTGGACAGGTGAAAAGAAAAGGATGTTACACAGAAAGAAAACACACAACGAGAAAAGAAAACAAAAATCAACATTAAAATGAATTCAGAACTTGGAAAATTCACCATAAAACGTTAAATATCAAACCGCAGAGTGTGTGAACATGAGTGTGGGTAAGTAGGTGCTCCCAGTCATTCAGTCACAAACCATGTGAGACCTTCTGCTGTCCGCGTGATGTGGAGCCAACTAAAACCACATGCCCAAGCAATTGTTCTTCAGTTTGGTGAAAATATACACATACACACACACACATACACACACACACACACACACACGCACTACAGTGCTTCTTGTCACAAGTGTGCTCATTACTGATGAGTTCCATCATCCTTCTATTCTCAGGGCATTTCCAGGGAGGGAGAGAAGTAAAAGGAATTACCTGGTTATTTCAGGCACATAGATTTTCTTTTGTCTGTTTTTTTTTGTTTTTATTAGTTTTAATCAACATCATTGGTCAGAACATTGGAGGAGTTGGGATGATGTTGCAGCTGAAAAGGACATTGATTAGATCACGGCACACAAATTTGGTCTCCCTGCCACGGGATTTTGTTAAACTTGAGAGAATGCAGAAACGATTTACAAAGATGTTGCCAGGATTTGAGGACTGAAGCTGAATTTGAGGAAGAGGCTGAATAAGCTGGGGCTATTTTCCCTGGAGATTTATAGATGTTAATGAAATCACAAGAGGTATGGATAGGGTGAGTTGACAAGACCTTTTTCCCAGTGTGGAGGAGTCCAGACTAGAGGGCATAGGTTTAAAGTGAGAGGGTAAAATTTAAAAGAGACCTGAGGGGCAACATTTTCATGCAGAGGGTGCAGTACGCATGGAATGAGCTACCAGAGGAATTGGTGGAGGCTGGTGCAATTACAACATTTAAAAGGCATCTAGATGGATATGTGAATAGGAAGGTTTTAAAGGGATATAGGCAAATGGCTCAGGTCAGATGGGGGTATCTGGGCAACGTGGAAGAAGTGGATTGAAGGGTCTGTTTCTGTACTTAATGACTCAAAACAGCCTCACAAGATGGTGAAAATGGCAGGATCATCCCAGGAAATGAACAGAATGGGAATGTCCGATAGGCAAAAACATTAGCTCTGTATCAAGATAACTGAGGAGGGAAAACAAGGTGTGGGACAAAATATTTCATGTTCTTATTGGAAATTAGGGCAGGGTAAGGGTCACCTGTGATGCAACTATACCCTTCTCCTCCCCTGTTATAGTAAACACTCTATTACACCTCAACTAAGGTGTCAGCATTTCCATTTGGACTTGGTACCAAAATATCTGATAGTCTGGAACCAGGCTTCAAGAGTCGGTGCCATAATATCTCCACTGGAAAATCAAAACGTGGCAGTAAATAAATGTCAGGCAAAAGAGACCGGAAAACGCAGCATATAGGCATGGCATTTTACAAGATTTGTCTTTATTACTAACAGTGGAGACCTTGGTGATGGGAGAAAATTATATTTGAATGCCTCGCTTAAACCTCTTGTGATGAGCATGTCACATATAGATCTGTCCTTGAAGTGGAGAGACTGAAATCATATCCATTCTAAATCCCCAGAACCAACCATGGACCCTTCCACACTGTAGAGGTCCAATCTACTTGGCAGGAGGTTGGATATGTTTCACCAGGTGCTAGAGGGAGCCACTGGGTGGAGCAGCTGATGATATTAATAGGTTTAAATCTATATTCTGACCAACTCTTCACTATAAGTCATGGGCTTAAATATTTGGGGTGAAAGACAGAATAGAGGAGTAATATCTTGGGTTTACAATGGAATCGGAATCGAAGAGTGTGGCGCTGGAAAAGCACAGCTGGTCAGGGAGCATCCAAGGAGGAGGAGAATGGACGTTTTGAGCAAAGTCCTTCATTAGGAATAAGGCTTCTCCAAGATGAAGGGCTTATGCTCAAAATGTCGATTCTCCTACTCCTCGGATTATGCCTGACTGGCTGTGCTTTTCCAGCACCACACTCTTCAACGCTGATCTCCAGCATTTGCAGTGCCCACTTTCTCCTACAATTAAGAGAACCCTACAATTAAGAAGGGAGTTTATGGATAAATTACCTTTGAAATGGGAATGCTAATTGACTTGTGTTTGTGTTGCCTGGGATCATTCTGTTGAATTATTTAGCTCCATCTCACTTTTCATTTATGAAAGAAAGTTATACCAAACCTATATTTATATATTTATTATACAACTGCATTATTTTTAAACATACAGGAGTGTGCATGGGTATGAGTCTGCACAGACTGAGCCAGCACAAATCACAGAGACAGCAAATAGAGAATTGAAGACAATTAAACCCAAATAAAAACACAACACCTCTTTAGATATTTATTGCATGTAATCAGTCCACATAACCAGCAAAGTTATTGGAAACATTAACATGTAAGAAATCAGTTAAAATCCCCCTCAGGAAAAAAAAGCACTTCTTCATAATAACATATCTTTAATAATTCCCACATGGACAATATTTGCAAAACATTGGGTGAGTTTTGCTGAATCGTTTATTCCTTATTCAAAAGATAATTTACAACCTACCTTTCAGCATTTGGTAGCTGTAATTAAAATTGGCACTCAAGAATAGAAATGAGCGAGTTAAATTATATAATAAACTTTGCTCTTAAACTGGAAATCTGTAGTGTCCATCAGCTAGGTTTTCATTAAAAAAAACGTTTGCAACCAAGCATAACCCAGGCCGATGAGAAATCATTGGAGTGTTGAACCCTGTCCTATTTGAGACTCAGTTGCATAATGGCCTATATTGTGAGCAAAAACCTAGCAAGAATGTGTGGGAGAAGGAACCACTGCTGACCGACATCAGACAATAATGGAAAATATTACCTCTTATCTAATCCCTTCTTTAATTGTTTTGACTTCATTCATCTCAATTTTTTCCTTGAAAGGACAGCAGTCTAAACCTGTGGCTTACATTGAACAAAAACAATTTGGATAACTTCAGTTCCTAAGAAGAGTCAAATTGGCCTTGAGATGTTATTCCTGATGAAGGGCTTATGCTCGAAACGTCGAATTCTCTATTCCTGAGATGCTGCCTGGCCTGCTGTGCTTTGACCAGCAACACATTTGCAGCTGTGATCTCCAGCATCTGCAGACCTCATTTTTTACTTGAGATGTTTAACCCTATTTCTCTCCATACTGACGCTGCCCAACCTGCTGAGTTTCTCCAGCGCTGTGTTTCTACTGCTCATGTCTAGCCTGACTATAGCAATTATGAACTGTTTCAGGCCTTCCAATCAATACACTGTACTCTGGAGCATCTGAGAGGCAGCAGGATCAAGCCCAACTTTGACTTTACATGAAAAATTAAGGTTTGTAAGGCACAGAGTGACGCAATCACTTTAGAAGCACAGGAACAGAACACCGTGATCCACCATTCAATTAGATCACAATCTACACCTCGACATCATTCACCTCAATTGGCTCAATAAAATATATCCTTTTAAAAAAAGATATATTTATCCCAGTTGTCTCACATCAGGTGACTGAATGTAACTAAACCAAGCCAGTTACAACCATTTCCTCAGTCATCTTCACCATTGCTCCCAGCAGTAGCTTCCATCTTTGACGTGTCCAAATAACAAATAGTTGTGCCAGTGATCAGGCAAGGTCAGAAGGAATACCCTAGAACTAACTAAACTGGGGGAGGAGTGATGGATTTATTCATGAATGGTTAATTGGGCAGATAAAAAAGTAGGGAGTACGTAATCAGAGTTGTTCTAGTTTATGATACATGAACTAAAAATAAAAGTCTGATCAAAGAAGGATATAATTGTCAACAGGCAGTTTAACCTCAGGTTTTTAACATCTTTTTGTAAGGCAGCACAAAATATGACTTCACCTCCCATAAAAACAGAGACTATTGCAATTCCTCTGGAAATAAAATGCTCTCCCATTTTGAACACAGGCCCAAATCTTGCGATTTGGGTCAGATTCACTATTTCCGATCCATATCAGATTACAATTCAGCTGTTCAGTGGAAGGGTGCTCTAGTAGGTATTAATTCCTCTACTCTTTCCC
Source organism: Hemiscyllium ocellatum (assembly GCF_020745735.1). NCBI lineage: Eukaryota > Metazoa > Chordata > Chondrichthyes > Orectolobiformes > Hemiscylliidae > Hemiscyllium > Hemiscyllium ocellatum. The sequence goes on along the minus strand of NC_083421.1, from coordinate 25,964,542 downwards.
AACTAACTATTAAGGTCAGTAATACAGAGTTTTCTGAAGTCTCCCACTTTAACTCAGAACTGGGGAGTTATTTAGAGGGCTCCACATTTCAGATACTTGGTTATCAGACAATTCAACTTCCCAGGTAAATACCACCCTGTAGTCTTTGACTATCCAGAGTCGGGAAGATCTGAGCCTAAAACACTTAGCAATCTTTGACTTAGAATAATCAGGTATAGCATAAAGCTTCCTCCAATCAGCCTTCATCTCTAAAGATAAACTGGGCTGAGACTAACTATCAATTTTAATGCTACCAATCTGGACTGGAGTTTAAATTTAAGTTGTACAGGCAAAAAGATAATGTCACTGCCACTCAATTCATTTCCTGGCTCAATCTGCCTTGCTCATGGTACCTTAAATTGTCTAACAGTAAAGGTAGTGTGAGAGGAGATTCACTGTTCAACAGAAATCATTGAGCTAGATATGGACACTACACTGCCACCTAGGTGTCACTGGAAGAAAGGAACATAGACAACAGCAAAACCACCTGATGAAGGAGTGACGCTCCGAAAGCTAGTGTGCTTCCAATTAAACCTGTTGGACTATAACCTGGTGTAGTGTGATTTTTAACTTTGTACACCCCAGTCCAACACTGGCATCTCTAAATCATAACAATAATTTGGTTCACTTGAAAAGGAAGCGATAGGTCCAGGCACCACTAACTTGCAACTTGGTGTTATTTAAAAGAGAGTTAAATGGTGGCTCGGGTTTTCTGGATTAATGAGGTTTGATAGCCAAAACTCACTCTTATTTATGTTTTCCAAATAAAACTTGGGGCCATAAAGTTATGATAATCACCAGTAACCCATGGCAGAAATTTCAGGAGCAGCTTAATTACTCAGAGTGATTTGACTGTGTAATTTGATACCTTAAAGAACAGTCAAGTGGCATAGTTGCATTTACTGGAGTACATATGTAGGGTTGGAGGAGGATTAAGTGAAGTGTAATTGTTAGCATCATTCAGTTGGGCCAAATGGCCTGTCTGCCTCCTGCAAATTACATATACCTTTGCAAGAATAACACTTTATCTGCACCAATTAATCTACTGAGAGCTGCAAGGGTCAGAACACATTAATTTATGGATAGGACCATACATTGGATTTAACTCATTACCTCAAACAAAATTCATCCATGTAGGACGATTATGACATAAGGAACAATAATGATAGAGACAAGAGGAAGTGAGCTGAAAGCATCTATGGCAATAAAGCCTACTCGGGACATAACAAGGTTTCAGCTCTAGTGAGTCACAGAATGGGCAAAGGGCAACTATTTCAATATATTTCCCATTTTTCTTCCTCTTCACTTGACCTGTGCTCAGAATTGCTTTCACTGACTTCAGTGAGCCATCACTACATTTGTCAAATATCTATTCATGTGTGGGCCTAAAGAGTAGCTGTTAACACATTGTTTAACTTTAAAAAGCCTCATAGCGGATAATGGTCACCTAAACAGTTGATGTCCTTATGAAAGCACGCAGCAATTAGGAGAAGCATCACAGCTGATAATTCGTTTACCTGGGGGCTGTTGAAGGTGTAGGATTTGGGAGGGGTCAGTAAGTTTCCATATTGGCAGATACAGAGGTGGGTTAAGCAGCAGGTTGTCAGGGACCCTCACTGCTTTCCCAGATGAGATTAGTTCAGGGAAATCCTTCACACTGTCCATCAATGTTTCCAACAAGCTGACTGTTACTGACTGATGTTTACTCTCCACTGTAATTTAACACATCACCAAAACTTAATTGAGCATATTAATGGATTCATTTCATTTCTTTTAAACCTAAAATGTTTCTGTTGATCAGATTGAATAAGACTTACATTAGAAGCAGAATATTTTCAGTAGTAGGCACCTCATATACTGACAGCAAGCCCCTGCAGCTGATTGCAAGGAATAATCCCTCTGCCCTGACCCAACACACTATCTCCACATAACCTCAGAAAAATACCTCAACTACATGTTGTTTTACCATTTCTTTCATCAGTCATAGAGTCACTGAGTCATACAGCACAGAAACAGATGCTCTGGTCCAGCTGGTCCATGACGACTATGTTCTCAAACTAAATTAGTCCCACTTGCCTGTGTTTGGCCCACATCCCTCCAAACCTTTCTTATTCATGTATTTACCCAAACATTTTTTAAATGTTGCAATTGCATCCATCACTTCCTCTCAGTCAAAGACTCATACTGCACAGAAATAGTGTCTTCAGACCAACTCATCCAGATCTATCCGACCTCATCCATTTGCCAACATTTGTCCCCATATCCCTTTAATCCCTTCCTATTCATATACCCATCCAGTCATTAAGTAATCTCTCTGATTGGGATTTGATCAATGACCCAGGACTAACTAAATATATTTCTCAACAGAAACGAAACCAGACCTTCAAGACTGATTACATTTCTCACTTGAAGTGTGAAGACAAGATTGATATCGACAATCTCCACTATGACTTCTCCCGAATACCCATTCCTGCCCAGTTTTAGAAGGATGGCAGGTAGATTGTAAGTCACATTGGCTGAGACACAATGGACTATCCAGAGTTATTTTGTTGGCTAGCAATGATTCAGGTAAGAGTTTTTGATTCAGGAGCAGAGAGATTCAGAGTGGTGTGATTCAACTTCTAATATTAAGTAGCAAGGAAATTCCTCACCCTCTCAGCTGAATCTTACCAACAAACTCCTCACTGCACCTGGCTCAATTTCCTACATATTTCATTTTGTTTTTGGCAAGTCACAACTGCATAAGGAGTTGTTCAGTGTAATTCTTCATTTTCCACTGTAGTTTGTTGTCTAATGTACATGAGTGTGCTCGGTAGCCAAAATGCTTCAATATTTTGACATGGAAGGGAATGTAAATACTGGACTTCCATTTGGCAGAAAAGTAAAATCAGATACTAGCATCCAGACGACATCTTCAAAATTTCCAACAAATCCACTCCAAAACCAGGGAAATTAAAACCTTAATATGGTTGTGTATTGGAATAAGACAGGGTTACCAAAAGAATCCTACCTCTGCAACATTGGTCTGGTGTGCTGAGGAAACTGTCAGCTTTTCAACTAAAAAAATTGTCACTGATGGCTCAGTGGTTAGCACTGTTGCCTCGCCACACCAAGGACCCAGGTTTGATTCCACCTTCGGGTGACTGTGTGAAATTTGCACATTCTCCCCATGTATGGGTTTCTTCTGGATGCTCCAGTTTTCTCCCACAATCCAAAGATGTGCAGGTTGGGTAGACTGGCCAAGCTAAATTGTACAAAGTGTCCAGGGATGCATAGGTTACGTGGATTAGATTCCCTACAGTGTGAAAACAGGCCCTTCAGCCCAACCAATCTACATCAACGCTCCGAAGAGTAACCCACCCAGACTCATTTTCCCTCCAACTAATGCACCTAACACTACGGGAAATGTAGCATGGCCAATTCACCTGACCTGCACATGTTTGTGATTTTGGACTGTGGGAGGAAACCCACACAGACACGAGGAGAATGCGCAAACTCCACATAGACAGTCGCCCGAGGCTGGTATCAAACCTGGGATTCTGGTGCTGTGAGACAGCAGTGCTAACCACTGAGCCACCATGCCACCCAAATTCACATTGACAGACACCCAAAGCTGGAATCAAACCCAGGTCCCTGGCACTGTGAGACAGTGGTGCAGTGGCTCAGTGGTTAGCACTATCTCGATTAGCCATGGAAAATTGAGGGTTACAGGATAGGAGAGTGGGTTTGGGTTGGGGTGCTCTTCAGAGGGTTGGTGTGGACTCAATGGGCCAAATGATCTGCTCCCACACTGCAGAGATTCTATAATTCTATAATCTCTCTCTTCCTTCACACTGTACTTCATCCCACTCCACCACCTCTGTATATTCCATCCAATCTGACCTCCACATGTGGATAAAGCCACTGCTTACTGCTAATGGGTATGCAATTAATTCCCTAATTGGTTCCTTCTGATTAGTGTGTTATTTTCCTACAGTATTAAGCACTTCCAAACTGTCTGGAGCAGATCATTACTGAAGCAGTGAACTGACTAATAGTTTCTGACTGGAGCTGTCCAACTCAAAAAGGATCAGCACTCGACTGGTCCTTTCAGCTCCAGCCCGAAGCCTGTCAGACAATTAAAGTCACTCACATGCTGTCATTGCTACATCATTGCATTTCTGTCATTAGTGTGGAAAGAAAGAGAAGACAAAAAAAGGAGAAAAGGCAGAGCCACCTCATTCAATTATCAAAATAGAGCGATGCTTGAATAATGACAGCACAGTGGCTCAGTGGGTAGCACTGCTACCTCACAGTGCCTGTGACCCAGGTTCAATTCCAGCCTCAGGCGACTGTCTGTGTGGAGTTTGCACATTCTCCCCGTGTCTGTGTGGGTTTCCTACGGGTACACCAGTTTCCTCCCACAATCCAAAGGTGTGCAAGTTAGGTGAATTGGCCATGCTAAATTGCCCACAGTGTTCAGCAATGTGTAGGTTAGGTGCATTAGTTAGGGGAAATTAGAATAATAGGACAGTAGGAGAATGGATCAAGGTGGGATACTCTTTGGAGATTGGTGTGGACTTATTGGATCAAATGGCCTGTTTCCACACTGTAGGGATTCTATGTTCTATGGCTATGTTAGACACAGCGATATCTGTTTTTGACTGAGGTGGAGGTATACCATGTTGAAGCTAAATGGTTTAACAGTTAAAGTGCGTACTGCCTGTGAGAGTTTCTGGGTTGGTTCTTATCACCCGAGCAGATCAGAGAGAATTTTTCCAGAGTTTTTTCTTCCCATTGATTGGTCGTAAATTTTGTTTCTGGTTCTTGTGATCTTCCGGAACATTGCACAGGATCGGAAATGTCAAGTCTTAATATGGTTGTGGAGTGGGGTTGGTGGGGTTGGTGGGGTTGGTGGGGGTGGGGGGGGTGGGGGGGGGTGGGGGAGGGAAGGAGGAGGAGGAGGAGCTACTGGTCTGTCTCTGCCCACTAATTTTCCAGGGTCCTTTGTGGATAAGCCAACCTTGAGAATACAAAATATTACCAAACCTTATCAGACAATGATACCTGCCATTGTCTGGAGAAAAAAAAGACTGCAGAAAGCCTGTCTACATTATCTAGAGAACAACAGGCCAAGAACAGCTTGATTCAATAATCCCTCGGTTTATTTATAATGTACATAACCATGAGGAAATGGAACTCTACTTTAAACCAGATGAGAACCAGTCCCTGAATTTTAGTTCACACCCTAAAGGTAGACTTCAAGAAGTACAGGGAAAGGTCATAGTGACTTCAGACAGGTGGCAGACGGCCAAATGTGAAAGGGGGCAGGTAAAGCCAAGAGGTACCACAAATATCAGCTATCTAGGACTTCAGCTGAGGACAGCATCAAAATCCACCTACTTTCATCATGGTTAGTAGCTTCACTATCTACACAACAAGCTCTCACATGAGAAAATGTGATGTGTCACAGGTGTGCTGATAAAAACATAACCCAATGAGGTACCACTTTCAACAAAGGAATGGAGGAAATTCAGAGAGGTAAAAGGACCCCTCAGGGCACCTGATTAAACAACCAGCAAGACGACGGTATGTCTATCGTGTAATTGCTGACTGTGCCTAGTGTCACTGCATAAACTGGCACATGGCAGCTTCAGTTATCCCACTATCTCGGGTCACCATGTTCTTGTCATTCAAGGATAATATGTGAAGTCTAACTTTGGGATTCTCCACTTCCTTAAGAAAATGAACGATCCATTAACATCTGAACTTCCTGCTCTACTTGAAGCGCACAGCCCTGCTTAATAGTCCTAAATTCTGATGTCTCAATTCCAACCAAATTGATTTCTATATAAATGAGATGATTCTGGACATCATTATCCAACAAGACATTTCTGCTGCAATTCCATCAGCATTCAGATTATCAGATACTCTAAATACTGTACCTTCTTTGACAGGAATGGTCGGTTTCTTCTGACGAAGTCCCAGCAAGATGAAAAAGAGAACCAATGGTATAAAAATCTCAAATGCCAGTACCCACTGTGAACAAACAAAGAGAAAAGAAAACTTTAATGCAGGAAGAGCTATTCATAGCAGTCATCAACCTCAAATTGTCAAGCTTTCTGTGTCTGGCCTCATATCGTCTCTCCCATTTGCCTCCCTCCTCCACAGCTGAACACCAAACACAAGGTTGAGAAATCTCTGAATGCATTCCAATTCAAAGTTTTATCTCTTCCCCCACAGAAAGATTTCAAGGAATGCATTTGTTAATTGGATTTGGAAACACTGTAGCTGCAAGGGACATACTTTCCGCCCATTTGTGCTTGCAGGATATAGCCCACAAAAACACTATTATTAATCACCTAACAGCTTTCCACATTCCCATTACTTTTACGTATTCCTCATTAACCTACATTCCACCATGCATAATAGTATGCTTCAGACTTGTTAGTACATATTCCATTATATTCTTAAACCTCATAAACCTACAGTCAACAATATTCATTTCATATTATTTTCCCTGGTAAGAAACGATAATCCATTATTTAATGACATACTTGAGAGTTTATTGTACTGCACTTAATTAGTCTGTACAAATAGATTAAATCTTGCATCTGATCATTACTCATAAATAAACGGTCCAGAGCCATGTCCATCAAGAGCCATTAAAGAGAGACAGCTGATTATGTATAGCTTGAGGGAAACAACTCCACACTTGGAGAGGAAGGTGAGGTAGCAGGCCTTCATGAACCACCACAGCTGGTATAGGGATTGAACACATGCTGTTGGCTCTATCATATAATAGAAACACTAACAAGCTTGGACCCCACCCATCCAGAACCTCCCCTAGTGGGTGGCACAGCGGCCCAATGGTTAGCACTGCTGCCTCACAGCACCAGGGACCCAGGATTGATTCCAGCCTCAGGCTATTTGCACATTCTCCTCATGTCTGCATGGGTTTCCTCTGCTTGCTCTTGCTTCCTCCCACTGTCCAAAGATGGGCACGTTAGGTGGATTGGCCATGGTAAATTGCCCATACTATCCAGGAATGTGCTGACTAGGTGGGTTAGCCATGGGAAAGGTGGGGTTATCGGGAAAGGGTGGGTGGGGGGGGTGGGTTGGGTCTGGGTGGGATGCTCATTTCAGAGTTGGGCTTCCACACTGCAGGGATTCTATTATTCAACACTAAGACACTATATATATATATATATATATATATATATATATATAAACATCAACTCTTGAGAAAAATCGTATTGTGCAAAAGAGTGTTATGACTATCTGCAGGCTGCCCTCTATCTCCAAAGGAACTGGGAGCTGGAGGTCAGAAGTTCAAGTTCCATTCTACAGTCCCAAGCACATCATTCGCCCAGCTCAGAACTGTACCGAGGGAACATTGCACTGTGGGATGCCCTATCTTACACATTAGATTAGATTACTTAGTGTGGAAACAGGCCCTTCGGCCCAACTAGTCCACATCGACCCGCCATAGCGCAACCCACCCAAACCCATTCCCCTTCATTTATCTCTTCACCTAACACTACAGGCAATTTATCATGGCCAATTCACCTAATCTGCACATTTTTGGACTGTGGGAGGAAACCGGAGCACCCGGAGGAAAACCACGCAGACGCGGGCAGAATGTGCAAACTCCACACAGTCAGTCGCTAGAGGCAGGAATTGAACTTGGGTCTCTGTGCTAACCACTGTGCCACCGTGCTGCCCACTGGTATGGTAAATCACTGCACCATGGCAATATCCATGGTAGGTAGTTCTGGTCCAAAGTTCATCTGTTGACCAATATCAATTCTCAGCTACGGTTCAGTTGGTCACACTTCTGACCTCTGAATCTCAGCTTCTCAGATTCAAATGCTGCCCCAAGGCCTGAGTACATAAACTAAGGCTAACACTCCCAGTGCATTATGGAGGATGTCACCAACCAAAGAAATATTCCATCCACGTCCACCCTGTCATACTGTATAAGAACTTTTGAAATCTCAATGCAATCACATCACATTCCTCAAAACTATGGAAAATACACGCCCAGTTCTCTCAATTTCTCTTCATTAAAACAATTTCAGGGGTTAGATTAGACTTACAGTGTGGAAACAGGCCCTTCGGCCCAACAAGTCCACACCGACCCGCCGAAGCGAAACCCACCCATACCCCTACATTTACCCCTTACCTAACACTACGGGCAATTTAGCATGGCCAATTCACCTGACCCGCACATCTTTGGACTGTGGGAGGAAACCGGAGCACCCGGAGGAAACCCACGCAGACACGGGGAGAACGTGCAAACTCCACACAGTCAGTCGCCTGAGTCGGGAATTGAACCCGGGTCTCTGGCGCTGTGAGGCAGCAGTGCTAACCACTGTGCCACCGTGCCGCCCACAAATCTGGTGAATATCTGGGTTAATCTGGTGAATATCTTGTATGACCTCTATGATAAGCATATCCTTCCTGAGACAAGGGGACCCAAAAGTATACAAAATACCATCGGTGAGTCTCACTAAGGCATTCTACAGCATAAAATGCATTGAGACTTTGAATGGCTGCACTGTATAGAGTTAGAGAGTCATAGAGATGTACAGCATGGAAACAGACCCTTCTGTCCAACTCACCCATGCCGACCAGATATCCTAAATTTATCGAGTCCCATTTGCCAGCATTTGGTCCATATCCCTTTAAACCCTTCCTATTAATATACTCACCAAGACGTTTTTTTTAAATGTTGTAATTGTACCAGCCTCCACCACTTTCTCTGGCAGCTTAGTCCATACTCTCACTGCACTCTGCATGAAACAATTGTCCCTCAGGTCCCTTTTAAATCTTTCCCCTCTCATCCTAAACCTATGCTCTCTAGTTTTGGGCTCCCCCACCCTGGAAAAAAGACTTTGGCTATTTCATGTCCCTCATGATTTCTTAAAGATCCATAGGTCAACCCTCAGCCTCCAATGTACCAGAGAAAATAGGTCCCACCTATTCAGCCTCTCCTTATAGCTCAAACTATCCAAACCTGGCAAAATCTTTGTAAATGTTTTCTGAACCCTTTCAAGTTTAACATCTTTCCTGCAAGCTTTACATGCTTTTAACATGGATATCTTTTATTTCAATGGCGTTTGTTGTAATTGGCTATGAGCAAGTTGTCTTCATCTGCTGCAATTCACAGCAAAACTGGCTGCACTTCAGAAGTAGTTAATTGGCTACATATGCTTTGTGATACCCTGAGGACAAGGAAGGTACTTTCTCATTGCAATTTCTCACTTCCACAAAGATACATACAACAGGTGAAATTAAATGGGTCTTCAAGGCTGTTGTTTTGAAAAGACCTCAGGCTATACTTGAGTCACTAATACTATGAGTCTGTAATCGCCTACTCCTTAGATGACAATAACCTCAGTCTATACCATTGTGCCATTAGAATGCTCTTTCAATCAATTAATAGCCTGTTCTATGTAAGAACTTGACAGATTAATTCCCTGGAGAGAGGACAAAGCTAAATGCTGAAGACGCAGGTACAGGGACAAGAAATAATGAACAAAGTACAATAAAACTACTTGAGAAATTAAACAAAAACAGAGTGGTGGGAGTAAAACAGCCCTTTTTATTTTCTCATGGAATGCCAGTCCAGTCGAGAGAAGTTAAGAGTCACATGTAGGCCATGGGTAATGCCAGCAGATTTCCTTCCCTAAGGGACATTACCAAAGCAGATGGCTTTCACCACAACCAACGATAGTTGCATGGTCACTACCACGGACACTGGATTTCAATTCCTGATTTATTCATCACATTTCCCACATCCCATGGTGATATATGAACCAGTGTCCCCTGAACCTCCTGTGCCTCTAAGTTACTGGTTCAATGGCATTATCACGACACTGCCATTTCTTCACATTGACCGGAAGTATAAGGAAGACAAACTGATGAGTTTGCTGATCTTTTCAGCAAATGTTTCTATGTCTAGTAGTAATTTCAAGTCTCTCTCCTTCAAGATTAAATAAATAGGAATTAATTTCTTTCCACACTGATCCCATTATTACCGGCACTGCTGCTTATCCTGTTATGTCAGATGTGAGGACTAAACACCCCCTCACCCCATCTCAGCGAGGTCAGTTTTTACCAAAGCCAGCAAACTCAACAAGAACCCCTGAAGTTAGCCCTGGATATTACTCCACTGAGGGACATGAATTGGTGGAATAGAATGTGAAGCAATTTAAAGCATTTGCTTCTCCCTAATTTCAGATTTCCGACATCCACAGTACTTTGCTACTGAGTGTCTTATTCATTCTCACTTCTGTTCCAAGACTGTCAAATTCCAAAAGGCTCTGCTCTCCATCCAACAATATTCGTTTGCTCAGGTCCCTAGGGTCTTCCAGCTCGGGTGGAAGCTTAACCGTAAACTAAATCTCTCTCACCACAGATGCTGACTGACCTACAGAAAGTATACAGGCACATTTCAGGGTGCCTGTATACCCAGAGTGTCCACTCACAGCCAGCAGTACCTGGTGCAAATGTCTAGTTTGAATGGAGCCATGCATTTCTACAGGGCTGAGCTGCTGTTCAATTTGAAATGTATAGGAGTGGGGACATCATGTTGCAGCTGAACAACGCATTAGTGAGGCCACTTTTACAATACCGCATACAATTTTAGATTAGATTAGATTACTTACAGTGTGGAAAGAGGCTTTTCGGCCCAACAAGTCCACACCGACCCGCCGAAGCGCAACCCACCCAGACCCATTCCCCTATATTTACCCTTTCACCTAACACTACAGGCAATTTAGCATGGCCAATTCACCTAACCAGCACATTTTTGGACTGTGGGAGGAAACCCACACAGACAGAATGTGCAAACTCCACACAGTCAGTCGCCTGAGGCAGGAATTGAACCCGGGTCTCTGGCACTGTGAGGCAGCAGTGCTAAGCACTGTGCCACCATGCCGCCCATTTTGGGCACACTGCTATAGGAAAGATGTTGTTAAACTGCAAAGAGTGCAAAAAAGATTTTCAAGATGTTGCCGGGACCCGAGGATTGGAATTAGAGGGAGAGGCTGAGGCCTTTTCTCTGGAGAATCGGAGGCTGAGGGGTGACCTTATATAGAGGGTTATAAAATCATGAAGGGCACAGCCAAGGTCTTTGTCCCAGGGTAGGGGAGTCCAAAACTAGAGGGCATAGGTTTAAGGTGGAAGGGGAAAAGATTTAAAAGGGACCTGAGGGGTAACTTTATCACACAGAGGGTGGTGAGTGTATGGAATGAGTTGCCAAGGAAGTGGTAGAGGTGGGTACATTTACAACTTAGAAAAGGAATCTGGACAGCTACATGAATAGGAAAGGTTTAGAGGAATATGGGCCAAATGCAGGCAAATGGGATGAGTTCAGTTTAGGAAACCTGGACAGCATGGACGAGTTGGACCAAACGATCTGTTTCTGTGCTGTACGACTCTATGTAGGAGGGAGAATTCAGAAAGTCCTCAGTAAGTCTAAGGGAGTATCAATGTATTTTACAAATGTAAAATATTTTATTCATTCATGGGATGAGGGCATTGCTGGTTAGGTCAGCATTTAATGGCCATGCCTGATTCCACTTAGACAGTTAAGATCAACCACATTGCTGTGGATCTGGAGTCACCCATAGGTAAGGATGGCAGTTTCTTTCCCTAAAGGACATTAGTAAATCAGATGAGTTTTTCTTGTTAATCAGCAATGGATACAGTTGACAACAGATACCATTTAAATACAATGCTGTCCATTCTTTTATTTCTTCTCTCGCTTATTTAAAACAAGTCAAAGGGAATGTTTTAAGTTTGCTGTCCTGTGACTTTTTTTTGTGCTGTCCAAAACCATTCAACATTCTGAAACATAGCATTTGAATATCGCAAGGATCCCCGCCTGTTGGATGTAATTTGCATCAGGTCACAGTAATGAACCCCAGTTAGTAATCGGGCAAGGTATCACGGACCTCAGCGATGATCCTGGCCCAGGCTCCTATCCCTTTCCTGAGCACGACAGACTGCACTCCCCTACCCCAAGACCTTGGACCCCACTTACAGGGCCATGACTGAACCACCCTGTCTCAAACCCTGAGAGGAACACTGCTTCAAGGACCCTACATGTTTCCTGCTGTTATACCCACACTGTCTTATTTATCACTGGGCCTTTAAAGACTGTGAGCAATGAAGATAAACTGACTTGCATTAAAATCTGTCTGGAGATGATGAGAGACAGGGAAAGGCTGACAAGCAGGATCTCCCACTGGCAGACCATCTCCTTCACAGCTCAGGGATAACAAGCTCCAAGTGAACACAATACTGGATTTACAACATTCCCACCCTGTTTCTCGTGTAACAGCCAGAATCTTCCACTGCAGTAATCATTAACCATGCTGCATTTTCATCCATCACTCTCTACCTCAGTCACGAGCTGTGCCATTGTTTTATTGAGACAGACAGTAAAAACAAAATGCAGATGTTACACCCAGCCTTCTGGAAATCACATGGGTTGGAAAAATTCCCAAGCCAGCGTGCTGTCCTACCTCTCACATCTTTCGGAGAATATTCATGGGAGGATGGGGAGGGAGGCGGTGGGTGGGGGTCAGATGGGACAGACCCTGCCATTTACCAGTATGACCAGCTTTAGACACAGGAAATTCCCCTCCCCCATATTAAAGAAATATCACCATCACTGAAAATGTATGGGGAAGCTAGACTAGCACACAAGCTAAAAGAGATATGCTGATGGGAGGAGATAAAGGAGGGGGCCTGTGCAACATCAACAATTGCACAGACCATAATAGTCTAATGCAACATTCCACCAGAGTTTTGGCTGCTCACTGACCTCAGAGGGTCATGTGTGGCAGCAGTCTCTGCAAGATGAAGCCACTCAATGGCACATTGGTCCAGGGGCCTATTTCTATGCTGGGCATTCTCTACAACACACACCTGGGCGTAGCTTTGCTGTCACCGTCCTGTTTTAGTGTAGGAACCTACAACGTATGCTTGAGGCCCAGGATTGCCACCTGCTCATTGAAAGAAAGGGGCTCTGGTCGTTAACAAGACGTAATTTATTGCACAATCTTATAGACCATTGTTTTCCAAAGTGTTTCCCTTCCCTGTGGCTTCAATCCAAGGCTTGACAACTGCTGCAATCCCTCTGTAAGAACTGATGGGGTGGGGGGAGCTTGTGCATATGTATATATGTGTGTTTATGTTATATACATATAAAGGATATAATATTATATATTTTATATATTTGGGTGCGTGGGTAGAAAATCCCTGAGATAGCCCCTGTTACAAAGACCTCCTATTAGGTAGGCCCAGACAGCTGCTCATGGGGTTTCCAGCTCCAAAGACGTTCTCCCACCAAGCCCATAAGGCATCATCATAGTGGGTGGTGCTTTAGGCACTCCTCAATGTTAACCCTTTCAGGGCCTTAGAGAATAAATGGATCAGATCCACACTGACAGACTGAGACTAGTGGGGTAGATATTTTCTAATCAACTTTTCCAGGGATTGCAACAGTTGACAAGTCTAGGATTGGGATCACAGTAGAGGGAAAGAGCTTAGGAAGCAATGGTCTATCGTATCGTGCAAGCTGGACTCAGTTGTTAACATACAATAAATTACATCTTGTTGCTACCCTCCTTTACAGCAGGTGGGGCTTGAACCTGGGCCTCCTGGCTCAGAAGTGAGGACATTACCACTGTATCACAAGGAGCAAAAACTTGGTCCCAGTTGGTCATCAATAATATGGAGGTGGGAGGAACAAATGTGCTCACTATGTCTTAAATGGTAAGAGTTCAAACAGTGTGGACACAGAAAGGGATCTAGGTGTACTTATCAATAAGTCACTGAAGGTTAACACACTGGCACAGTAAGCTATTAGAAAGACTAATGGAGTATAAAACTACATTTCAAGAGGTTTTGAGTACAGGAGTGGTAAGGTCTTGCTGAATTATACAGAAGCTTGGGTCAGACTGCCCCAGAATACTGCGTGAGACTTTGATCTCCTTACCTCAGAAAAGATAACACTGCCATGAAGGAAGTACACAAAGGCTCATCAAACTTACTCCCGGGATGGTGCGCTGTCCTATGGGGAGAGACTGAGCAAAATCTGGCCTGTACTTTCTTGAGTTTAGAAATACAAAAGATGATCTAATTGAAATCTAAAAAATATTTAATGGAACAGGCAGTTAAGATGCTTCCTTTTGACGAGGAGTTTAGAACCAGGGAAATGTCAATTAAGAGGAAAATAAGGAGTTTTTTAACTCAAAGGATTGGAATTTGCTGTGGAAGCTTAATCTTTCAGTTTGCTTAAAGTAGAGGTGGACAGATTTCTGACTGTCTGTGGTGTAAAAGGTTATGGGCATAGTGTGGGCAAAAGGCATCAAAGTGTTTGATCAGCCATGATCATGTTAAATGATGGAACAGGATCAATGGGCTGAATGGCCTACTCCTGCTTCTATGTCCGTTACAGTGATACAACAGTGTCGCTCCTTCATTGCGAGCACTCACAATTCTTTCACAAAAACTCTAAAGCTTTGACTTTAATATTTTCAGCTCAAATTCTTATTTTAAGAATTTAGAAACCTTGATCATAATCTTTCTAAAAATACATTATCTAGATATCTTGAGTATAAAATGAGTAACAGGACTCATCCGTGCTGGCAACACTTTTTCTGAACTCAGCTGATGGAAGTGCTTGTGGAGAGAAGACAGAGCAATGACAATATATGGTACTCCATACTGTACACTGAACTGTTAGGGATGAAGCACCTGCGAGGAATAGTAACAGGAGCATCGTTGTGACATTACACATAGTGTCTAGATACAGTTATAATCCTAGCAATTCTTTTGCCCTAGTGAAAAATTGTGGTCAATTTTTTTTTTAAGAGGAATGTGATTTATGAGATCAATTCCAATCAGAAATTTGATCAGAAACCACACTGGAACGACCAGATGAATACTGAGACTGTAAAAGCAAATCACAGGCTGGGAAGTCTGCAGTTTGTAACTCACCTCCTGACTCCTCAAGCTGTGTCCATTGTCTATAAGGCACCAGTCAGGAGTATGATGGAAGACCCTCCAGTTGGGTGCAGCTCCAACAACACTCAAGAACCTCAACACCATCAAGGAGAGGGCCACCTGTTTGATTGGCACCACATCTGCCAACTTTTAATACCTTCACCACTTACACACATCACCATTTACAATATGTCCTGCAGTAACTCATCCAGGTGACTGACAGCACCCTCCAAGCCTGTGACCCAGAAGGACTAAGCCGGCAGATGCAATGGGAAGTTCCCTTTCAAGCCAATTATGCTGGGTCAAAATCCTGGAATTCCCTTCCTAACAGCGATGTGGGTGGCTGCAGTGATTCAAGAAGGGACCCACCATTACTTCCTTGAGTGTGATTAGGGATGGACAATAGATACTGACCAAGCCAGTAAGTTTGACATTCAATAAATGAAAATAAAAGTTCTGTTGCAAATGTGAAATTACACTAATAAATTTCTCAATAATGGATTTATTCAGAGAATGTAGCCTGACTCTTAGTTGCCTCCTCCTTATCAATATAGTGTCCAGCAGTCTCTCTTTCTAAGTAATTAATCACTCAAAGGTCCTCATATCTGCATCTTAATGACTTATGAACTGTGACACGTGTTGCAACACAAGAGGTTGAACTCCTCTGCTAATTCAAACTAAAACACCCAGATAAGCTCGTCTTGCCTCGGAATCTGTTAAAAGTGTGACTGAGTGAAACAAAGCCCCTGATTTCCACTGTTTAAAGAAAACAGTTTATTTTCCTAACTCTAACAGTGAACACTAAACCAAAACCATTAACAAACTCCAGCTGCCTCCTTCTTAACTAATTACTATCTAACACCAACTCTATAAAAATGCTGCTCCAATGACACAATTACTAAACATTAAATTGACTTAATCTATCAAAATCCACACAGTCTCTTACAATGTGTTTCTTCCGAATCTGCAGTTTCCTTCCACCCTTCCGACTCTGCTGTCTTCTCTCTCGGCCATCTTCTATGATTTTTTTTTACTGTGAGTATCTTTGTATAAAATTTCTCAGTACCTTTAATAGATGGTGCCTTCAGAGAGATTTCTTGGAGTCGTTGAGCGCCCTTTCAGATGACATCTGCTCTCATGTTCAACGGGCAGTTAGCTCTGACTAATTTTCAAAATACCCTTCCGTTTTATATTCCCAAGACTCGTACCCTCTCATTGGTCTGATGCAATCAAATTCAAATTGTTTTTTAGTATCCTGGACATAATTTAAATTAATTGGTTAAATTCAAATCCTGTTGCCTTAACATCAAAACAACCCCAGGCTGATTGTTACATGATCAATTCTCAGCACTCCCTGCACCTCAGCTATTCACATACACATGTGCTGTCAAAATCTCTCAGCTCAGAAAAGCACTTTCTCTCTCAAAGTGACCATACACTCTTTCAACTCACTATTATTCTACCCAGCTTCATAACACAGGGATATTTTAGCTTGTCAGATTTTTGTGTGCCCACAATGGGAATTAAGTGCACAGAAGGCTGAAGAGAGATTTGGTGGACATGTTCAAACTGACAGTGCGCTTTGGTGCAGAGGCCAGGGGCCCAATTGCTTCGATTGGCAGAAGGGTCTGTGACCAACGGATCCCAAACCTATCAGGTGGGCCAGAGTGGAGCTGAGGAGAGTGTTATTTTGTAGTGAGTCATCATGCCCTGACATTCACCGCCAATGTAAGGGTGGCAGTGGTGGATACAGATTTAACGGTGGGGAGTTTTGGATGTATTCTTCATTGACTGGGAGTGGAGGAGAAATCTGGGGAGGCAAGAGAGCACAGGCATGGTGCTGACCGGATAACACCTTTCCAGAAGTTCAACAAAGGTACCAGGGGTCAAATGGCCTCATTCGGTGCTCAGTTTATAAATTCTAGTTTCACTTTGCAACTTGCAATGAAAAAAAAAATCACAGGAAGCCTTAAGCTCAGATTGAAGCGATGTCAAATCTTCAATTACTTTCAGCTTCAACATCAGTATCAAGTTGCAGATACAAACTGATGGCTTAGCCCTGGGCTATGTTCATTTTCAGTGTGATCCTGTAGTCCCCACATAGAATGGGAGTTGTGCAAAAAAGGCCACAACTTTGCAGCTGTATCTCTGACCCACATTGTCTCAAGAGTTGGTTCTAAACTAGGAGGGCATGTCAACCTTTTAACTCTCCTTTGTAGTTGTGACAGATTTGATCCTAACGTTCAACTTTCTCAATAAAAATATAATTAATTTCCTTGATGCAAGTGACAAGTATTCAGAGAGTGTTCAATTCAAAGATTCTACAGTCATTGTCACATTGTGGGACATCTGTACAAATTCACTACTCTGTAACAATGACTGCACTTCCAGAATACCAAACTAACTACGTAAGGTGTGATATCCTAAGCTTGTAAAGATCTTGATGTTGCAGGGAGTTGATGCGTTTCCGTGTGCAATGTGGGATCCTGGCCCGAATGAAGTTGCTGCTTGGGACGATATTGCTCCTAACAACCAGTGTCTGTTGCGATCAGCACAGTGAATCAATACAGACCCAGTAAATACTGAAACCACATATTTACATAGAGGAGGGATTGTAGGTTTGTTCATACTCTCTCTTTCAGTCACTCAGCTTTGTGGATGATTAATCGCCTTTTGCGCACTGATGGGAGCAGCATGCATTGAGGATACCACAACTTACCCAGGAGCATTTGTGCTTTTTTCTGGTTATCAACAGGAGATGATCAATCAAATGTGACTAATCACACCCTTCCAAAACATCTATACTTTTGCAGCAATCCTAAACGCTGCTGCCCTTCCCGAACCTGAACAGCATCAGTCGGAGATGTTCAGCCTTTTCCGTGATAATCTGCTGCTTGCAGCAAAAACCAAAAGGATGCTGGGAACTGCTGCGTCCATCTCCCCAGCAACACAAACAGAACAGGGGCAGCTGGTGTCTGCATCACAGCTGTTGACACAGGTTCAACCTTTCCGTCCACTTGCTGCATCATTGTCTCCCATGGGGTCACAAAGTGACAGATTGCAATAGCTCAGCCTCTTTGCCCATTCAGCCAGAAACATAGGGAAAGATTTGGTGAGTCTGCAGCATCCACCTTTCGCTTTCCCTTAACCTAGGCCTGAGGAAACTCCAGAGTGCGGGAGAAACGAAGGGTGTGAACACAACAGATAGGAAGCAGATGGTCAATGCATACATTACAGCCATGGCTGGACTGCAGAAGCCCAGTGGGCCAGATAAATTGTGTTTGTGTGACAATAAGAAAGAAAGAAAGAAAGAAGACAGAAACATAGAAGTTAGGAGCAGGATTAGGCCACTGGAGCCCTCAAGTCTGTTCGGTCATTCATTATGATTGTAGCTGATCAGGGAGCTCAATACTCTAATCCCACCTTCCTCACCTTCCCCACCCACCCCACCGCCCAACCCCCCCCCCCCCCCCCCACCCACCCCCCACCCCCACCCATATCCCTCGATCCCTTTGGCTAGTGGAGCTCCATCTACCGCCTCCTTGAAAACACAATGTTTTTACCTCAACCACTTTCTGTGGTCATGAATTCCAAAGGTCCACCATGAAATGGCCTCCAGTAAGTCGCTCGACAAGGTTCCCCATGGGAGACTGGTTAGCAAGGTTAGATCTCATAGAATACAGGGGGAACTAGCCATTTGGATACAGAACTGGCTCAAAGGTAGAACACAGAGGTGGAGGGTTGTTTTTCAGACTGGAGGCCTGTGACCAGTGGAGTGCCACAAGGATCGGTGCAGTGTCCACTACTTTTCATCATTTACATATGTGATTTGGATGTGAACATAAAAGGTATAGTTAGTAAGCTCGTAGATGACACCAAAATTAGAGGAGCTGTTGATAGTGAAGATGGTTACCTCAGATTACAATGGGGATCTTGAGCAGATGGGTCAATGGGCTGAGGAGTGGCAGACAGAGTTTAATTTAGATAAATGTGAGGTGCTGCATTTTGGAAAAGCAAGTCAAAGTAGGACTTATACAAACTTAGTGGTAAGGTCCTGGGGAGTGTTGCTGAACAAGGAGACCTTGGAGTGCAGGTTCATAGATCCTTGAAAGTGGAGTCGCAGGTAGATTGGATAGTGAAGGCAACGTTTGGTATGTTTTCCTTTATTGGTTAGAGTATTGACTATAGGATTTGGGAGGTCATGTGCAACTGTACAGGATGTTGGTTAGGCCTCTGCTGGAATACTGTGTGCAATTCTGGTCTCCCTTCTATCGGAAAGATGTTGTGAAACTTGAAAGGGTTCAGAAAAGATTTACAAGGATGTTGCCAGGGTTGGAGGATTTGAGCTATTGGGAGAGGCTGAATAGGCTGAGCTGTTTATAAAATCATGAGGGGCATGGATAGGGTAAATAGACAAAGTATTTTCCATGGGGTGGGAGAGTCTAAAACTATGGCTTAAGGTGAGAGGGAAGATATAAAAAGGACCTAAGGGGCAACTTTTTCACGCAGAGGGTGGTGCGTGTATGGAAGGAGCTTAGAGGCAGTGGTGGAGGCTGGCACAGGTGCAACATTTAAAAGGCATCTGGGATGGGCATATGGGTAGGAAGAGTTAGAGGGATATGGGCCAAGTGCTGGCAAATGGAACTAGAGGTTAGGATATCTGGTCAGCATGGACAAGTTGGACCGAAGAGTCTGTTTCCGTGCTGTACAGCTCTATGGCTCTCTGAATCTAGGTGAAAAAACTTATCCTCAATTTCTGTCCCTTATCGTTAAGCTATGATTCCTTCACCATCATTCCTACATCAAACCCGTCTAGTCCAGTATGAATATTATAGGTTTCTATATCTCCCCTAACTCTTCTAAACTCCAGTGAATACAATCCTAACTAACCCTCTCGTCATGGATCTGTCTTGCCATCACAGGAATCAAGTGGATGATCTTCATTGTAAGAGCATCCTTCCACAGATAAGGGTCAAAGCTGCACACAATGTACCATGGGTGGCCTCACTAAGGCCCTGTACAATTGCAACAGGTCATTCATGTTCCAGTACTTGAATCCTCTTACTCTGAAGGCCAACATCGAGTTTGCCCTCTTTGCCACCTGCTGGACCTGCAAGCTTCCTTTCTGTGACTGGTGTACATGGGCACTCAGGTCTTGTTGAACATTCCCTTCTCTCAATTTACAGCCAAATAATAATCTGCCTTCCTACTTTTGCTACCAATGTGGATAATCTCGCATCCCACTCAGCCAAATCAAACTGCATCCTCTGAAAAATTCATCCCTCCACACAGACTTGTGTCATCCACAAACTTTGAGACAACACATTTAGTTCGCCCAGCTAAATCATTAACATATATTGTGAAGAAATTGCTCACGTAAATGTGGAACAGAGATCAATGTTTGACAACAAATCAATCAACTGAAAGAGAAATCTACGAAATTAGTTAAACAATCATCCAATAAACAGTACAGCAAACTAATAGATAAGCCAAGATTAGTGGCTACAAGAGCAAATCAGAGGCTAGGAATACTGCAGCGAGTAACTTATCTCCTGACTCCCCAAAGCCGGTCCACCATCCTCAAGTCCCAAGTCAGGAGTGTAATGGAATACTCCCCACTTGGTTGGATGGAAGCAGCTCCAACAACACTCAAGAAGCTTGACACCATCCAGGACACAGCAGCTCACTTGACTAGCACCACATCCACAACATCCACTCCCTTCACCACTGATGCTCAGGAGCAGCAATGTGTACTATCCACATGATGCACTGCAGAAATTCACCAAAGATCCTCAGACAGCACCTTCCAAACCTATGACCACTTCCATCTAGAAGGACAAGAGCAGCAGATATATGAGAACACCACCACCTTCAAGTTCCCTTCCAAGCCACTCACCATCCTGACTTGGAACTACATCACCACTCCTTCATTGTCACTGGGTCAAAATTCTGGAATGTTCTCCCTAATGGCATGATGGGTCAACCCACAGCAGGTGAACTGCAGCATTTCAAGAAAGCAGCTCACTACCACCTTCTCAAGGGCAAGTAGATATGGGCAGTAAATACTGGCCCAGCCAGCGACACCCACGTCCCACAAATGACCAAATACATTTCTTGCACTGGAATTCTCCAGGGATAGGAGAGGGGAAAAATAAGAGTGTGAATGACTGTAATGTGTTTGAGAGACAGAGAGAAGGTCAAAGTTAATTTCCATTCTCATTTGCAATAGGAATAGGCCCTCTTTATGCCTGAAACCTCCTCCTCCAGCACCTGGATGCAGCTGTGTCTTCAAGCACCTGGGCTCTAAACTCAGGAATTCTCCATTCAATTCCCTCTGCCTCTCTTCATGTTTTAAGAGGTTCTTTGAAATGTGTCTCTTTGGCAAAGCTTTTGTTCACTGACTTCACCGCTCCTCCTTTTGACACTGCAATGATTGTCTGATTACATTGCTGTGAAACTTTGTTAACTACTTTAAAGGTTATATATAAATGAAAAGGTATTGTTGAGAGAGAGCAAGACAAAGAATAATAACTCGAGAGAGAGCTTCTGCCAATCTCAAAAATTCTCTTCAAAATCAAAGACTGACTGTTGCCAGTGATGCCAGCCCACTGAGATCAAATGATTCATTGATGAGAGTGTGGAATCATGTCCCACTCCAGAGACTGAACACAATTTATACTGACAAACAAAAAGAAATTGGTTACAGTGAGGTAAATGGGTGGAGAAGTGGGGGTGGGGCAGTCCACCAAAGTTTGGAACCTCAGCAACTGAAGACACAGTCACGAGTGGTAGATGATTAGATTAGATTCTTTACAGTGTGGAAACAGGCCCTTCGGCCCAACAAGTCCACAATCCCCTCCGAAGACCAACCCACCCAAACCCATTCCTCTACCCTATATTTACCCCTGACTAACACACCTAACACCGTAGGTAATTTAGCATGGCCAATTCACCTGGCCTGCACATCTTTGGATTGTGGGAGGAAACCGGGGCACCTGGAGGAAAACCACGCAGACATGGGGAGAATGTGCAAACTCCACACAGACAGTCGGGAATCGAACCCAGGACCCTGGCAGCAGTGCTAACCACTGAGCCTGGTAAACCAATTAAAATTGGGGATGCACAAGAGGAAAGATTCAGAGATGAATAGAGAAATGAGGGGCCTGGAGGAGATTACAAAGGTTGAGAGGTTTGAGACCATGGAAGGATTTGAAAATAAGGCCAAGAAGTCTAAAGTCATGACACTGATTGACCAGGAGTCACAATATGTCAGTGAGCATGGTGGTGAGGAGGGGAAAGGAACTGATGAGAGTTAAGGTAGGGGCAGCATTTTGGTTGACCTCAAGTTTACGGAGAGTAAAATGTGGGAAAGCGATCAATGGCACATTGGGTGAGTTGAGAATCAGGGTAATAAAGATAGGAGTGAGGTTTCCTGCAGCAGAGATCAAGGTGAGGGCAGATAGTGTGACCGAGGTGAAAATGGGAAGGCATCCTGACGGTACAAATCGACGGCCAGAGGCTCAGCTCAGGGTAAACAGGACAGCAAGGCTGTGAAGGGACTGGCTTAATCTCAGCCGGTTGGTGGGGAGAAGCATAGAATTGGCAACGAGGGAACAGAGTCTCATTAATGTCAGATCTGTAACTGCCAATAACATAAAGCTAATGTTAAAATGCAACACCCACAGTGTAAGGGGCAGAATCCATAATTGGTTATCCATCACAGTCCAAGAGGACACTGAACAGATAGTTCATATTCCATCACAACTCACTGAAATTCCAATGCCAGCACAGTGACAACAAGCTAACCCCACTGTCTATTACTTTTCATATATTAAACTGACATCTGGGACCATTTTTGTCTCTGAGCAGAATGGCCACAGGACTTAAGGGATTAGTTAATTGGATCACGGATATAGCGAGGCCATTATTTTCAGTTTAAGGATGATTTAATTTTACATCAGTCTCTGAGGTAAATCATGTCTTCATGAACATAAGTTTACGTGTGTGTGTGTGTGGATGGGATGTGAAATTCACTTCTCTTTCCAATCCACAAAAAGCACAATAGACACACAGAATCTGCTCTGTTTCACTGGCAAACGCTTTATCCCCAATTGTGTTCAGCTGAAGAGGGAATACCTACCGGGTAGGAAGAATGTCAGTCTGCAGCAATGCTTTGTACAACAATGTACAGGCAACAAAGTCAAGCTCTTAATCCAGACCAAACCATCACTGCCCAGAATTATTAATTTTTTTTTAAACACTAAGTGATCGAACTGGAAAATTAATCATCAATGTGTGCACGGAGCTCACTCTAATAGTAGTAGCCTTTACAAATGTTAAGCATAACTATTCCGAATTGGATGGAATGGGAAAAAGAGACAGAGAGAGAGAGAGATAGAGAGAGAGAGACAGAAAGAGCAAGAGCGAGTGAAAAAAACCGAGAGAAAGAAAGAGAGCGAAAGGGATCTGAGGAAGAGAGCGAGAGCAAGGAAGCATGAGAGCAAGAAAGAGCAAGAGCGGGCGAAACAGAGCGCGCCATACAGATAGACATACACTGAGCGTGAAAATAACTGATGTGAGAGTTGAGTGCTGTCAAGTCAGCAAGATCTTCAATCAGGTGAAGTTTGTAGTTGGTATTTCCAATTTACCACCAAGTCCTGTGTATAACAATTGCTCAAAGCACAAAATGCCAACAAATCACAAATCAGCACTTTTAGAAAAAGATTTACCACTATTTCACGACATTATTTCTTGCCTCAGTTATGAAATTTGCACTTTCCAAAGCAACACATGTGACAGTGATCACTCCACAAAAAAAATTGAGCTCAAATGTTCTGCTTACTTCAAGCAAGTAGACTCCCTGAGACAGATCACCCAGACAAAGATGTGTCAAACACTATACTTTGTAACTTGATGGATCACACTGGTGCAAACAAAGTATTTTATTATTTTTAAAGAAAGCCAAGTTGATTCGCACTGATTTCCCTTCGTTTGAGAAAGAACCATGGGCTAATCACATCAGCCCATTGCAGCAAAATTATTATCAAGCAGACAAGAAAAGACACTGCAGTAACAACAGTAATTGGTTAAATCTATTAAGATATACTCCCACAACAGACCATTTGGCCAGAAATAGTCCAATTAAAGCAGCAATTGCTGAGAAGAAAATAAAGCTCTGGATTATTTTACATCAATTTGTACAAAACAGGAACGTGTTATCACCAGTGAAAGCAAGTGGCTGCTGAGGAAATCGGTGTTGCAGTAATGGTCACTGCCACAGGCCTGGCAACTGGATTCAATTCAAATCTTTCCAACACATCAAAACAGCAACTGAGCCGATCGGAAAGCTCGCACGCAATCGGGTTTCAGAGAAGTATCTGCCAGAACCCCAGCAAGTGCAATGCAGCACTTCAATACAGCAATGGAGACAGGAGGACAAACCACTTCACACAGTGCGTGGTTACAAATCAGCAATGTGCTGCCTGAGATCGTGGTGGAGGCAGGACTAATTCAGGTGTTAACCATATCATTTTCTGAAAAGGAGGAATGTGCAAGGTGACAATGAGAAGATAGAGGAACAATGTCCTTTATCGCACAGACACAACACGTGCAATGATCTGCTTCTATATTGCAAGTAATCGATGAGTCTACAAACCAGAGGAATCATTGAGTGAAATTTGACAGTCTAAAACACAACACCCAACATATGGAGAGTACAGATGCTGTCAGTTATGACTACTACTCTTCTATTGAGGAAAAACATTTAAAATAAGTTATTTATGAAAACATAATCCCATTAATTTGTTTTAAATACACAAATAAATCTTTGAACAATTTCCACTCGCAGCAGGGTGGAAGAGTTTAATCATTTGACAGAGAATGATTCAGCTGGAGTTTGAGAGAATAAACAGCTGGGAATCATGAACAATGTTGGAGTGCACCGAGTCATGAACAGAACACTAATTAAACTCAGAGCAGAGACCCCCAAGTTGCACGTTTGTGTCAGCGCAGGTTTGGAGACTGTTGTGTCACTGTCAAAACGGCCCTGTTCCAGGCAACATGACTTATGTTGAACATACATACAAATATTACAGCAAGTCAGTGTTTCAGTTCACAGGCAGAGTGATGCAGCCACAGGTAGGAGGAGCCGGGAACCAAGAATGGATATAGAGGTGAGTGCACCCAACATCAACATTTAAGGATTAATACTGGCAAGGAAACCGGGTCAATTGCCCTATCCTCAGAAACAGTCCCATAGGACTTTTTTACATATACCTGAAAGAAAGATAGAATATCACTTTAATTTCTTGTTTGAAAGTTTGCACTGTGTCATCAGTACTGCACAGCACTCTGGAGAACACTGAAGTGCCTGATCAGACTGAGGGTATAAGACTCCTGTGTAGGACATGAACACCTTACCAGGTGTGCTCACCAATTATGTCACAAACTCATCACTATCTTAGTCGCATTCCATTTTCTCAGGCAACATCAGCAGCTAGACTTTGAAACTATTGTCCTAACTTTGATCCAACAAAAACCTGAGTTAAAGAGATATTAAGTTCTAAAGGAAGGTATCTCGGTATCACACAACTTGGCAGAACACAGGTTAGCAGGACTGAAATGTTGAAGGATCTCAGAGTGGAGTCCATTAAAGATGATTGGGTCCATTGGGTGGTTAGAAACACATGAAATTCTCTCAGAAGGTTTGGCTAATTTCAAACTTCATTGCAACTAGAGAGTCATAGACCCTTCAGTCCAAGTCGTCCATGCTGACGTTTGCCAGCGTTTGACCCATATCCTTCTAAACCCTTCCTATTCATATACCTTCTAGGTGCCGTTTAATTGTTGCAATTGAACCAGCCTTCACCACTTCTGGCAGCGCATTCCATACACGTACCACCTTCTGCGTGAAAACATTGCTCTTTAAACCCTTTTCAAATCTTTCCCCTCTCACCTTAAACCTATGCTCTCTGGTTTTGGACTCCTCTATCCTGGGAAAAAGACCTTATCTATTCACCCTATCTAATCCAACCCCCAGCCTCAGACACCCCAAGAGAAAAGCCCTAGCCTATGAGGAGTCATAGATTTAAGACAGATGTCAGAGGCAGGTTCTTTACACAGAGAGTGGTAAGGGTGTGGAATGCCCTGCCTGCCAATGTAGTTAACTCAGCCACATTAGGGAGATTTAAACAATCTTTGGATAAGCACATGGATGATGATGGGATAATGTAGAGGTATGGGCTTTGATTAGTTCACAGGTTGGTGCAACATTGAGGGCCGAAGGGCCTTTTCTGCGCTGTATTGTTCTATGTTCTCTTCAGCTTCTCCCTATTGTTTAAACACTCCAGTCCCAGCAACATCCTTGGAAACTTTTTCTGCACTCGCTCAAATCTAATAACCTTTGGGTATAGGACTTGGGACATCATGTTGAGGTTGTTCAGGACACTGGTGAGACCTCTTCTAGAGTACTGTGTCCAGTTTTGGTCCGTCTTTTAAACAAAGGATGTTATTAAACTGGAGAAGGTTCAGAAAAGATTTGCCAGGATGTTGGCAGAAATGGAGAGTTTGAGGCTGGGACTTTTTTCACTGCAGCATGGAAGGCTGAAGGGTGACCTTGTGAGATGCATAAAAAATGAGGGGCACAGATAGGGTGAATAGCAAAACTTTTCACTGAGGTGGAAGAGTTGAAAACTAGGTAAGATGAGAAAGATTTAAAAAGGACCTGAGGGGCAATTTTTTTTAAACACGGAGTGGTTAGTGTGTGGAATGAACTACCAGGAGTGATGGACGTAGGTACAGTTACAACTTTTAAAACTCATTTGGATAAGTTCATGAAAGGTAAGGTTTAGAGATGTGGGCCAAATACAGGCAGGTGGAACTAGTTTGGGAACACTGTCGGCATGGACTAGTTGGACCGAAAGGTCCGTTTCTGTGCTGTATGTAGTTAAAAATCACAACACTACATTATAGTCCAACAGATCCATTTGGAAGTACAAGCTTTCAGAGCGCTGGCTACCTGACGAAAGAGCAGTGCTCCAAAAGCTTGTATCTCCCAGTATACCTGTTGGACTATAACCTGGTGTTGCGTGATTTTTAAACTTTGCCCATCCAGTCCAACACTGGCATCTCCAAATCTGTGCTCTACGATTCTGACTCTATAACATCCTTCCTATAGAAGGGCCATCGGAATTGCATGCAGTATTCTAAACTCCAATACTTAACTCCTATAATTCATTTACTGACCAATCACTGAACAGAATACCCAAGTCAAAGGAAATGTGCAGATACAAATTCAATGATAACCTCTGAGCATTAAAACCCTAAGAAGGGGCAGTTATGGGCTGCAATAGCAGTGAAGCCCACTTTTCTCTTCCCTACACTTCTCCATTGAAATGCCTTTAGATACACAAATCCAATTACAGTCCATTCTGGTCTGGTTCGATCTCAGAATAAATGCTCTCTAATAGTGACAGAATTACAAGAGAAGTGGCAAATAACACTTGGTGATGCAGTGTATCAGCTGGCCGGTCATTCATCTCTGGGAACTGAGTTCAAATATGTTTCAGACTGAGGAACTGAAAACCTTATCTTCATTGTGAAGATGTCAAGGTGAGAGAACACTCCACAACCACCTGCTGAAGGAGTATCACTCTGAAAGCTAGTGCGTCCAAATAAACCTGTTGGGCTATAAACTGGTGTTGAGTGATTTTTAAACTTTGTAGACCCCAGTCCAACACCGGCATCTCCAAGTCATGAGAGAATGTGGACAGTCTGAGCGCTCATCACAAAAACCCTATTCCTAAGATGGCCCCACAGTAGCGATCTGACTTGGAGACTGTGGGGCAGCCGATGTGAGAAACATTGTATATCAGACAGGCAGTAGCGCAGACGCCCATGTGGCATTCATGCTGAGAAATCAGGTGCTGTGGTGAACTCTTGAAAAGTAAAATTGAATTCTTTTGCTTTTGAAAGAACATATGGGAACTGTGAAATCTCGTCAGGCAATAAACTTGCAAACGGTCACAGTCATCTGCTCAATGGTGCCATCACTGCAGATTAAAGACTGCAGTATATTGCCAGGATTCAGAGAACCAGCACAAACTGAGCACCTCATTCTCAAGCTGGTGGTTATTCAAAACCTTGTTAAATTTCTTTTTTGCCTTGTGACCGCCTTGTTTTATTTTGTAATCACCAAGATTTAACATAAAGTACAAGGAACAGCTTTCAAATGACTTCAGCACATGTATGTTGAAAAACGTGATCTACTACGATGGACACAGAATGATGACGTGGGGAAACATATTTTGCATCACTCCAGGAAAGGTCCGTTCCCACCTTGTCAGGTGGTCAAAAGCGGTCCAGGACCTTCATTCGAGAGGACAGAGGAGACCCACACCTTAACCCGGATCCAGCCTTCCAACTAGGCACTGCCGTCTTGAATGGTCCTACCTGTCCATTTTCCTTCCTGTGTTGACTCTCCTGCTCCTCGGATGCTGCCTAACCTGCTGTACTCTTCCAGAGCCACACTTTGATTCTGATATCCAGCACCTTATACGTGTGTGCGCGCGTTCATGAGAATGAAAGGGCGAGAGAGAGAGCGAGAGCATGTGTGCGTGTGTGAGTGTGTGAGTGAGAGAGAGAGAAAAAGAAAGAAAGAAAGAGAGAGAGAGAATGACAGAGTGTATGTTTGTGTGTGCGCATGCTTGGTAAACTGTATGTGAGATACATTCTATTTTGCTCAAAAAGCGCACAATCTGCAGGCAGTCAATCCATGGGATATTTCACAAATTCCTACTATTGGAAATAGAATAGAATTAAGATTTGAATGCAGACAGTCTCTAACCTCACACCGTTAATGCATTGTCTAAGCTTTTATTGTGAAACTGTAAGTTATCTCAAGAAGGTGACTTAAAACAAGTTCTGGGATTTACATATTAATGAACCGAAATCTGCAACCCATTCTAAAAGGTGAAAGACTTAACAGCAATCTAGGTTTGTTCAATATATCATTTTAATTGCAATGCACGGTGACCTTTTGCTATAAATTCTGTGTCTTACGATCCTGCTTCACAGCTACCTGATGAAGGGGCGGTGCTCCAAAAGCTAGTGCTTCCAAATAAACCTGTCGGACTATAACCTGGTGTTGTGTGATTTTAACTTTGTCCACCCCAGTCCAACACAGTCCCCTCCACATCACATTTACTGATAACAACCACAAGCTGTTCAGGTATCAGAGAACCAATCACAGAAGGCTTTTACCAACAATAACTGGTCAAAAAATCCACAGGTCAAACAGCTACTAAGCTCTACTTACTTTTGGCTCCAGTTCATCTGCAGCCACACTTTAACCAAGGATCCAACAAGCAGCAGAATCAACAGGACTTACAATCAGTGACAATTTGCTTGCTTTCAGAGCCATCCTCCAGCAATCCTTTGTTCTTTTCACATCTCAGTCCACAATTAGAAATACAGGAAAATTAACAAGATACAGTCTTTATGCAAGGCCACCCCTCCTGATCTTTTCCAATGACAGTAGTACTGTCACAAAAATTTCTACAGCATGGGAGTTTGCACATCAACCGAGATAATACTGTGTTGACCGGTCACTTCAGAAACAACAGCAGCAACTTGCATTTGTACAGCACCTTGAAGACCATTCATGAGAGCATTATCCAAGCAAAATCTGACACCAAGCCATGAGGTCAGATGACAATAAAAACTTGGACAGACAGCCAAAGCCCCAGTTACCAATGATGAAGCAATTATAACATGGAAGCATGCAGGGACACAGAGGGCTGTAGGGCCAGAGGAGGTTACAGGAATGTGGAGAGGAAATGCCATGAAGGGTTTTGAACACAGGAGGAGAATTTTAAAAACAAGGGACAGCGTGTCCAGGAACCAATGTAAATCATGATGGGTGATCTGGACTTGATCAAACTTCAAATATGGGCAGCAATTTTGGAGAAGTTCAATTCTATGGAGGGTGGGAGGTGGGAAGCAGCCAGGAGGGTATTGGAGTGGTTCGTGTAGAGGTAACAAAGGCACGGCTTCAGCAGCAAAGAACAAGTTGAGGAAGGGACAGAATGGGTAGTCCTGCAAAGGTGGATATTGGCAGCCTCAGTGACGACGTGGATGTGGTCACAAACTCATCTCAGGATCAATCGAGAAGCCAAAGTAGTTCCCTCACTAATGTGTCTCTGATTTCATAAATAGCTGGACAGCAGTGATAACAGAATGCTTTACAGGACACTGTTAAGGTTAACATTCATACAAAGTACATTTAGCTGAGCACTGATGTTAATCATGTGTCGAGTACATCACGTCCAAACTGACTCTTAGTATGTGTCACTCGGAGATCAGGTTTGGTTCCGACTATAATATTGAAACCTGATTGAAAGCTGCTGTGACCAAGAGTCACCTAGACTCGAAACATGAGTTTGCTTCCTCTCGATGGATGCTGCCTGACCCGCTGGGCTCTCCAGATTCCAGCATCTGCAGTAATTTGCTCCTACTCTGTCAGGAGAGATCTGGTTCACATATAGTCAAGACACATCTACGGGTCTCAGATGTTAAAAGGCAACAGCTAAGATTCACTGACTTGGGAAAAAAAAGGTCTTCTGATCTATTGAGGTTAACTGGCTGTTTTCAAATGACTCCACTGACGCACTTTGTGGGGGAGAAGATGATCCAGTGTCAGGAATACATCTGCCAATTTGAATGACTCTCAGGCAACAAATCGAGATGTGGCTATGTATTCACTGCAGCACTAAATGACGATATTCAGCCATCAGTACAAAAATAATTCATTGATTACAATATACAGCAATGGGACCTGTAGCAACATGTTGCTTTCAGTATTCATGTGCGGATTTGTGATAAATACTGCAGTTACACATTAATAAACCTGCAATTGCATTTTTATTCATTGGATGGAACACATTACCAAAAAGGGAACAGCAATGCTCATTAATATTACATTTTGTCACACAATTAATGGAGCTGAAGATTTTTAAATGTTCTTTTAATATTACAAAAGCTGGTAGTATTCTGGTCATGTTTATAATGCCTTGCTGTACACCCCTACACTGATTTTTTTTAAACCAAGCCTTAACTCAGCCCTAGATTGGCAGGGGAAAGATCCACCGTTAAAGCTGTCCCAACCAACTCATTCCTTGCATTTTCAAGGAAACATTCCACAAATAGTAGGAAAATACTGATCAAACTCAACTGCAGAAACCTAGATCCTGGAAAGAAAATTGGTGGATGAGAAAAAGCCTTCATGCGAAAGGTATATATCTACATAATGATATAAGAGATAGATATTTTTAATCAACTTGCTTAGACATAGAATCATAGAATTTCTACTGCATAGAAAGAGACCAATCTGCCCATCGAGCCTGCACCAAGTCTCCAACCAGCATCCCATCCAAACCCAATCCCCCACACCACACTTCCGAGGGTGGTATGGACTTGATGGGAAGGATTGTCTGCTTCCACATTGTAGAGATTCTAACAGGAGGAAAAATAAGGGCAGAAAATAAGGGGTCTTTTCCCCATTCAGTCGTCTTTCACAGCAGCTGAAGCTCTGTTGAGTTTGTTGCTTCACCTTGACACTTCCTCACGGGTTAACAATCAAACTATCAGAGCAGAACCCAACACTGATTAATGAAGAGGCAATGCAGTGGCACTAGCAAGTGAGACAAACGTACTGCAATTTTAAAGAGAAAACTCTCACTGCGACCCAAATCATAGCTGGGCGCCTTGAGGTCAAACAGTGCCACTTCCACAGTTGAACAATCCCAGCTTTCAGATAAAGATTTTTTGTTAAAAACACACACATTCACAATACGACGGTATCCAGAAGAGACAACAATGAGTTTTTCCACCTTTCGGGTGCCCAAGCTTGAGTTGACAGTAAATGCCACAGTTCCACCAATAGAGAAACCCAAGTCTGTCAGAAATGCATAGCTATGAAAATCCAGGTCTGTAAGAGGTGTACAGCTATGGAAATCCCAGGTCTGTAAGAGGTATAGAGCTATGGAAATCCAGGTCTGTAAGAAGTGCATGGCTATGGATATCCAGGTCTGTAAGAGGTGTACAGCTATGGAAATCCAGGTCTGTAAGAGGTGTACAGCTATGGAAATCCAGGTCTGTAAGAGGTGTACAGCTATGGAAATCAAGTAGCACCCCATTCTAATAGCAAATCTCCAGGTGCATCCCTGGATAAAGCTATGGGTGGGGCCCAGTCTCTCTGTCTACACAAATTTATAAAAGGAGTTAGTGATTCAGAACAGCATCAGCAGCACAAGATCTGATTGAGGTTCAGGTGGCCTTTTTGTCTGTCTCATCGCCCTAATCTCATCGACAAATCATGGCAAAAGCTCATAGTTTAGTGACTTGCAAATAATCAAGGAACCTAAACTGGAGAAGATAAAAAATGTGTTCAAAGAGTAATCTTTTGGTCAGCCATTTCTTAGGGAATTTGAGAACATGTACTATTTTATATAGCTCATCGCCATTCTCCAGGCAGCACGTCCAAATGGCTAAAGCAGCAGATGTGGATGCCCATCCAGAGTCGTCTCCTCTGAAAGCCTTCAGTAGTCCCCAATTTATCACAACTCTCAACTCCTACACTGTACTTAGCTGAAAACAACTTATTCAATCACATGTCTCATACAGGCACACTCCTGCTCTCCCTCACAACCTGTACTTATGCAAGAACCACCTAACAACTGTCACAAAAATGTCACCAATGGTTTACTTAATTCAGACTGACCCAAAACCTCAACACAAGCTCAACTCCATTTCTTAATTAACAATGGTGTTCACACCATTCTATATTCTCAACTTTCCAACTAGGTCTTTGAAGTTTAAAAAACAGCTTTTATCCACAGAAAATTCATTTCTTGAACTCATCATCCACAAATGCTCCATGACAAATTCCATTATCAAAATAAATGAACCAACTTCATTCTTGCATCTCACTCTGTGACCACGACACAGGAAAGGTTCACAGTGCAGGAGCAGGAATGTCTGGAAAGAGTCACACTCATACACCCTGGAGGAGTTAGTTTTGAGTTGCATCAGAAAAACACAAGAGGGACAGACATGGCACTGATTGTTCTGTTCACACCCCTCCTGCACAATTGTTTTTTGATCATGTTTCAGGATCTCTGACAGTTAAATCAAAAGACTGTTCCACAGGAGGGGCGTGAATAGTACAAATCAAAAGTTGGAGGAGGTGGGAAGAACATTGCAGTGTTATTTAGCTCATTAACGTCCCTGATGTCCACATTGATTTTCTATTGTTCAGTTACTGCGCTGCTTCCTTATCGTATATGGAATTAACGCGGCCAATCCAGTACCAGGTTCATGACTGGGCTAATTCATAGGAACAGCAAACCTATGTTAAAAATGTCAGGATGCACAGAGTCTCACAGACACAGGCTCACACAAAGTTTGTCACTAGCCATCAGCTCTATGAATCACTTAATGAGGCGGTGTTAAAGACAATAGGGTTCCATCTGATACAGGGATTTATTCTGTGGAAGATGGAGAACAACCAGCCAAGACAATGGGTGAAAAGGGCCCCATTTTGCCAGGAGTTCAAACTGGACTTAAAGAAGTCTCACCTCAGTTGCACAGATAGGGTATTAGTGACCAGACAGTGGTGCTGGAAAAGCACAGCTGGTCAGGCAGCATCTGAGAAGCAGCAGAATCGACGCTCTGAGCATAAGCCCTTCATCAGGACTTCCTGATGAAGGGATCTTGCCTGAAACATCGATTCTCCTGCTTTGTGGATACTGCCTGACCGACTGTGCTTTTCCAGCACCACATTCTCGACTCTGATCTCCAACATCTGCAGTCCTCACTTTCTCTTCTGGCATTAGTGAGACCATGTCTGGAATATTGTACAGAGTTTTGGTGCCCATATTCAAGGATAAACTTGCACCGAAGATGGGTCAGCAAAGTTTCACTCCATTGACCCCGCGGATGAGAGAGTGATTCCACAACAATAGGTTGAGTAAATTGAATTTACATCCCCTGGAGAATAGAAAAATGAGAGACGAACTAATTGCAACATCCAAAATTCTGAAGGAACTCAATTGCTGAGAAGTTGTTTCCAGTGGTTGGAGATCCTAAATGGCAGCACAGTGGCTCAGTGGTTAGCATTGCTACCTCACAGTACCAGGGATTCTGGTTCAATTCCAGCCTCGGGGGACTCTCTGTGGAGTTTGCATGGTTCCCCTGTGTCTACGTGGGTTTCCTCTGGGTGCTCCGGTTTCCTCCCACAATCCAAAGATATGCAGGTCAGGTGAATTGGCCATGCTATATTGCCCATAGCGTTAGGTGCACTAGTTAGGGGTAAATATAGGATAGGGTTGGTGTGGACTTGTTGGGCCAAATGGCCTGTTTTCATGCTGTAGGTAATCTAATCTAAATGACAAGGGCGCAGTCTCAGGATAAGGGGCCAATCATTTAGGACTGAAATGATGAGAAGTAATTTCACTCCAAACTTTACGAATCATTGGAATTCTCTAGAAAGTTCCAGATGCACCAAGTAAAATGCCAACAGGACAAAGTAGTATTTTACTTGTTTTTTGTTAAAATTAGTTTTCATTATTTTATCATTTCCTTGTTAGGTATGTTCTCCTATTAAGATGTGACATTGGTAACACCTCCCAGTGTAGGAACCTCTGACAAAGCAGAATAAGGAAAATAGGTTTCCATATGAAATTTACTCTACTCAAAAGCCATGCCGTTGGTAAATGTTATAAAAATAATTAGGAAATATGTTTTTCAATTCACTGATCATGCATTCCTGCCTGGGAGCCAGGCATAAACAAAGCATGCCCCATAGACCAGGATTCTTGAGCTCACGTCCCGTGAGGTCAGTGAATTATCCACACTCTGTAGACTAACCTGCAAAATATGGTGATGACACACTCATTAATAGATCTTCTGCAGAAGTTAAGATACTGATGGAAAATAATCCTAATGAGGCCTAATGAGTGACCATACTAACAAACAAACAACCCAAGTTAATGCATGTTCCCTAAGAATCTGTTCTATGACCCATGAATGCTACCTGCACAAGATGATTTAACACATTGCTTTTGGCTTTTTAAAATATCAATAGTTAGCTCCTCGAGTTAGATCCAAGTCAATGCTGTCAAACTAACCAGAAGCCTTACAGACATAAACAGAATCCTTAGTGTGGAAACAGGGCCTTCAGCCCAAAACATCCATACTAACGCTCTGAAGAGTAACCCCCCAGACCCATTCCCCCTATCCTATATTTACCCCTGACAAATGCACCTCACCTTCACACCCCTGAACACTATGAGCAATTTAGCAAGGCTAATCCACCTAACCTGCACATCTTTGGATTGAGAGAGGAAATGGAGCACCCAGAGGAAATCCTCGCAGACACGGGGAGGATGTGCAATCTCCACACAGACAGACAGTCGCTTGAGGATGGAATTGAACCTGGGTCCCTGGCGCTGTGAGGCAGCAGTGTTAACCACTGAGCCACTATGCCGCCCCATGTTTGTCACCATAATGAAGAGTTTCCAATCAGGATTATAAATATAATCGATTCAGATACACAGGCTTGCTATGGATTTTACATCATCTGTCAAACACTTCACATTCCAGAAAACCAAAAAAGGTGCAAACTGACCACAGTGAGACTTCAAAACACGCCATTGCTGGTTCACTAGTTAGAATCAAACCAGTGACATTAAAGCATAGCTAGAAAAACTCAGCAGGTCTGGCAGCATCTGTGGAGAGAGAAAAAGAGTTAACGTTGAATCCACTGACCCGAAATATTAACTCTGCTTTCTCTCCACAGATGTTATTAGACTACAGAGTTTCTCCAGCAATTTCTGCTTTTTTTTTACTCCACAACTGTAATTTTTTGATTTACATGATAACATTCCCACATTACAACAGTGACCACACTACAGGAATACTCTACTGGTTTCATGGCATTTTAGGGTATTGCAACACCAGAGAACTCCCAATGTAAATGTCAGGATCACTGACAGGAGGATCAACAGGGTCCGATCTGTCAACAATAAGGTGGAATCCTGCCTTTGTAATGATAACATTTAAAGAATTAACGGATCAGATTTCAGAAAGTCCAAGTGTGGTACATCTATTTGGAAAGGCAAGGACTGATTCGGGATGGTCAACATGGCTTTGTGCGTGGGAAATCATGTCTCACAGACTTGGTTGAGTTTTTGAAGAAGTAACAAAGAGGATTGATGATGGCAGAGCAGTAGATGTGATCTATATGGACTACAGTAAGGCGTTCGACAAGGTTCCCCATGGGAGACTGATTAGCAAGGTTAGATCTCATGGAATACAGGGAGAACTAGCCATTTGGATACAGAACTGGCTCAAAGGTAGAAGACAGAAGGTGGTCGTGGAGGGTTGTTTTTCAGACTGGAGGCCTATGACCAGTGGAGTGCTACAAGAATCTGTGCTGGGCACTCTACTTTTTGACATTTACATAAATGATTTGGATGCGAGTATAAAAGGTACAGTTAGTAAGTTTGCAGATGACACCAAAATTGGAGGTGTAGTGGACAGCAAAGAGGGTTATCTCAGATTACAACAGGATCTTGATCAAATGGGCCAATGGGCTGAGAAGTAGCAGATGGAGTTTAATTCAGATAAATGCGAGGTGTTGCATTTTGGGAGGTCTTGTACATTTAATGGTAAGGTCCTAGGGAGTGTTGCTGAACAAAGAGACCTTGGAGCGCAGGTTCAAAGCTCCTTGAAAGTGGAGTTGCAGGTAGATAGGATAGTGAAGAAGGCTTATGGTATGCTTTCCTTTATTGGTTAAAGTATTGAGTACAGGAGTTGGGAGGTCATGTTGTGGCTGTACAGGACATTGGTTAGGCCACTGTTGGAATATTGTGTGCAATTCTGGTCTCCTTCCTATTGGAAAGATGTGGTGAAACTTGAAAGGGTTCAGAAATGATTTACAAAGATGTTGCTAGGGTTGGAGGATGAGAGCTACAGGGAGAGGCTGAACAGGCTGGGGTTGTTTTCCCTGGAGCGTCGGAGGCTGAGGGGTGACCTTATAGAGGTTTACAAAATTATGAGGGGCATGGATAGGATAAATAGACAAAGTCTTTTCCCTCGGGTGGGGGAGTCCAGAGCTAGAGGGCATAGGTTTAGGGTGAGAGGGGAAAAGATATAACAGAGACCTAAAGGCAACTTTTTCACACAGAAGGTGGTACATGTATGGAATGAGCTGCCAGAGGATGTGGTGGAGGCTGGTACAATTGCAACATTTAAGAGGCATTTGGATGGGTATATGAATAGGAAGGTTTTGGAGGGATATGGGCTGGGTGCTGGCAGGTGGGACTAGACTGGGTTGGGATATCTGGTTGGACCAAAGGGGTTTGTTCCATGCTGTACATCTCTATGACTCCATATACTCCTGAAGCTCCAATTTTACTAAAAACAAAAGAACAATTCTGCAACAATTTGGTCTCGTCCCCTTTTCACATCCTCAGTATGAAGCAAGAGATTTGTGATAATGCAAAGTCTGTGTGTTGTCCACATGAGCCAGGGCAACGTAACTTCAAGATTCTAAACTAGCCAGCTATGAACATTGAGTTACCACACTCCCGAAATCAATCCTTGGGGTACGATGAAATGTGGTAAAATCAAACAATGACTACCCTTCCAAGCATTAATTATTGGTTATCTATAATCTAGCTAACTTTAAAATTGAATTTTCCACTTCTCTCGTAATTTAACAGTTTCTGTCTGCCAGTAGCCTCCTATGAAACAACAATTACTGTATTTTCTAAAAGTGAAAATGTATCACATCTATTAGCCTCATTACATTCTCAAGAAATCCCCTGCATAAATTTTAGATTCAGAAGCTTCCTCTCTTCATTTTTTTAAAACTGTTTCCCCAACATTGACACCAACAGTTTATTTTTCCCTGGACATAAAGTTGGCATATTTCCAACCTCGCTTTTGATGCTCATGAAATCGGAGTGTGGTATCTTCCAAGCATGGCTGTTGTTATCCCAGACTCAACAAACAAGCTTTTCCACAATAACACCCTCATATACCTCAGATTTCTTAAACGGGCCTTTTTATCCCCTATGTTTGGAGTTAATTACCTAGCGCTATTGTTTCTGAAAAAAGTAAAGAAGGGTATTTTGTTTTACTCATTCACAGGATGAGGGCATCTCTGGCTAGGCCACCATTTGCTCAGAGGGCAGCTCAGAGTCAACCACATTGCTGTGGGTCTGGACTCACATGTAGGGCCAGACCAGGTAAGAAGGGCAGTTTCCTTCGCTAAGAGGCATTAGTGAACTAGATGGGTTTTCCTGACAAATTGACAATAGATTCATGGTCATCATTAGCTCTAAATTCAGATACTTATCGAATTTAAATTCCACCATGTGCTGGGGCAGGATTGGAACCCAGGTCCTTAAAACATTATCTGGGCTCTGAACTAACAGTACAACAATAATACCATTCGGCCTCCCCTATTATACAGCGCATTTATACAGTGCCTTTCAAGTCCATCAGAATCTTCAATGATAACAGCAGGTACTGAAATACTTTGATTTCTTTGAAGTCACTGTTATAATGTAGGAAATGCAATGGGAAAATATATTGGAAACATATTGGTGATAAGAGGAACAAAATGAGTATTCTTCCATCTAAGACACTGCTGGGGAAATAAATATTTGCAACAGATGCCATGATCTGCTCCTCCAATGTTTCATCTCTTCATCATTTACATTTTTAAAAATTTCTTAATTATAAATACAACAAAGTGTTCCAACTGGCTCTTTTCCTGAACAATGTGTCTTGGTGACACAATGCCAAGATATTTTATGAGAGATGTTTATAGGTTGATAAATAACCAATGTCCTAAATATA
This sequence comes from Hemiscyllium ocellatum, assembly GCF_020745735.1. NCBI lineage: Eukaryota > Metazoa > Chordata > Chondrichthyes > Orectolobiformes > Hemiscylliidae > Hemiscyllium > Hemiscyllium ocellatum. The sequence goes on along the minus strand of NC_083421.1, from coordinate 25,925,575 downwards.
TTGGATCATGAGTTTGCGCATGCCCAATCAGAGCAAACGTATTGGTATTTGCCCCAGAAGTCTATTTGATATCGGATTTTCTGATTGAACACATGCAGCTAAGAATATAAATAATTGGATTCCTGTATTACTCACAGTCACAATAAAGAAACATGACTCCCAACATTCAGGAAAGTCACTTAACTAGCACCTTTTACATCCCAAAATGTTTCCCAGCCAATCAACTTCAACAAATTGCAGTCAATATGGTTATATAGGACAAGCATGGCAGCCTATCTGCAAACAGCAAGATCCCACAAAGAACAAATGAGATAAATGACCAGGTCAGGCTTCAACTGACTTTTTGCGGCACTCAATTCACCATGATTCTGACATGCACGAGCCCGGTATTTATCACTTTATCTTTGTCCTTCATTTCAGTGCAATATAAACAACGCAACAATACCAGTGGCTACCAGAATGCAGGCTTTTAGAAAGTCTTGCAAGAAAAACTGAATATAAAGGTAAGCGCAAGTAATAACAGACAAAGGTGCAATTAATTTGCTCATATACTCCCTTTGCTTTGTGACGGCCAATTAACACTATCATCTTTCCAGTCTAGCTCCTGACAAAACTATCTCATCAAGTGGACCAGTTGGGTCATATCCCTTGGAATTGGATTTCACGACAGGAGAAAAGTTTCCTGACATAATAATGCAAAATCAAAATGCCCTACGTTACAGAGATGGACAAGGTTTGCAGCATTAAAATAAGCCTCATGTTCTTCAAAAGAAAGTCTCCCATTGTTGAGCTAGCAGATGTGAAGACTCCACGTATATTAACTGGGACCATCAATAAGGATTCCTCCGCAGAATTATTGTGTGTAAATGAGCGCTACTCAACCCTGGAGCACATAATAACTAGTGATTTTCATTTCTATGTTGCGTTAATACAGTAGGGGTCATGTCATTTTGACAGATCTATCCTTCTGGCCCAACATACATTATTAATATTGTTTAACTAACACATGCATCCAAGCCCCATCTGAGGTTCTAATGTGTTGTGTCCTTTTCAATCATTTGTCTTAAAACAAACAAACAAACAGTCACTCATATTGTTTCTAAGCATCCGCCATGTGCGCTCTGCTGCAATATCACCAATAACATCAAAATGCTTTAACAGTGTAACTCAGTGTTAACTCTTCAGTTGTCATTTAAAGTGCTCGAGATGTACAGCATGAAAACAGACCCTTCAGTCCCACTTGCCTATGCTGGCTAGATATCCTAAATAAATCTCGCCACATTTGTCAGCATTTGGTCCATATCCCTCTAAACCCTTCCTATTCATACATACATCCAGGTGCCTTTTAAATGTTGTAATCGTACTAGCCTCCACCACTTCCTCTGGCAGCTCATTCATACTTTTCCAGCTCATGGAGAGACAGATCCAACTTTTGCTCCAAGTGTTACACGAATCAAAATACTCTTGGGCTCGAAAGGATGGTGCTCATCGTTAACACAGCCAACGTGGAACTAGAACACAGCCACTTTCGCACTTCCTTCAATCCCAGTGATCTGGATTGAGCCATCAAGTGGCAGATGGTTGATCGCAGCCATTCATACAATGCCTACAGTGTGGAAGCATGCCATTCAGCCCATCGAGTCCACACTTTGCCCTCCAAAGAGTATTCCACTGCCCATTTATGAAGATCTACCACCCAGCTTTATAAGTGGGCTCTACCACTTGTCTATTTCCTTCTTCCTCTCAGTCAGCACTCTTTCCTGTAATGCTCAGAACTTTAAAACATACAACATGCATCAAACTTGAAATACCTTGATGATGCAAATTACTATAGATGGTGGAATCTATAGTGAAAACAAAAAATATTGAAGCAGGTCAGGCAGCATCCATGGATAGAGAGCAAGCTAATGTTGAGTCTAGATGACGCATCGTTAGGAATGACACGAAGGGTGAAGGAGGAAGCATTTATACAATGTGTGTGGGGTGTGCCGTGCATGTGCGTGTGCATGCGTGAGTGCGCGCGCGTGTGTGTGTGTGTGTGTGTGCACATGGTGTGTGTGTGTGTGTGTGTGTGTGGTGTGTGCGTGTGCGCGCATGGGGTGTCTGTGTGGCATGTGTGTGTGTGGGGGGTGTGTGGTGTCTGTGTGTTTGCACACGCGGGGTGCGTGTGAGATGCAGGCGCACAGGTTGTGTGTGGTGCGTGCGCGCGCATGGGGTACCTGTATGATGTGTGAGGTGTGTGCACACGCACATGGGGTGTTTGTGTGGCGTGTGTGCACGCGTGTGTGTGTGCGTGCGTGCGCGGGGTGCACGCTTGTGTGTGGTGCGCGCGTGCAAGTGTGTGATGTGCAAGATGTGCGTGGTGCGCGTGAGAGTGTGTGGTGCGCGCGTGCGTGTGTGTGGTGCACGTGAGAATGTGTGGTGCGCGTGCAAGTGTGTGATATGCGAGAGTGCATGTGGTGTGCGCGTGTGTGTGGTGCACAAGAGTGTGTGTGGTGCACAAGAGTGTATGATGCGCGTGCAAGTGTGTGATGTGCGAGTGTGCATATGGTGCGCGTGTGTGTGGTGTGCATCTACGTATCGTGCAAATGTGCGTGTGTGTGTGGTGCGCGCGTGTGGGGTGCGTATGTGGGTGTGCGTGGGGTACCTGTGTAGTGTGTGTATGTGTGCATGGGGTGCCTGCATGGTGTGTGTGGGGTGCCTGTGTGGTGCATGTGTGTGTGTGTGCACGTGTGCATGGGGTGTCTGTGTAGTGCGTGTATGGTATGCAAACTTACTTCCAGAACCTCAACCTGAGCTACAAATCTTCTCAAAATTCGCTAATATCGAATTCCTTTTTGAAAGCAGTCAATATTTCAGCTTTAACCGCTTTCTGTCCGGGTGAGCCTGTGGAAATCACCGCTCTCTGGGTGAAGTCGTTTCTCCTCATCCCAGCCACTGATACCACTGCTCAGGGAAAACTGACACCAACTAGACAGCAGAGGTTTGTTTTTTTGTTTTACTTCTTACAGAGTTAGATAGACACATTTCAATTGCAAATACCTATACAATCGCTTTGATTCTGCCTTGGGGAGAATGAGGACTGATGAAGGGATCGTGCCTGAAACGTTGACTCTCCTGCTCATGGGATGCTGCCTGACCTGCTGTGCTTTTCCAGCACCGCACTCTTGATTCTGCCTTGTCAACCCACAGCATTGTCAGGTTGACCACTGTGATGGAAGGAGCTGTAGGGTCTAACATTATTTGCTCCCACGTGCTTCCCAACTGAAGTACCAATGGGAGAGGTCTCAGCAACAGACTACACTCCTGCTGAGGGAACAGTGTGTGACAGCAAGAGAATGAACGAGTATGTGGCTAATCTGCAGATGAAATGGGGTCTGTGACGACAAAAGTTTTTAAGAACAGAGTAAGATAATCAGATATAATGGATGCTTATGAAGACAATTATTGAAAAAAAATTCAGGAGATATGGCATTTCTTGTCTGTGCCAGCCAGGCTTGCTCATCATTTGCGGTCTCTGGGGTGAGACCTCTCTTCAGCCTGTGTACTAAAGGGACACCCACAGAGGGGTCCAAAAAGGGGCCCAGGTTTTTGATCCAAAAACTATAATGGAACCGCAAAGCATAAGCGAAATTCAGATGAAGTGTGAGAGCTTGGGGTCATGCTATTCCCACATGTCTACTATCCACATCCACCTGGGGTTTATGAGATTGATAGGTGTTGTCAAAGAAGCCATGACAATTTGCCGCAATGCAGCCTGCAGACAGTACACACTGCAGTCATGGAGCGCCAGGCGACGTGGCTTCATTTGTGGATGGACAACCTCAGCAGATCTCCTGTACCCCAAATGTACAGTTCCATTAAAAGGAGGAGTTGGCTGCCTGTGTCACGTAAAGTTAAGTTAAAGTTAAAGGCCATCAGAACAACAGAATTTAGCAGGCACTTCCACTCTGTCATCATATGAAACTCAAATGGTGGAAATGCAAGGAGGTCTGAATTGTGTTGTGGTCAGTTTCTACACAAAAGCCAACAAACAGCAATTGAATACATGAGCTTCATTTCTACTGGTGTCGACTGAAGGAGAAAGGTTTGGCCAAGCCTAAGCTCTTCTGAGCATAATACCAAGGAATCGCTCGTACCATTAGATCATTTACCATCACTTAGAAGAACAGGTTTAATTATTCATCCTTGGAACCTCATTTCCCTTAGTACCACAGAGAAGCATCAGTCTGGATTACACCTGCTTAAGTCTCTGGTGTGAGATTTGAATTGAGAACGTTTTGACAAAGAGCAAATAGTGTTGCTCTTAATAGGGTGGTAGTGATTAGATTTAGTATTTAACACAATGAGGATTGTGTGGCATCGCAATGATTTTGTATCACACTGTCCTCTGGGTCTCAGTTTGTTTGTTTTTATTCTCCCATCCAACTGCAATTAAACTTCCAAATTCATTAAAGTAATAAACAGTTAGTAAATTATTAAATTTGTTTGTGCAAGTTTCTCAGAAGATGAACAGACAACAGGTTTCCAAAGTACAATTGCTGCAAACCCAAACCACTGCCGACGAACACACTAATAGCTTTAATTTGACAAATGAAGTCATTAATAAATACATTGCACAGTATCATATATTAATCCATGCCGTAACAGGTTAATACAGGCATCAGATTATTTTGTTTCATTTTATTTTGCACGTTAATACTTTGGTAAAAACGTGATAAATTGAACACTCAGCAAACAAGATTCTGATCATCTCAAAGGTTAAAGTCAGGATGAATTTCTGGTGGTGACCACAGCTGCAATTTCAATTCAAGCACCAATCCAAATGTGAATTATTGCAGTAAAATTATTTTGTTTAACGCAGTTACTAGCACTTATTATTCCCAGGTCAGACATTTGGTGAATATTCCAAGTCCTGAGTGAATGATTTAAGTTAAAGCAATACAGAGATAGATACACATTTTACAAACAATGCTTAAAAATCTCCCCTGCAAGTTCCGGTGGATATTGAATCTTTAGTACTTTAAAAATAAAACCCTGGCTTCTAGTTACTGGATAGTAATCTAGACTGTGGATCTCAAGTTCCCTCCTCTGCAACTTATGGATAGAGAGACATCAGACACAGGTCCTTCGTGATCCAACATAAAGAGAAGGTTTTGCATTTATGTAGCATCCTTCATGACCTTCAAGACATTGGTCAGACTATATGTGGAGTACTGTGTACAATTCTGGTTGCCCTGCTGTAGGATGGATGTTTTTAAGTTGGAAAGGGTGCAAAAAAGGATTGACAAGGATATTACCAAGACTGAAAAAGGTTTGAGCTATAGGGAGAGGTTGGATAGCCTGGGACTTTTTTCACTAGAGCTTAGGAGGCTGAGAGGTGACCTTATTGAGGTTTATAAAACCATGAGGAAACAGATAAGATGAATAGCCAAGGTCTTTTTCTCAGGGTAGGGAAAAGGATAGAGGGCATTAATTTAAAGTGAGAGTGGAAAGGTTTAAAAAGGGACCCGAGAGGCAACTTTTTCAGAGAGATGTTGCATATAAGGAACGAGCTGCCAAAGGAAGGGAACGAGGTGGGTGGAATTACAACATTTAAAAGACATTTGGACAGGTATACGAATAGGGCAGCTTAGACAGTTATAGGCCAAATGCAGGTAAATGGGATTACTTCAGTTCAGGAAACCTGGTCAGCATGGGGGAGTTGGGCTGAAGGGCCTGTTTCTGTGCTGTACAGTATAAATCCATGACCACTGGCCATCCAAAAGTGCTTTGCAAGATGCTTTGCAGTCTGTGTGGTTTAACAATGCACTGGGAGATTGATATTCATGGATTCTCTTGAAGTACACCCACCATTTCTGTGTCAAAATGTGTGGTGCTGGAAAAGCACAGCAGGTCAGACAGCATCCAAGGAGGAGGAGAATCAACATTCCAGGCACAAGCCCTTCATTCCCAACGTCAACTCTCCTGCTCCTCGGATGCTGCCTGACCTGCTGTGCTTTTCCAGCCCCACACTTTTCGACTCTGGCTCCCCAGCATCTGCAGTCCTCACTTTCTCCACCATTTCTAGGGTCATCCAGGAATGAGTTGCCAGTGTCAAGTCATTACACAGAGCAGCTCATGACTGAAGCTATGTTCATCTCACAGGATGAAGTGTAACGGGAGGTTAGGAAAGGGTTTTAATTGGAGCACTGGCTCCCCGGTTTACCACTGAGAGGTTATATTCATGCACCAGCTAGGTATTGGCCAGCACAGATAGCCCAGCTCCCAACTGGGAAACTTCACTCCACATCTCTGTGGCATACTCAGTCAGTCCTTTCCCTGTCTGCCCACTGTTCATAGGCAGACAGTCAACACCATCCCCACTCCATCCCCATTCATCCATTCCTAAAACAACCAAAGTCGGGAACACATTGCAAACTAACATGGTACTGCACCAAGCCCTCAAAACACCCTCCTGGCTACAAAGTATATCAGGAAATTCTGCCTGAGAATCAGAGAATCGCCACAGTTCAGAAGCAAGCCATTCAGCCCATCAAGTCCACACCGATCCTCCAAAGAGCATCCTACCCAGACCAACCCTCTTACCCCTAAACCTGTAACCTTGCATTTCCGACGGCCAATCCACATAACCAGCACATCTTTGGACTGTGGCAGGTAACTGGAGCACCTGGAGAAAACCCAAGCAAACACGGGGAGAATGTGCATATGCCACACTCGCCCAAGGGTGGAATCGAACCTGGGTCCCTGACGGTGTGAGGCAGTAGTGCTAACACTGAGCCACCGTGCTGCCCCTAATTACAACAAGCAAGGACTTGGAGTTTGGAACACCAGGTGACGGAGGGGGCACCATAATAAGTGAAGGTACAATATCAAATTTATTCATTGCACATGGTGCATTATCTTCCACACCATCCCATTTCCGACTGATTATCCTGGAGTCTCTCATCCTCGGGCTTTTGCTAACAATTTTCGGATGCACCTTTCTCACCAGAGTACACGACGGAATTCCAACTTAGCTCAGTCATCGTCATCATTACGTTGAGTGCTCTGCCCTAAGACAGGTCCTTGACTGCTCCTGCTTTCATCTTCCATCAGAAGGTGGAGAAGGGAACATTTCAGGGACAAGCAGAAGGCAGTTTTTGTTTTGGTTCTTCTCTGACTTGGTTGGATGTAAAAGATCCCTTGGCAGTATTTCAAAGAACACTAGCGCCCTTACCAATATTCAACCTGCATCACAAGCGCAGATTATTTCCATTATCATACTGCATTTCAAGGAGCTCGCCTTGCCCAATTCAGCAAGCACGCTTCCTACTTTATACATCAACTGCACTTTAAAAGTACTTAATTCGCTGTAAATCACTGACAGCCACCTGATGAATGAGCATTGCTCTGAAAGCTAGTGCTTTCAAATAAACCTACTGGACTATAACCTGGTGTTGTGAGGTTTTTAATTTTGTCCACCCCAATCTAACACAGGCACCTCAAAATCATGACGGAGATATCTTCTGGCGTGAAACATGCAATGTAAATGTATGTCTTCCTTTGTTGAATGGTTGGTCAGACTTGCAAGAGTCACGAATAAAAAGGAATTTGCTTCTCTTAACCCCGCCAAAGCAATGCTAAATTACTAAAAGAGCTCGGCAGCTGTACTTCAGTAACCAGCGAGTGATTTTCCTGTATTTGCATTCCCTGTGAGACAGTGTCAGTTGGTGATGATGATTCACTTGCTGAACAAATGCAGAAGAGAAAATAATGTGAAGCTTGCAGTGATGGAAACGCCTCCAAGTTCGTGGTTCCCATGGCAACTGGAGTTTCATAAAAGCTGTAGCACAGGGGCGGTAATGTGAACAACATGGACCAAATAATTAGACTCATGCTTTCTGGCAACTTCCAGTACAGACTGAGCAGCAGCTCCAAGTAGCCTCTTGACAGTGTGGATCATTGTGAAACCCATCAGTTACCAAGCAAGCTGCTTTGTCAGAGACGGTGCCAGCAACTTTGCATAGAAACCGAGTGAACTAACAACCCAAATGGACCCTGATGAAAATCTGCTCACTTCTTCATTGTCCAGAGATTATTCCTTTCTCATGAATGTTTAAAAGTTTAAAGGATGTTTTCCTCAAACACTCAAACGAATCCAGTTGAAATATTACAGTACAGAACTGCAGGCAGATTACTGATGTCCCCTAAACTCCAGAGAAAAGATTAGATTAGACTAGAATCTTTACAGCGTGGAAACAGGCCCTTCGGCCCAACAAGTCCACACCAACCCTCTGAACAGTAGCCCACCCAGTCCCATTCCACTCTGACTAATGCACACTATGGGCAATTTAGCATGGCCAATTCACCTAACCTGCACATCTTTGGACTGTGGGAGGAAACTGGAGCACCCAAAGGAAACCCACGCAGACACAGGGAGAATGTGCAAACTCCACACAGACAGTTGCCCGAGGCTGGAATTGAACCCAGGTCCCTGGGTAAATGGTTGAGTGGGTGGAAGGGGGAGGCTGCTTTGATAAAGAGGACATGCAAAAGGGGCCAAGTTTTCTGAAGAAGAGTCACTGCTCCTGAAACATTAACTCTATTTCTCTCTCCACTGATGGTGCCAGATCTGCTGAGTTTCTCCAGCATTCGCTGTTTTTGTTTGGTCCAAGTTTCTAAAATCAGGTTGCCAAAACACACAGGACCCATCCCACCAGATACACAAATGAAAGACAAGATCCTGGGAACTAGTTAGGCGGCATGTTTAAATCACCAGACACGTCCACTAACTCAGCAGAAATCAGTGGACAGCTAACCTGAAAGTAGCTATGATCCCTTTAAGTAGATTTGCAGGAATTGAGGTGGGTGGGGCTGGGCGAGGTGGTGGGCGGGGATGTGTCCTTCCTACCCCGAGTCCGTGTTCAGTTGTAGAAAGTTAAGAGAACGCATCACCTGGAGTTGGGCTCAAACGGACATCGAATACTGCCTACTTTGCCCACTTCCAAACCACATTTCTAACTTCCCCAAAAACAGCATGACCTACACAAGTACACAGACGTGTGGTACAGCCAGCACTGTGGATTCAAATTGCTCCCCGCAGCTCTGAAAATGAGGGAGTCACACATCTTAAGTTTTACAACCTTACTCCTTACAAACGGAGGCAGATACCATCTAATGCTTTGATGGAACTATCTTCAGGTAACAACGTGTGAAGTCTGCTGATAATGGCTTGCCCAGAGCTACATCAAATCTCTGTGGACATTATTAGTGGAGACAGGCAGACTTGCTCTAACTCCTGACGCTGAAATCGAGATTGCAATCATTTTACCCATATCTCTGAACAAATCATCGACTCGGAGCTAAATTGAAGAGGGGGTTAGTGATGAAGTTGTGGCCGTAGCAAAATTTTCAGACAAAATTCACTTTGCAAAATGCTAACAAAACTCTGGAAATAACACATCACCATGTCGATACTGATATTTTGCTTTAAACCAGGACAAAAGAATATCACAGCTCAATCATCAGTAAATAAATGGACTGTGGGTTGTGTGACTGACCCATAAAACGTGGACCATAAAGTCAAAGGTCTGATTGCCAGTCTGTGCTGTGTTAGCCAATGTCACCTGGAGCTGTTGAGTTCAACATCTTCAAATTGTGTACATTTCTTCCGGTTCTTTCAGCTTATTATCATATCCTCCCCTCCCTCCATCCTAATTACTAGGCCAAAGTGAGGGCTTTTGCCCGAAGCGTTGACCTTACTGCTCCTCGGATGCTGCCTGAACTGCTGTGCTTTTCCAGCACCACTAATCCAGAATCTGGTTTCCAGTATCTGCAGTCATTGTTTTTACCAAAGTGAAGATGGTAGATGCTGGAGATTAGAGTCGAGAGTGTGGCACTGGAAAAACACAGGTCAGGCAGCATCAGAGGAGCAGGAGAATTGATGTTTCGGGCATAAGCCATTCATCAGGAATGAGGGCATTGTCCTGCTCCTTGGATGTTGCCTGATCTGTTGTGCTTTTCCAGCACCACCCTCTCCATCCTAATTACTGTCCTTTCAAGTGTGGCAGGAGACGCCGCATTGTTCTGCCATTCTCACATTCCAATCGCCTTATCTGAATCATGTCCAACACCGGCACCTCCAAAATCTATCTGAATCATCAGCACCTTTTCATCACTGTCACCCTACACTCACAAACCATCCTCCCCCAGAGAGACTGACAAATCAAGGAACATTTTGAGCACAATTACACACAGTGAACTCGGAGAAAAAAAACAGGGCAGAGCTGTAGCACGGTGACTCAGTGGTGAGCACTGCTGCCTCACACTGCCAGGGGTTCAATTCCACCTTCAGGTGACTGTTTATGTGGAGTTTGCACATTCTCCCGGTGCCTGCATGAGTTTCCTTTGGTTTCCTCCCACAGTCCAAAGATGTGCGGGTTAGGTGCATTGGCCATGCTAAATTGCCCGTAGTGTACAGGGATTTTTTTTTTCAGATTAGATTCTTTACAGGGTGGAAACAGATCCTTCGGCCCAACCAGTCCACATCGACCCTCCGAAGAGTAACCCACCCAGACCCATTTCCCTCTGACTAACATACCTAACACGATGGGCAATTTAACATTTGTAGGATAGGTGCATTAGTCAGGAGTAAATGTAGGGTAACAGGATAGGAGAATGGGTCTGGGACGGTTACTTTTCGGAGGGTCAGTGTGGACTTGATGGACCGAAGGGCCTGTTTCCACACTTTCAGGATTCCATGATTACACCAGGAAATGAGCCAACCCCACCCATTGCAGTTCCTATTCTGTGTGCACTTCTCGACTTTTAACAAGCAGTTACATTACCACACAGGTGATGACATCACTAGCTCCTGTAATAAGACATTTCAGGCTGTTAATTAATTTAATTCTGTTTCACTATCATCTGGGGTAGGTTTTGACTGTGTATTGTGACAGGGAACAAAAGATCATTGTTCTGATGTCTCTCCACACAAGAGTAGAAATCGCTTGTACTTTGAAAGCTAACAAATGAAAGGGAAGATTTGAATTAATGCAGGCCTCTGACACTCTCGACATGTCCCAAAGTGGTTTATTAAGTACTTGTTAAAGTCCTAGTCACTGTTGTTATGCAGAAAATGTGGTAACCTTGTGTACACAGCATATCCCCACAGACAGCACTGTCACAAATATCAAGATATGCTTTTCAATATCAATAAAGTGCTGGTTGAGGGATAAGCACTGGTCTGAACACTAGAGATAACTCCTCTGCTCTTTTTGTTTGAAATCGTGCAATCTTGCACATCCACATGTGCCGCTAAAATTGGGTTTCAGATTAGCATCTTAACCTGCACACCACCTTCTCCAACTAGAATATTCTCCACATCATGTTCACGAGTATTTGACGTGAAAGCCCACCAAACTTTCTGACTCATAGATACGACCGCTACCAAAAGAGTCATCTAAACCCTTGGTGCTGGAGGAACACTGTCTAGTTTTTACTGTGTCAGTTGAATGTGATAGAAATGAGAAATAAAACCTACTCGACTCTAAAATGCCATACACACACAGGAATGGTACTGACTTCATCAGCAGCCAAGTCACCCTGCAGGATCTGTTATATTATTTTGAATAAAGTTAAAAATCACAACACCAGGTTACAGTCCAACAGGTTTATTTGGAAGCACTAGCTTTCGGAGCACTGCTCCTTCATCAAGTAGCTACACTGTCAGAAGTGCTCCGAAAGCTAGTGCTTCCAAATAAACCTGTTGGACTCTAACCTGGTGTTGAGAGATTTTTAACGTTGTACACCCCAGTCCAACCCCAGCTCCTCCAAATCATAGATTGAATAATATAGCTTTTAAAAAAACAAGTTTTGAGAAGATTTGTAGCTCTAGTTGAGGTGTTTGCTTCAGCCAGAGGCTCACTGAAGATGTTGTCTAGTATGGTGACGCAACATCCGAAAACTAACCTTCCAGTTCAGTGAGCAAACCTACATCCAGAGTTTTAAAAAAAGAAGAAATGAGTCCTTGCTATTTGAATATATCTGTACAATACTGGACCAAGCAGAATGGTGAGAGTCACAGAGTCATAGAATACAGAAGAGGCCCTTTGGTCCATTAAGTGTACACCAACAAAACAAACACTAAATCTGCACTCATCCCACTTTCCAGCACTAGGCCCAAAGCCTTGAATATTATGACACAGAGTTCATCCAAGTATTTTTTAAAGCTTGAGCTCAACTGCTCCCATATGCAATGCACTCCAGATTCCCACCACCCTTTGAGTGAAAAAGGTTTATCAACAAACCTCCTTTAAACTTCCTGCCTTTCACCTTATAACTATGCCCTCTCATGATTACCCTTTAATAAAGGGCAACTGCTGCTTTCTATCCACTCTGTTCATGCCCCTCATAATCTCATATATATCCTTTATCTCCCTTAGGATATCCTAATGGCTTCACAGCCAAATACCAAAATGTAGTTCATTTGTAAACATGGCAGCCATTTTACACACTGATAGATCACAAAGCAGAAATGTGACATCTATTTTTAAAGAATTAATATCAGCGTTGACACCAAAACTGCCTTGCTCATCTTTGGAATAATGCCACGTGACCTTGTATTCATTAGAGTTGGCAGACAATAATTCTTATTTCATCTGAAACAAGTAAGCACTCAGTATTCTCCTTTGTCCCTCCTGTGCCAGGTTCAGTGATCCCAATCATTTGGGTCCACCCCATCTCCCGTGCCCTGAGGCAAGGGGGTGACCAAGAGAGAAATATCAGCATAAGTGCCCGGCCTTTACTCAGTGGCCTCCCAGATATGGTGAGATGAAAGTGAGGTTCAGGAAAGCCCAGTCAGTCAGCTATACACTTCACAGATACACAGCCTTCCAAGCTTCACAGGCAAAGTTCACCTACAACAAAGAAAAAGTCACTGGAGGAGGCTGATATAATCTGGGCCTATGGGAAGTCCACTGAAAATCAGTTTCAGTGCACTTAAGACATGGCGAAAGAACAAGGGAAAAGACAGTGGCAGCATGGAGGGAAAGTTGTTCTGTAGCATTCATATACCACAAAACAAAAATAGTGAATAGATAGTGTTATTATCCTGGATGAGTCCACCTTTTCTTCCCTCCACAATGTGTTCATTTGTTTCCTAGCAAAGAGTCACTTCAAGAACCTAACAAAGCCCAATTTTTCTTAGGCACAGTAGGACGATTGTTTGAGGGAACAATGAAAGGGAATAAAACAAAACAGACAAAAGAATCCCAAAAGCTTGCAAACACATTCTACTGTTTGGTGGGGCAGGGTGACAGAAGAGAAGAGGAGAGCAGAACTTTTGGGGGTGTTTTAACCACCAGAGGACAGTACAGTCCCATTGGCACTAGTACAGGCATCACTGTAGAGAAGATAGATCAAAGTTCGATTCCACAAGACAAATGTTCCTTCACCTCACCGGAGATTTAGGGGAGGAGGAGGATGTTTATGGATAGATGATACCTTGATTAAAATGTAAACCAGTCAACATTTTTACACAATTCAATGTCCTAAATTGACCATAGCATACAAGGATGTGTAGGTTAGCTGCATTAGTCAGGGGACATGTAGACTAATAGGGTAAGGGAATAGGTCTGGGTGGGTTACACTTCAGAGGGTCGGTGTAGACCTGTTGGGCCAAATAGAATCCTTACAGTGTGGATACAGGCTATGATTCTATGAAATTGTGCTTATAAAACAGAACCATAGGAACCCTACAATGTGGGAATAGGCTATTTGGCCCACTGAATCAGTAAAGACCCTTTAAGAGTATTCCATTCAAACAGAGCCCCAACCTATCTTCATAACTGCACACTTCCCATGGCTAACCTGCCTAACCTGCACATCCTTGAACTGTGGAAGGAAACAGAAGAGACCTATGCAGGCATGGGGAGAACATTCAAACTCCACACAGACATGGTCGCCTGAGGCTGGAATCGAACCTGTGTCTTTGGCACTGTGAGGCAACACTGAGTCACCGTGCCTCCCTTTTTATTGACTAATTATGCTCCAGTTTGCCTCACAGCAGTCTTCATTGGCAAATCAGAACAAAGCGTCCCAAACACTTTTCAGATTTCTGATGCCTTTGAATTTCCATTTTCACTGTATGCAGGTGAATTATGCAATGTCAATGTGCAATACGACATGTCACTGATGAATACCACCTACACATCTCACGAGTTTGCTGTTCACAAATTGGATAGGCTGTTCCTCGCCCCAGACTATAAATAGGCATTAGGCAGCTACCAGCTTTCAGTGAAGTTTGCTTACAAATCTCTTCATGGCCTTGTCTATCCCTATCACTATAATCATCTCCATCCCCCACAATGCCTCAAGATCTCTGTGCTCCTCTCATTCTGGTTTCTCGAATATCGCCAATTATATCTGCTCCACTACTGGTACTCATGCCTTCAGCTGTCTGGTGGCTATAAGCTCTGCAATTACCTCCCAAAAGGTTGGTCCACCTCACCTTCCTCCTTTTCACCAGCTTTTAAAATTGACACCTTTGGCCAAACATATTTGGTCATCTGACTGAATGTCACCTTATGTGGCCAGGTATCATTTTGGTTGTGATGCCTGGTTGACATTTAATCAGATGAAAGGGGTTCTATACAAAAGCAGGCTGTTATTGTTGTGCTGGTTCAAGCATCGATCTTTGTAACCGGAGAGCCTTTGTTTACCCTGCGGTTGAGAGCTTTCTGGAACGTGCTATCAGGCACAACCTCCAATGAGATGTTGCTGCTGGCTGCAGAGTGTTATTTCGCCTTGAGCTATTATCACTTAGATTTTCACAGCAGTGAAACATCCTTCCTGTGGGGAATGAATGATGCTACAAGCACATTAGTTTATTTTATAAAAAACTGAAACCTACAATGGGTAGTAGTAAAAAGCTTTGAAGTGTATACACTGAGAACGCAGAACAATCCCAAAAGAGCATATTCAACACTGACAAGGATCAAAAACAGAACTGTTCCCCCATCTGTGTTATCTCTTACACCAGGTTCACTCCATTTTTGCTTGAATTCAATAATCTTAGTCTGTTGCCTTTAACTTCTAAATCTATCTCGGACTTTGCTGGTGATTTTCCTTGTGGGGTTCCAGAGAAAATCTCCTCCCTTCCACTCAGCTGCTTCCTAGCAACATTCACCAAGAAACATTTGACACAAAATAGGAGTATCCACTGCAATCATAACCTCTACTTAGCCATTGCAAGGAGGGGCTTCATCTATTATACTGACTTATTAGACTTTACTGTTATGTGATGCACCATTTCTGTACAAATGTATTAACGTGTTTTATGAATAAAGTACACAGCTATAAAAAAATCATGGCTAGTAAGATCTGATAATGAGGCAGTAAAACAATAAGAACCGGAGACGAGAAAGCAAAGTTGCACGTGACAGGACATCACCAGGTTCTTAGTCTCTGAACTGGGATGTCAAAGCACGGCAAGAAGTAATGATTATATGATGGAGCTTCTGGGATGTACTGCCTGGGAGAGATGGTGGAACTAAGTTCAAATGAGACATTCAAAAGGCAATTAGACTGTTGCCTGAAAAGGAACAATGGTGCAGGGATTACTGGGAGAGGAAGTGACACCGAGTGAGCTGCTCACTTGAAGACATTGGTGTTGTGACTAAGGGCCAAATGGCCTCCTTTTTTAGTATAACAACTCTACGCTCTGAATAAAAAGCTGAAAGCAGGGAGGAAAAAAGCCAAGAATGAGGGGGCAGTTGGAACGCAGCACCTTCCAATTATGGGAATAGGTCAGAGATCTTAAACAGGCTTGTTCTGTGTGAAGTTGTTTCGGAGAAAACAGTGCTGTGGTATCGTGGAGAAATCAGGTCCTTTTGTAGAGATCCTTGGCAACGGGGGAGATGGAAGTTTAAGCTGATGTCAGGCAGACTGAGGCTAAGAATGTTAATAGGTGAATGACTCAAGGTGCAACTAAAGATACAAGGCAGCAATTGCTCAGTCAATTGGCAAAACTTGAAGTTGTGTCTTTGAAGAATTGAAGGAAACAAGGTTTCCACTGGCCCATTAAAGGAAATTAAGGTTTGAATGTAATGATGTCAGCCTTTGCACTTAAGATAACTGAAAATCGTGCTGTGATCAGATGAAAACTGACAAGTGGAAAGTGGAATCATTTGGAAAATAGTGGGTGCACTTGGAGAATGAATCAAGGTGCTGGAGAGGAAGAAGACAATGGTAGAGATGACCAAATGTGGAACACTCCAAAAGATATGCTGGTAGACATGACAACCCACGTACACACAGCAGAGACCAACAGGAGATGAATAACAAACTCATTTGTTTGTGATGGAGTTGGACGGGAGGTCAGTTTTGGCCCAGACAGCAGGCAAACATCCGGAATTTCAAAAATGGTGGAATAGTTTACATCCTGGGGCATGCACAGAGCTCGGCTTTAAGACCCCATCTGAAAGACACCACCTCTGACAACCTGGCCCTCACAATGTGGCATCAACTGCACTAGGGTCCTGGTTTAAATACAATTTAGATGTTTACAGGAGCATGTTGTCAACTATGTCAAGCTTTGCATGTTTCTACATAATAAAAGTCCATGAAGTATCTATATATTGTATACTTATAATATATCCAACACAGCGTTTTCATAAAATCCAAAAGAACTGCAGATACTAGAAATCTGAAAACGAAATTGCTGGAAAATCTCAGCAGGTCTGGCAGGATCTGTGAAGAGAAGTCAGTTAGTGTTTCAGATCCAGTGACCGTTCCTCAGAATGTACACATGTTCTTACATGTATATTTGTAACCAATGACCATGAAAGTCCCAGCTTCCTCGAACTTTAGCACTGATGGTGGATTGTGTGGATGAGTTCAGGATTTCAATTTGCCCAGGACATTAAGGGTAAGGGAACAGATTAATAAGGGTGCAACATCATTACACGTTGGCAGGATACAATGACTCGATGTGGTGGTGACAGTTTTCTGTCTTGTGAGATGGTGATTCATACTGTGATGGTAAATGTATTAACCATCATCCGGTTTGGCACAGCAGTGTCCACCACAGCACAAGACGATATTGGGCTGAGAAGATGCCTTATTCACTGGCCTTTGTTTCCACTGGTCCCTCTTCCTGGCCAACTGAGCTTTTCAATTCCATTCACCACATCCAATGTCTTATCCAAACAATCAGCCTTCAGGGGTCACGACCATCAGTGACTGTAAGCCACCATCAGTGTTAACTGTGTCCCATCTTCAACTCCCAGTTGTCACGGTAGAAGGAGATTAATTCACCCCACAGATTGATGCCTGCATAAATCAACAAACGTGGATGAATTCTGCAGCATCATTGGCTAAGCACTGAGTGAATGTTGGTGAAACTTGAAGACTCCAGGCCCTCTGAAAAAGTGGCCTTGTTCCACCAAGACATGCTATGGAAGGGTCTGAATCAGCAAGGTTGGAAACTGCCCAGACATCACTCCTGCCCAAGTCCCATCATCAAGACATACAGGCACAGTGGACCCATAGTTTGGTGTTTTCAGTTCCAATGCCATTGTCCACATTTTTCTGATATGAGCATTCAGTCCAGCATGTGAAAGCTTGTGGGGCCTTGGTATGTAATGCCATTGACAGCCTCCAACATCACTGTCATCCATGCTGAAAAATGGCGACCTGGCAACAATCTGGGCCATGCCATTTTTTTTCCTGATGCTAATGGCCAAACTAAGCTCTTTTACAGGAGCATCTGGCCATATGTCACTGAAGACCTTCCTCGATATGGAATGCTAATACAGCACCACCATCGTGCAGCAACTCTCTGAAGAGAACTTGGGACTATTTTTTTGTCTTGGATCTCAGGCACACAACACTGAACACCTACCCTTCAGTTCTGCTATCGAAGTAGACACCTTGTGTAAATGACCTAAAGACATATGATAGCAAAGAGAATAATATGTCAAAGACTATCAGTGCCAGAACACAACCCTGTTTGATCTGATTGTGGATCTTAAATGATTCAAAACAGATCTTATCCATCAGGCTGTCATGAGCAGACGAGATCTCACTGAGCTGCTTCAGTGGGCAGCCAATTTTCTCCCACTTAGAGAGACTACCTCCACTCTCAGACCTCTCCAGTTTACCTTGTATTGTGGATCCTCAAGAGTCTGATTGAACTCCAAACATTAATGGTTTCTCTTTCCACAACTTTTGCCAGAACTGCTGAGTTTTTCTTGCATTATGTTTGCTTCAGATTTCCAGCATCCGCAGTATTTTGTTTTTATTATTGAATGATGCTTCGTTTTGAAAGAAAATGTTGATCCCTCAAAGTCCAGGTAAATAGCATGTAAACTGAATGTCTGTTCATTCTTGTTGATCTTCCTCAGGCCATGATGCCCAAAGGCTGGGCAAGGGGGAGCTGTGCCACTCAATAGAGACCCATGGTTTGAGCTGAAATCCCCCATGGGATAAAGATGTTTTACATCACGGATTCTATCCATTCCAATTCTTCCAAAAACTGGTTTTTTTTCGCTTGTGTAGCACATTGAAACACAGACACTTATGATGCTAACTGGCCCCAATTCAGTTGAAAGAGAGTTGGAGGGAACATATTGTGAACCATTTGTGGGGGTTTCTTTCATCAAGAACAGAGAGCTCCTAACAGTGAAGTCTAGACTGCGCTCATTCAAATCCTCCCCTGCTACAAGAATGGTTTTCTTTTAGTGGTCCACCCTCTATAAGCTTGACCTCGCCCTGTGTTCAGACAGGCGGGCTCCATGTGGATCACAGCTACCAAGCACACAGTATGGATCAGTGGCATGTAGTAGTACTTCAATCTTGTGCACGTTTCAGATGGCCAATTAAAAAGTTGGTTTCTTCTCCCTTTTCGCTTGTTTTGCTGGTTTACCCAGTGTGATGGATGCCATTGCATGTACTGAGCAGGGACTCTGAGCTACAGGTAGCCATCAAAGCAGATGACAGTTAAGCACTTGACAAGTTGGGGTCGGCTGAATTTGAGGTGTGCAATAGCTGGCCAATAGGATACAATAATTTGGCACCATTTGTGCTCTTGGTCCTTATCCAGTGGCCCTGTTGGTAACATTTGAGAGAGATTGGAGCAAGAAGTAAAGCAAATGCATCTCTAATGTCATTACATCTGCTAACACTCAAAATCATTCCGGGAGCATAAAGTGTGCCAATTCCATAAGATATGGGTCCATAGGGATGATGGCGCTGTGGTGATAATGCCATTGGACGAGTAATCCAGAACCTCAGGGTAACTTGCTGGATACATAGGTACAAACCCTACCTTGGCAGATGGTGAAATTTAAATTTAATTTTAAAAAGTTAGTCACTGCCTATTGTCGTAAAAACATGCCAGCATCATTAATATTCTTTAGGGAAGCAAACCTTACCCAGTCTGGCCTACATGTGACTTCCACCCCACAACAATGTAATCGACTCTTAATGGTCCTCTGAAAAGACCGAGAGTCAGTCAATTTAAGGACAGTCAGGGGTTGGCAAACCATGTCAGCCTTACCATCTTATACACACCCATAAGCTGGCAGGGAGTTATGCCAATCTCAGGGAAAGGAAGGTATAAAATCAGTGAAAGGAAGATTTTTAGGAAGCAAAAAACAAAAGACTTTGTTCAGTTAAATACCCAGGGTTTACTCATCTGTACTAAAAGTTAATTATTTACTTGATTCTTATCTGGAAAATATATTTGGAGATTTAATATAACAAATATGTATCTGCAAAATTTGTATGGGAGAAACCTGGCATGTTCACAACCCTGGTACATTCACTAAACAGCTTGGCAATTCCACAACAAACCAACTCAATTGTTACCAATTACAGTCCACGTGACAAGAATTAAAAACTACGATTTCCTTCCCGCACTCATTAACCCGCTTGGAAAACAGAGTGGCTGCAAACAGGAAGTTTTAAAAAACATGGAGCATTTTCAGCCTATTTCCTTTAACCCAATAATGAACAAGGTCAATCCAATTCAAATTCTAACTCAGTCCTCAATATGGCTCTAGATTGGCTGAACAGAACGAAGATTCTGATGAAGGGCTTCAGCCCGAAATGTCGATTCATCCGCTCTTCGGATGCTGCCAGACCTGCTGTGCTTTTCCAGTAATATTCTTTCCAACTCTGATCTCCAGCATCTGCAATCTTCACTTTCTCCCTGACAGTATCAAGGCACAAGCTCCTGTTATTCCAAATCTGACACTATTTCTTTCTCTTCTTCTGGGTCAACAATAAACATATCGCACAGCACCAACTGATTTACAAACTAATTTACTGGCTTTAACATCTCGGAACTACACACAGGATAACTGACAAGTCAGCAACGAAGCACAGACTATTAGGATGCATTGCAGAGTCCAGTTTTACTTGTTTGTGAGCCTAATTTTAAAAGTACACTATGCATTGTATAAACAGAATACATTATGAGGACCTCAAGAGACAGTTAACAGGTCAAGCAACTCATGGGATATCTATCTCATTCCACTGTCTAGGATAGCTAAACCAGCATTTCCTTTTCATCAGCTTGACTTCATACACTTTGTAATTTGGTTTTTGCCTGGTTTACATGGGGAGGTTAGAAAATTACATCTCTAAAAGCATTTCACAGCGGCAGTATTTAACAGTGGAGATAACAATGCTATGGAATTACTCATGTTGAATTTCTGCATGCCATGTTTAACCAGGAACTGTTCAGGCTGACAGCGTGCCTAAATGAGTAAATGTTACATCTGCTAACAAAAATACCCTCTTCCCACTGAATATAAACAGTTACATGAAGACAATGCTGGTGAATACATGTACTTGAAATAAAATTCTCACACTGAAGTTGACATATACATGAACTTGGAAAACATACGAAACAATTTCAAAGCAAATTAATAGCCAAAAACTCATATTGGTTCAGAGAATATCAGTCTCTCAAATCACCACTTTCCAGTCGAAAACAAGAGTCAGCGTTCTGAAGAGGAAAATATTAGAATGGAAACATTAACTCTCGTTTCTCTGCCAAAGATGCAGCAAAACCTGCTGAGTTTCTCCAGGGTTGTGTGTTTTAACTTCATCAGTGTCTGCCGACACAGTGTCACTTGCAATTGCTTATGGACACAAATCAGGAAATGGGCACTGACCCTGCCAGTAGCAAATCGGTGTGTGTGCAGCAAGGACCTAACATTACCACATCACACACTAAGGTACATAATGCAGAAAAGCAGCTTAATACTGAAACACAAATTCAACAGGAGGAGGTGGGGAGAGGAGCGAGTACGGGGTGGGGGGAAGGGGAGAATGATGATGAGTGGTCAGGTAATGATGATGAGGCTTTTTTTTGAGGGGGTAGGAGTGAAAAACGAGGTGTTGGAGGTTGTGAGGATGAAGGGTGGGAAGAAATGGCCAGGAGAGTGGCAAAGTCAGAGTGCAAGCTCTTGGTTCAGTGGTAGAACTCGATTATGAAAATACAAATATACAAATGGGGAGCTGGAATAGGTTATTAAGCCCCTCAAACCTGCTGCAACATTTGATGAAATTATGGTGGATTTGCTTGGTATCTCTACCTGTTTTCCTCTCCATCTACTGTACCCAGACGCGTTTAAGGTGCGTCTGGACAAATGCATGAGTAGGTGGGGAGCAGAGGGATACAGATGCTTAAGAATTGGGTGATAGATTGAGGCAGTGGATTTGGATTGGCTCAGGCTTGGGAGGACTGAAGGGCCTGTTCCTGGGCTGTAAATTTTCTTTGTTCTTTGATTTTGGTTAACACAGGAAAAATGTACCTTTGCCTTAAATATATTCAATGTTCCTGCTTCTACTGCTTTCTCAGGAAGACAGCTCCACAGATTCACAACCCTCATGAAATAAAAAATATCCTCCAGACTTCTGCCTACAATGGAAAAACCCTACTTTTAAACTAAACCGGTAGTTCTAGATGGTCCCACAAGGAGAAACATCCTTTGAGCATTTGCCCTGAAAAGTGTCCTCACTATCTGATAGGTTTTAATATGTTCACCTCTCAAATTTTATAAATCCCAGTGGACACAGGCCCAACTTGCCCAACACAAACCAATCCCTTCATCTCCGGCAAAGTATGAAGATTCAAGTCTCACTGCAGATGCTTGGGCTTTACACAATTGGAAGAGCTGTCAACATAAAGTTCAGCATGCCTTCTCGGACAGATTCAAAAGGTCTCTCATCCCAACCAAAGCAAACATTGCAAGACTCATCTGGTCATTAGCACGTTGCCTCTGCATGTATACCTTGCCATGAAGAGAATTTACCTTTCATGACTCCACCCACAGTGTGTATACAATGTTACAACTCTGCCTGGCAGTTTGTCTATTAAGCTAAACATACATAAACACACAAACACTAAATGATTTGATCGCCATAATGTCTGCCTCATGATGTTATGTGTTTGTCTGTTTTAAATAAACTAACCCATGCAGTTAATCAATTCCTGATAAGCGACCGGTTATTGGACCGCTATCGGGCAGGCATTACCACACAACTATTCGCAGACAGGAAGTTAGTTCCTACATTTCATACATTAAAGTAATAGCTACACTTCAAAATTACACCTCATTGGCTATAATGCTGTTTGGGACATCCTGGGATCAAAAGTGTGCTATACAAATGCACACATTTTCTTTCTTAAGCTCAAAGTACACAAAACAGATGCCTCTTTAACGTAGACAGTTACTGAAGGACAGATTTTGCTAACCAACCATTATAATGGTACACAAACATTTATATTCCATTAGTAACTACCATATGGATAATTACTGCAGCAATGCACCAAGTTTTATGTCATCTTAATTGCTGAAAGCCTTCAAATAATCTGATCAATGGATAAAATTAGCCGGCCCCGGGAGGATACTCAGTAACACTGCTCTCTAATCAAGTGGATGTTCTGAGCCAACCTCCGTGACAAATGAATCTCTGGGCTGAAAGAGATTGAGAGGGCTCGTCAGATTATGATACAGTCTTTATTAAAACGAGAAGAGTGAGCGAGCAGCCAAAAAAAAACGGTGAGAAGATTTTCTTTTAACCAAAGATGACTTCTAGGAACATTTATTTTTCTGAGTAGTTCTAGGTTATTCCAGTATCACTGAAAAAGCCATCTACAAATCCTCCTGCTGCTGCAGCCCAACAATAATCACAATGAAATCCCACATGCTGAAAGAAAAGGAAAACAAACTTTACTCTGCTTGAGGCTCAGCCAATGCAACAGCTTTCTAAAATATATGTACAGCAAGGAGTACAACATAGAAAGACCTGCGTGGACAATGTACTTTTCACAGCCATGGGCTATCTCCAAGTTCTTTACAGTCTATGGAGAAGTTTGCGAATAAATCTGCTGTAGGAAATATTCAGGGTTTTTAGATCATAAGAAAGAGGAACAGCAGTAAAACAAAAATTCTGGATATCAAACAAAAACAAGTTGCTGGAGAAACTCAGCAGGTCTGGGTGCATCCGTGGAGAGAAAGCAGAGTTAATATTTCAAGTTTGGTGACTCTTTATCAGAGCTGTTAGCAACTAGTAATAAGATGGTATTTACACCGGGGCTGGCAGGATGTCCCGTGGGGAATGGTCCCTGCGGAACGCTGACAAGACAGGGGAGTGGAGGATATGTCCAGCGGCATCCCAATGGAGGTGGTGGAAATGGCGGCTTATGATCCTTTGGATGTGGAGGCTGGTGGGGCAGTATGTGAGGAGCAGGGGAACCCTATCATTGTTGCAAGAGAGAAGAGAAAGGCGAGGGCAGAAGTGCAGGAGATGAATCACTCACGACTGAGGGGCCTGGACAATCACGGTAACTGGGAATCCTCAGTTGAGGAAAACAGTGGACACTTCCAAGGCCTCCCCTGCAGAAGGTGGCATCATTAGAACAGATATGATGGAAACTGGGAAATTGGGAGAACGGGATGGAATCTTTACAGGGAGGAGGGTGTGAGGTATAAACAGGTAACTGTAGGAATCAATGGGTTTGTAACAGATACGAGTGGCCAGCTTATCCCCAAAAATGAAAACAGATGTCAAGGAAGTGGGGAGGGGGAAGGAGCCAGAGATGGACCAGGTTTCAGAGAGAGGAGCAGGCTATTCAGCCTCTCCGTTATTCAAGAGGATTATCACTGACCCAACATTCCTCATGCCCACTCTCTTGCTTTTCTCCCATTCTTAATCAGTCATAGAGTCATACAGTATTGAAACAGACCCTTCAGTCCGCCCAATCTAATGTGACCATGTTCCCGAACCAGAATAGTCTCACCTGCCTGCATTCATAGAAATATAGAAAACTGATGCAGGAGTAGGCTTTTCGGACCTTCAATCCTGCACTGCAAGCCTCAAAGAAATTCCTCCTTGTCTTTGTTTTAAATTGACACTTACCCCTTAATTCTTACTTTATCCCTCCTCTTCCAGTCACATTCTAACACCCTTAACAGAGCTGACAAGCTGCAAAAGCAAGAACTACAATTTGGTTTAAAAGATTATTACAGAAAGGGTTACAAACTCAACTTACGGTCAAGAACCAAGTCTGACCAAGCAGAATACAGCCTGAGTGAAGCAGTGACTGAGTTTACACTCAGCTACCTGTGTGCTCTGCACTGGGAGATTTCAAGTAGCTTTCTTTTGCTGGAGACTTGCTGCACACAATTACTGCTCAAACCTGAAATTTAATTTCAAACTACATTTTAAGCAAATATTTTATTTTTCACTCCAAGGCAGAGCTGAGATATTCGCAATTTATTCCCCCAGTTGTACCAAGTAACAGAATTTAGCCAGGCTGAAGGATGTGCAATTCTGCAACAATTAGATTTGCTCAGCAATTTAGTGACTTTGGATGACGAAACAAAATGTTTGCTTATGTTGCTATAATTCCCATCGGCACAGTAAAGCAAGACTAGTTTCCATTACTGTTCCGCGTGATAGCAGTTTGACAGACGTACTAGCCCACCCTGTTTCACAATAAGCAGCTTGGGTTTGCTCAACTGACTTGCAGGTCTCTGGACACAGCATTGATGGACACACCTTGTACTTCGTGCACGATGTGGTGCGGTACTTCTAGAGCGCTGATGCCAATTGTGCACAGCAAGCTCCCATAATCAACACTGTTATATTGAGGGGGTGACCTCATAGAGACTTACAAAATCATGAGAGGCATGCATAAGGTGGAGAGCGATTAGTACGTGGAATGAACTGCGAGAAGTGGTGGATGCAGGCATAATTACAAAATTTAAAAGACATTTGGATAAGTACATGAATAGGAAAAGTTTGGAGAGATATAGGCCAAACACAACAGGCTGGCAGGACTACTTTAGCTTGGCATGGACTATTTAGACAGAAAGATCTGTTTCCATGCTGTAGACTCTATAAGTAGTTAAGGCCAAAACATTGAACTTTTTCAAGAATTGGAGGTGCCAGTGTTGGACTTGGGTGTACAAAGTTAAAAATCTCACAGCACCAGGTTATAATCCAACAGGTTTACTTGGAATCACCAGCTTTCGAAGTGGTGCTCCTTTATTGGGTAGCTGATAAAGGAACTGTGCTCTGAAAGCTAGTGCTTCCAAATAAACCTGTTGGATTATAACTTGGTGTTGTGTGATTTTTAACTCTTCAGGAGGGAACAAGTTATTGTTCTAAAAGTTAAAGAGATCAAAGGGTACACAGAGAAATCAGGTACTGGGTACTGAGTTGAATAATCAGCCTCAATAACATTCAATGATTGAACAGGCTCGAAAGGCTGAATAGCCTTGGTCCGATTTTCTATGTTTTTCATGGCTACATTATTTGTTTTAATTACGATGATCAAGGGATAAACATTAACTAGGACACAGGGTCCTCTCTTATTTATATGTCAGAAGATTGTCCGTTTTGAATGAAAAGATGTCATGACAACAGAACTTTGGTTTAATGTCCCACCTAAAAAGTAACTTTTCATGAACCACAGGCATCCATCTGTCAAGCTAACAGAAAATTGGAATGAACCCATCAAAGCCATTGGATGGCACGCTGGCTCAGTGGTTAGCACTACTGCCTCACAGCACCAGGGACTAGAGTTCGATTCCAGCCTCAAGCAACATCTGTGTGGAGTTTGCACATTCTCCCCATGTCTATGTGGGTTTCCTCCAGGTGCTCCAGTTTCCTCCCACAGTCCAAAGACGTGCAGGCTAGGTGGATTGGCCATGCTAAAAATCCCTATCTTTTCAACCTTCAACATACCATGCCTTAAAGGCAGTATGAAGACAAGGATTCTTTCGTGCTGTGCAGAAAGGAGGACAACCATTGAATTTCTTGGTTCAGTTAATTTTTTATCAATTGGGTTGGCTCCTAAATCCTCTGCCACAAAATTTGAATTGAGTTGATTTAAGCTTTATTAGCATATTGGGAATCAAACAGATGATTCAGATTGCACATCAGCAAAACTGATAATTGTTTCTCAATGCTGATTAAGACATACTTGCCCTAAGTTCTGACAATACACTGGCAAAAGGAAAATCTCAGGATAGCCCGTACCTTCAGGTCACATCTCAAATTATGACTCCCCATCCACTCTCAGTTTCCTGAACAGTTGTCCATGGTGATGACTGGAACTCTTTTTCTTGAAAAAAATAACAGGAAAAGAGCAACAGAACCCAGGGCCAAGCTACCTGCTGACATGCTATGTCTGTATCCAAAATCTACAAACATTAAATTCAGAATTGTACTCAAGAATCACCAGATACAAAGCATTAACTTCGCTTTCTGTCAGACCTGCTGCATTTCACCAGCAATTGCTGTTTTTACTTCAGTGCTGCTAGGCTTTATTTTCACTGGTCCGGTTGCAAGTAAAAAAACCAAGTTAACCCATCCTGAGCTGTTCTGAAATCCCTATGGATGAGCAATTGTCTATTTATGGCTGTGGATATAAACCAGTAGGCTGGATAACATCCAAGGGGCAATATTCTTTTTAAAATATAGAGTAGTAAATGTGTGGAATGAACTTCCAGCGGAAGTGGAGGATGTGGGTACAGTTACAATGCTTAAAAGACAATTAGACAAGTACGCGAATCAGAAATGTTTAGAGGGATTGGGCCAAATGCCAAGTGGGACTAGTTTAGTTTGGGACTATCGTCACACCAATCCATGCCAACCAAAGAGTCTGTTTCCATGGTGGATGATTCTAACAGGTATGGAGATGGCAATGTCTGATTATCTCATTAACTGTAATGCAGTAATGTTCACTTCACATTCACATCTTCAAGGATTTTTCCCATGTTCAAGCAGCACCTAGATATCTCTAACTAGCCTGCTCAGATATGAGCTACGTCTTCGGACTTAAAAAGGTAGGAGTCAAATGTCAAGAGCTGCCCAACCAGCACTTACTGCGCTGTCACCTGACTGGATGAATCAGCATCAGTAGTGGCCAGCACTGAAAGCTGTGACACCATTTAAATCGAGCCTGACTTCCTTCAAGGGGAGATGCACTATGGCTGGACTAGGTGTAGGAGGCCATGCAGAAAGTCACACAAGAGAGCGAGAGAGAGGGCCCACTGTATTTTAGAAACTGCAGGAGAGCGCGAGGTGCTGAATCTACAGGGATTTACAAGACTTTTATGAAACACATTCAAAAGACAAGGGGAGGGGATGACCGGAGAGGTCAATGCCTGCAGTGAAGCCCAACAAACCGAATGCAGTGGGATGAGAAGGTTCATGACCTTTCAAGAGTGGTCAAGGTCAGTGAGTGCATCCTCCCAACTGCAACACAACACTCCTGACACAGCTCTATTCACCACCCTCACTCATTCCCCGACAATCTCTCGCAGTTAAGGTAAATCTCTGACAAGTCAGGATTGCAGTCCTATAAGATTTACTATGAAAGTAGAAGCATTCTATATCTCAAGATACCATTTTGAAGTTCTGAGGACATCTGTCTCTGTCCCACAACAGACAGAAACAATCCCACTTTCTTTGTCCAGAACTGAATGATTGAACGGTCTGACAAAAGTATAATATGTCTCATTAGCCTGGTCACAACACAGACATTGGTAAGAACAGCTAGCATTTCCTGTTTTTATTCTGGAAACCAGCTGTTGCTCTGTTGATAGCATCCTTGCCTCAGAGATACAAGGCCGCAGGTTTGAGTCCCAAAAATCTATCTGGTTGCTTCAATTGGGGGAGTCCCGCACTGTCTGAGGTGCTGTTTCGTTGGTGAAATGTTGAAATGAAATGCATCTGTTTGCGCAGACGGGCACAAAAGATCCCAGAGCCCTATTTCAAAGCAGGGGAGCTACTCCAGTGTACTGGCCAATTACTACTGCAGCTATCTAGTCTTCAGGGTTTACACCATATAAATACAATTAGATTCCAGCATGCAATTTCACCCCCTCCCACCTCCTGAATTTTAATCATCTTGTTAAAGCAGTGAGAAATTCAGAGTGGCTTTCATTTTATCTTGTAGTTAGCTGCTAATCTTCTACCATCAGAAGATGTTCTCAGCAAGAAGACCAACAGTAACAATTAAAGACTACGTCCTGACATAAAGATCTCACTTGTTGAAAGACAAAAAGTGATAAAGAAACAGAAGATCAGGAACATCCGATCTTGGTTGTGAAATTATATTACTGACAATTAACTTTAACTGCTCCTCCCCCCAAAACCAAATACAACATAGGTTATAGGATCAGCTATTTATGTTAATCAAAAGGTGACCAAATAAAACCTCTACCTGTAAAAATGTTGCTAATTTTGGCACTCCCTCCCCTGGAAATTCTATTTTGAACTAGTTTCTCTCTTCCACTTTGACTGGGAGGGCAGAAAGTCCATTTATTTTTATTCATTCTTTCCTGGGATGTGGGCATCATGGCAAGGACACTACGTTTTGCCCAGCCCCAAACAAAAGTCCTAAATCTGTCCGTGTCTCTTTGGCAACTTGATGCCTAAACCTTTCTAGTCAGATTGCCATTCTTCCCTCAACCCTGAAACCACCCTTAACAAAAGCAGAAATGACAACCTATCAATCTGTAGTCATGACACCATCCTCCTCCCCATCCTTTTCAACCAGGTCTACAACCTTTGGTATAACTGAACATCCTCCTCCATTGCCTCTGCCCTTGATGTTCAGTCGATTGAGACTTTCTTCATTTGGTTCTGTTCTCTGCCCAGACACAGCTAGAATCTCCTATCATGATTTCTCATCCTGTTCAGGCACCTCTGGATTTCCCCCAAGACCAACTCTTCGATCCCTTCCATTTATATCCTTAGCATTAGCAGATCAGGTTCTGCTGATCACTGTGGTGACAAGAAGTTCCACCTCAGCAAATTTCTGATCACTGATCTGCCCCTAACTTGTCATGTAGTAGCTGCAGTATCCAATATCAGGTGAGCAAATACATCCAACATTTTGGGAAACCCCAAACTATTCTCTTCAGTCCCTAGCCAAAGCTCCATTCCTCAATTCTGTCCCACTAAGCCACTCCATCCCAGCCCTTGGTTGATGTCGGAGTTTGAAACAGAATGGTTACAATCCCAATGTCCAAACTGATACTAAGCAGCACCTACATCATATTCTAACACAAAGGCTGTCTATTCCACATCCCTAATAACTACACAGACTTGACCCTTCCCATCTCTATAATCGCCAAGAACGTAGAGTCTCTTCATTTCAGGCATGCCGTGCACTCGAGTTGATTTAGGCCACCAGTGATGACTGCTTTCAGCTACCCAAGCCGTAGGCTCTGGAATTTCATCTTCCAAATCCCCCAACTCCTCCACACCTCTTCTCCTTCAAGAGATTCCTTACAGCATCTGTCTTTCACCAAGTTTTTGGGCATCTGTCCTAATACCACGGTGTCCAAATTTGTTTCATACACACCTGTGAAGCACAATGAATATTCTGTCACAATAAAAGGCTCAAACATATTTAAGTGTTAGGTTAGCGTTTGCGAGGAAGCTGCATTAACATTAATGAGGAGAGAAGACAGGGTGAGGTTCCAAATGTTATGTTAGCTTCAGAATTGAAACTGAAATGGAGCTCTCTGCTTAAAAGATTAATTTCAATGTAAATATGCACATTTACGAACAGATCAACATCTGAAATCATCACTGTTCTGGAAAGGAAGAATGGTGCTCTTCAGAGATGGTACTAAAGGCCATTCACACAAGTGTAACTGGTCCTTAGATATTGTAAGATACTTCCCTCCACTCCGGTGTCTTTCAGTCTCATCGTCAAAGTGGTTCAGTAGAAAGACAAACATTGCTGGTTAATGGATGTGAACCTTTAAATTAATTTTTCCCTCCACAGACGCTGCCAGATATGCAGAGTCTCTCCAGCACTTGTTTCTGTCTCAGGTATTGCCTCCTGGCCTCCTCCCAATACTAACCCTGAAGAAGGGTTATACCTGAATGCTGACTTCCCCACCTGTTGATGCTGCCTGGCTGGCTGTATTCCTCCAGGGTCCTATGTGTCTACCAAGACTGTTCTGCCATTTCCTAAAGGCTTTGAATGCAGAGGCAGCGCTGGGATCAGAACGAAGAGTTAATTTTTAAATCCTTACATAACATCTTTTCAAACAATGTAACCCTTCATTCAGCAGTTCTGCAAAATCAAACAGAAACCGTTTAAGAGGCAATTCATAATTTATAATCACAACATGATTGAACAGATGATGTGTGTGTGTGTGTGTGTGTGTGTGTGTGTGTGTGTGTGTGTGTGTGTGTGTCTGCCTGTGTCTGGGGGTGGGGGGGAAAGAGCATGGAGAAGGAAGTGCTCCTCAGTACAGATCAACAAATATAACCACAAGTACAGTTGGAATGTGAAGATGAACAGTACATGCTCATTGTGCTGAGGATTAGGAACAATGTACCACAACATCAGCACTTTTCATTGTGTACTTAGCTAAAGATTTCTAAATTGTGAATCAAGGCAGTTTCTATTTGTGAACAACTGCTGATCTAAATCAAATATTTTATAATGCTATGAAAAATCTATAATTTACACTTGTTATATGGATCACAGAGATGTTCAGCATGGAAACGGTCCCTTCGGTCCAGCTCTTCCGTGCTGACCAGGTATCCTCACTTAATCTACTCCCGTTTGCCAGCACATTGCCCATAATCCCTCTAAACCCTTCCTATTCATATACCCATCCAGATGTGTTTTTAAATGTTGTAATTGTACCAGCTTCCACCACTTCCTCTGGCAGCTCATTCCATACATGCATCACCCTCTGCGTGAACAAGTTGCCCCTTAGGTCCTTTTTAAATCTTTCCCCTCTCACCTTAAACCAATGCACTCTAGTTTTGGACTCCCCTACCCTGTGAAAAAGACCTTGGCTATTCACTTTATCCATGCCCCTTGTGATTTTATAAACCTCTATAAAGGTCACCCCTCAGCCTCCGACGCTCCCGGGGAAAATAGCTTTTCCCTTTAGCTCAAACCCTCCAACATCCTTGTAAATCCTTTTTGAATCCTTTCAGGTTTAACATCTTTCCTCAAGCAGGCAGACCAGAACTGAAAGCAATATTTCAAAAGTGGCCTCACCAATGTCCCATTGAGACAACTTTTAAACCAAAAAGTGGGGAGCTGACTAACGTCAGCATTGTTTTCAAGTTGTTAAAGCCACCCTCTCCTATTGAGTCACTGCCTAACCATCATCAGTTAATCAGAAAGATTTCAAATCAGAGACTGTTATTGTTAACTCCACCACTCCAAAACTAGCACAAAAAGGGTTTTTATTAAATCATTCTGTGCAGACAGGAGGAGCCGAGTAGTGACCTTTCAATGGGTAGTTTGGCATCAGGGTAAGTCTGAGTAGAGGAGTAAGTAGAAGAGGTTTAGATTTTTAGCCAAAGTCGGGGGGCTGACTCATACACAATTATAGGTGTGTTTACGGTATTAAAGCCAGCTTCCATGGAGGGAGCTACAGAATTAAAAACAGTATTGTTTACTGCAGAACAGTTGCCCGATTCACAGCGGATACAATGAGGGAATTGTTCTGCAGATCTAAAGCAGAACTTGAAGATTCCTAAGATTCATGAAAGATCATTTACATTTTTGTTAAAAAAAATCACACAACACCAGGTTATAGTCCAACAGGTTTATTTGGAAGCACTAGCTTTCGGAGCGCTGCTCCTTCATCAGGTGGTTGTGGAGTATAAGGTCGTAAGACACAGAATTTACAGCAAGCATTTATAGTGTGATGTAACTGAAATGATATATTGAAAAAGAATTTCAATAAACAATCCAGATCTTTTTCAATATATCATTTCAGTTACATCACACTGTAAACTTTTGCTATAAATTCTGTGTCTTACAATCTTATTCTCCACAATGACCTGATGGAGGAGCGGCGCTCCGAAAGCTAGTGCTTCCAAATAACCCTGTTGGACTATAATCTGGTGTTGTGAGATTTTTGGCTTTGTCCACCCCAGTCCAACATCAGCATCTCCTCATCATTATTTTTTTTGTCCCTGCCATGTTCCATCTCATCAAGATTTGGGAGGTTTTCCCAATCCAAAGTGAAAGAAGTCTGCAAATTGAATACATTGTTTCATTGTTTACCATTTCATTTGTTAAGAGACAAGGAAATTATCAGTTTCATTTCCATACTTGAGAAGGTTCAGGGGGAGAAGGAAATTATGAAAGAAAATGTACCTGTTATTTACTCTTTTTCTAAAATGCAACAGAAAAGCTGGATGTGTTACAAAGTCAGTATATCCTAAACACTTCTGTCAAATGGGATTTGTAAATCAGAGCTAATAAGCAATTTCTTTCAAATTTCTGGATTGTTCTAACTCTTTCCAGTCAGGTTACTACACTTTACTCGGAAGTGAACAATGACTGATGAACTGGGTTAAATCTTGCAGAAAAACTTATGCAATAATGAACATGCGTCAGTCCAGTCTTGGCAAATGAACGGTTGGAAAAGGTTAGATGTAGCAGTCATGGTCACCTTAACAAAACGGCTCATGCACACTCCATCAGAGGTGTTCAGTCACACTGTGAAATAAAATATATAGCCATCTTAGTGTTGTCACCAGGCTTGGTACCAAGTTACTGTGAGCAAAAGGGTGCTCAGGGCAATATGTTTTAATGTTGTGTGCTGCTTTTAATTGATCATCTCAACTGAACTACTACCTCCACAAGTGACAGACCATCAATTCACCCAAATGTTGGCCAGTTCTGAATGTGACACAACTTGATGCTTAGCAGGACAACAACCTTACATTTCTATCATGCCTTAACATAACAGAGCATCCTAAGGTAGTACTATTAAAAACAAATGTTGGCACTGATCCACAGGAGGAGCTATCAGGTCAGTTAAACAAAGACTTGGTCAAGGAGGTAGATTTTAAGGTGTGTCTTAAAGGAGGAGAGTGAAGTCAAGAGGCTGGAAAATCGGAGGGAGAGAAGTTCAGAGGTTGGAGTTACCAATGATGCAGCAGTTAAAATCAGAGACACACAAGAGGCTACACCTGCAGCAAATCTGTCAGAGGTTGCTAAGCTGCAGGAGATTACAGATATCTCAAGGAGCCAGGCTATAGACCAACAACTAGTATTCATTACATTCTTATTGTCTGTGCAGTGCAACACAGAAACAGGCCATTTGGTCAACTGATCCATGCTAGTGTTTATGCTCCACGCTAGCATTCCCATCTCAAGCTAGCATAGTCTCCTATTCCTTTCCCCCTTGTGTCCTTATCTAACATCACCCCACCCCCGAAACAAATGTATTCATCTCAATGCTGAAACAAATTCTATATTCTAACAACTCTTCCAGGGAACTCTTCTGCATGCTCAGAAGCTGATTAATAAAGGTACTATAAGATAAAAGTCTGTGGTGTTAGAAATAGTATATTAATGAAGATATAGGACTTGTTGACTAATAGGATAGAGAGAGTTAGGATAAAGAGAGCATTTTCAGGGTGACAACCTTTAACTAGCGCAGCACCACAGGGTTCAGTCCTGGAACTTTTTAAAAAAAACTATTTATATATATTAGCGGATTGGATAAAGAAAGTGACATGATAAGGAAAACAAATGTCACAAAAAGAAGAGAAGACAAATAGGACAGCATAGTGACTCCGTGGTTAGCACTGCTGCCTCACAGCACCAGGGTCCCAGGTTTGATTCCAGCCTCTTGTGGCTGCGTGTGGAGTTTGCACATTCTCTCTGTGTCTGCGTGGGTTTCCTCCAGGTGCTCCAGTTTCCTCCCACAGTCCAAAGATGTGCAGGTCAGGTGAATTGGTCATGCTAAATTGCCCCATAGTGTTAGGTCAATTAGTCAAAGGGAAATGGGTCTGGGTGGGTTACCCTTCAGAGGGTTGGTGTGGACTGGTTTGACCAAAGGGCCTGTTTCCACACTGTAGGGAATCTAATCTTAAAAAAAAAAGTTAAAATGACAGTCTGCAGAGAGATGTAAACAGGCTGAGTGAATGGGAAGAACTTGGCAGATAGAACAATAAATGGAAAATGTGAGGTTTAACACATAATGCAGGGAGAATACAGGAGCTGAATGGAAACCAGGTGTGTTCCCAAAGATCTACTGTCTCAGAGTTTGATTCCAAAAATTAGTAATAGCTCAAACTAAGTGATAATAAACCACATTTAAATCTTTTCCAAATATACAACTTTTTATATATTCACAGAATTCGGTTTTGTTGATTTGAGAAGATGGTGGTCAGCTCATATGGTGTTGAAAAGACCACATTGTTGTTAAAGAAGAAATTCTCTGACTTTGACCCAGCGACACTGAAGAAGGCAACAGATTTCCAAGTCAAGGTGGTCCGTGACTCAGAGGGGAGCTTGCAGCCAGTGGGTTTCCCATGTGTCTGCTGCCCTGGTCCTTCTAGATGGATGTGGCTGTGGGATTGGAAAGTGCTGTCAAAGGATCTTTGGGGGGTTACTGCAGTGCATCTTGAAGATAGTACACACTGCTGTTACTGCACGTTAGTGGTCAAGTAATTGTATGTTGAAGATGTTGGATGGGGTCCCAATCAAGCAAATTGCTCTGTCCAGGTTGGTGTCAAGTTTCTTCAGTGTTGACAATTGTTTGTAAGGTAAGACACTGTGTGCAAAGAAATATTATGAAAGTAATTTTTTTCTTCCTTTTTAGAATGATGCTGCAGCAAGACAAACAGATTTGATGCATAGGCTCTGAAAACAATGGGCTTGGTTAGGAGCAATGTAATTCAATCTGCTCGAGCACTGCATCTGCAAATACACCTTGCCTTTTGCGCACCAACATTTGTTTCCGATCACAAGGTACACTGTGCTGCATTTTGATATTTTCAATTATCTTCCCAGATTCAGCAACTACACAAGATTACATAACAGCTCCAACCACACAAAATACTTAGCACCCAAATGGAATATGCCAAACCACTTCTAATTACCATCATTACGCACAATCCATATTGACCAAAACCTTTGCAATACATTTCCACAAAAGAGGACTTTAACTTGCTAACTCATTCAACTTCAAATTCCTGACCAAAATCTATTCCTATTTATTTTCTAAGAATAGGATTTCAATGAACAAATCCCCCCCATGCTTGTTCTAATGTATTGCATGCCAATAGAATCATTTTGTTTTCATTCACTTTTATTGCGTAGGTTCCAATGGACAGAACATTGTGGGTTCCAGTTTCATTGAACTCTTCAACATATCATCTGGCCTGATTCGTTCAAGTGGTTAAACCAAGATCTCAGCTCCCCTTCAGGCAGACTGAGGAACCGCAGCATTGTTGGAGGGTTTCATGATTCCAACACGACATTGATCAAGACAATAAAATAAGAAGAACTTCAGATATTGGGAATAGGAAACAAGCAGCAGGAGTTGCTGCAAAAACTCAGCAGTCTGGCAGCATTGGTAGTCAGAAAGCAGAGTTAATGTTTTGACTTCAGTGACCTTTGCTTGTTCAGATGAACATAAGAACTAGGCGGAGTAGGCCACTTGACCCGTCCGGCCTGCTCCACCATTCAATAAGATCATGACTGATCTTTTCAGGGACCCAGCGCCACTTAACTGCCTACTCACCATAACCCTGAATTCCTTTACTGTTCAAAAACCACTATTTCTTTGCCTTAAAAACATCCAATATAAGATTGTGAAGCTGTTCCTCGGGCACTAATCAAATTAGAGCAGGGTATTCTCTTACAACGCAAGCTACCACTGTTCCCTCAGCTGACAACACTAAAATTAATGGATCATTCTTTTAACATTTGTTGGATCTTCAGCTCATTATATAGATTTTCAATGGACCTGACCCAGTGATCAATGTAAATTCCATCAGAAAAAACAATGTTACATTCCTTATATTTTGACAAATATTCTAATCCAATGTCTTTCATACTGTTCCACTTCAAAATCCAACTAACATTGTGTATCCATCAAATTGAATTGGTTTTACTGAATTCATGGAGACATGAGCTGGGATTGTAAATATCCCTGTCTGACCAACATTTCAATTTTCCAGCACTCAACAGACAAAGTGACGGAACAGGTGAGTTGAGAGAATAGGCCACCAAGTGATAGCATTACACAGACTGTGAATAAGGATAAACCTCAAGTAGATCTTGAACTCAGCAGCTTTGTGATTCAAAGGTGATTGTGAGGGACAGCAAAAACACTATAGGAAAGAAAAGGATGATTTAATACAAAATTTCCATTATCAAGGCAGCTTGCAAATCCTGGTATATACTCAGATTGAAAATTATTGCAAGTATTTCAAGAACTAAACTATTGCGTAAGAATTGAAGTCAATAATTCATGGTCTTTTACACTAGAATCCTCTCCACTTTCCATGAGTTGGAAGGTATGCAAGTGAAATGTATCAATTAAATAAATCCCAAATGCCATGCTTTATGCATCTGAAATAGAACTGGACAACAATCCTGATTAATGGTTTGTACACTGTGGCTTTCTCTCCTGAGAGTTTGAAACAACTACATCAACACAAGAAGGTTAAGGAGTAGAGGTTAGCAAGGCTAAGTGTAAAAACAGAAACAATCGTTTCCTCTGTGGATTGAGTCAACAGTGCACATCATGGATGTAAATTCTTTGGTACAGATCTAGAGGGAAGACACAAACGCTGTGCACTCAGAGTTGTCAGGATCTGGAACACATTCTTGAAAAGCTGCCGAGAGCTGAATTCAGAAGTAATTTTAATAGGGAGTGGGTCAAGTACTTGAGGATGCGAAACTTACGAGGGTTGCAGGGAAAATGCAGGCATATAAGTCAAGGAGTGATTCTTTTCCACAAAGGCAGAGTTAGCTCGTTCTGAGCTCTTAATTCCAGTGATCTCTGGCCTTTTTCCACATTAGGTTTTGACAGGAAATGAAAGAATGTTTCTGCATAGGAACTGCAAAAACAAGAGATTTAGATTTATAAAGTGACTCATTAAAACTTTTCAAAACAACTCAAAGGCATGTCATATACAATAAACTGAAGTAACAGGGCAGACATTTTGTGGTTGGTGGTGAGAGGAATTGTAGGTTAATCTATTTGCACATGGTTTTCTTTGGATTTAGAAATGGTGCTTAGAACAGAATCAAGATTATTCTGGCGTTGAAGGAGGCCATTCAATCCCATTGGGTCTGCAGTGGCTCATTAAATGAGCAGCATTACCTATTGCCAATCTCCTGCTTTTCAACAATGCATTTTTTATCCTAATACTCATCCAATGTCCTCTTGGAATGCTCAAATGAACAGGCCTCCTCCACACCCTCAGGCAAATCCATTTCACATTCTCAGGACCAGAATGGAACTATTTGCTCAGCATGTAGTTGCTAATTTGAAGCATGAAAAGATGGAAGATTACTACAAAGTTCTTTCTTTGTCTATTCCCCCTCCCCCACCCCATCCTATTAAAGAGGAAACTTGCCAAAGCAGTGAAAGGAATGTTTGAAAGAGCCTAGTACACCTCGATGTCGTACGTATAGTGTCAAGTAAAAAGATTGGGCACAGTCCGAGTCCAGTGGCAGGGTTGGGTCCTACATGTTTTAATTGTGATAAATCATAAAGTGTCAAGCAACAGTCACTTCCTGATAACCTATTAGAGATGTTCAACTTCTTTCAGGCCAAGTCGACAAAACTGAAAATCAAAAATATAAAATTGCTTGCAGATGCAATTTGTACTATTAAACGTGGCATCTATAAAATGTCACAGAAACGCTGTGATCTTTGGGTGGGACAAAATTGCTTTATGTTTGTTGTGGTTCTGTTCGCCGAGCTGGAAGTTTTTGCTGCAAACGTTTCATTCCCTGGCTAGGGAACATCATCAGTGCTATTGGAGCCTCCTGTGAAGCGCTGCTTTGATGTTTCTTCCGGTATTTATAGTGGTTTGTTCTTGCCGCTTCCGGGTGTCAGTTTTAGCTGTAGTAGTTTGTATGTGGGGTCCAGGTCTATGTGTCTGTTAATGGAGTTTGTGGATGAATGCCATGCCTCTAGGAATTCCCTGGCTGTTCTCTGTCTGGCTTGTCCTATGATGGTAGTGTTTTCCCAGTCAAATTCATGTTCCTGGTTGTCTGAGTGTATGGCTACTAGGGATAGCTGGTCGTGTCGTTTTGTGGCTAGCTGATGTTCATGGATGCGGAT
This sequence comes from Hemiscyllium ocellatum, assembly GCF_020745735.1. Taxonomy (NCBI): domain Eukaryota; kingdom Metazoa; phylum Chordata; class Chondrichthyes; order Orectolobiformes; family Hemiscylliidae; genus Hemiscyllium; species Hemiscyllium ocellatum. Next base: position 25,886,969 of record NC_083421.1, on the reverse strand, counting down.
TGTTAGCTTTCTTCCTGTTTGTCCAATATAGTGTTTTGTGCAGTCCTTGCATGGTATTTTGTAAACTACGTTAGTTTGGCTCGTGCTGGCTATTGGGTTCTTTGTTCTAGTGAGTTGTTGTCTGAGTGTGGAAGTTGGCTTGTGTGCTGTTATGAGTCCTAAGGGTCGCAGTAGTCTGGCTGTCAGTTCTGAGACGCTCCTGACGTATGGTAGTGTGGCTAGTCCTTTTGGTTGTGGCATGTCCTCGTTCCGTGGTCTATCTCTTAGGCATCTGGTGATAAAGTTGCATGGGTATCCGTTTTTGGCGAATACCTTGTATAGGTGTTCCTCTTCCTCTTTTCGCAGTTCTGGTGTACTGCAGTGTGTTGTGGCTCTTTTGAATAGTGTCCTGATACAGCTTCGTTAGTGTGTGTTGGGGTGGTTACTTTCATAGTTTAGGACTTGGTCTGTGTGTGTTGGTTTCCTGTGTACCCTTGTGGTGAATTCTCCGTTGGGTGTTCTCTCTACTAACACGTCTAGGAATGGGAGTTGGCTATCCTTTTCCTCTTCTCTCGTGAATCGTATTCCTGTGAGTGTGGCGTTGATGATTCGGTGTGTTTTTTCTATTTCTGTGTTTTTGATGATTACAAAGGTGTCATCGACGTATCTGATCCAGAGTTTGGGTTGGATTTGTGGTAGGGCTGTATGTTCTAACCTTTGCATAACTGCCTCTGCTATGAGTCCCGAGATTGGTGATCCCATGGGTGTTCCGTTGATTTGTTCGTATATCTGATTGTTGAATGTAAAGTGTGTGGTGAGGCACAGGTCTAGTAGTTTAAGTATGCCGTCCTTGTTGATAGGTTCGGCCTCCTGTGTTCTGTTATGTATGTCCAGTAGGTTGGCTATTGTTTCTCTGGCTAGGGTTTTGTCAATTGATGTGAACAGTGCCGTCACGTCGAATGATACCATGGTTTCCTCTTTGTCTATGTGTGTATTCCTGATGATGTCCAAGAATTCCTGTGTTGATTGTATGGAGTGTTTGGATCCGCTGACTAGGTGTTTCAGTTTTTGTTGTAGTTCTTTGGCCAGTTTGTATGCTGGTGTCCCTGGTAGTGATACTATGGGTCTGAGTGGGATGTCTGGTTTGTGTACTTTGGGTAGTCCGTAGAGTCTGGGGGTGTTGTTGCTTTCAGGTTTCATTCTTTGCTGGTCCGCTTTGGTTATCTGTCCGTTTTTTTGTAGATTCCTTAGTGTGTTGATTATTCTATTGGTGAGTTGTGGTGTGGGGTCGGAATCCTTCCTTTGGTAGGTGTTGGTGTCTGCGAGTAGTTGTTGTGCTTTATTGATGTAGTCTGATTTATCGAAGATGACCGTCATTCTGCCTTTATCTGCCGGTAGTATGATTATGTTCTTGTCATTTTTCAGTGCTTTCAGTGCTTCCCTCTCCTTGGTGTTGAGGTTATGTGTATGTCGTTTTCTTATCATCAAACTACTACAGCTGAAACTGACACCCGGAAGCTGCAAGAACATCCATCAACAGACACATCGACCTGGACCCCACATACAAACTACTACAGCTGAAACTGACACCCGGAAGCGGCAAGAACAAACCACTATAAATACCGGAAGAAACATCAAAGCAGCGCTTCACAGGAGGCTCCAATAGCACTGATGATGTTCCCTAGCCAGGGAACGAAACGTTTGCAGCAAAAACTTCCAGCTCGGAGAGCAGAACCACAACAACGGACACCCGAGCTACAAATCTTCAACCAGACTTTAAATGCTTTATGTTTGTTTGCAGTTCAAAGTTGTCTCTCTTTTGTGGCTATATTTTTTTTCCCCCAAGATACCACATTCAAAGGTCAGAGTGATACAGCACAGAAACAGACTCTTTAGTCCAACCATTCCATTCCAACCATAATCCAAAACTAAACTAGTCCCACCTGCCTGCACTTGGTCCATATTCATCCAAACATTTCTTATTCATGTACTTATCTAAATGTCTTTTAAACGTGGTAACTGTACCATATTCATTACTTCCTCTGGAAGTTCATTTCACACACAAAAAAAAAAATTGCCTGTGTCCTTTTTCATAAAAATATGCTCTCTCGTCTTGAAATCCTTCACCCTAGGGAAAATTCTCCCACAATTCACCTCAGCTATGTCCCTTATGATTTTATAAACTTCATTAAAAAAGTCACACCTCTACCTCATGCGCTCCAGTGAAAAAAGTCCTGAGAACTTAAGTCCTCCTCAAACCCCAACGACCTGGTAAGTGTTTCTGAAAGCTCTTCAGCTTAATAATATCTTTGCTGTCGCAGGGTGATCAGAACTGCACAAGTACTTCAGAAAAGGCCTCACCAATGTCTGGCATAACATCGACATGACATCTCAACTCCTATATTAAAGGCAAAAGTGAGGACTGCAGATACTGGAAACCAGAGTCTAGATTAGAGTGGAGCTGGAAAAGCACAGCAGGTCAGGCAGCATCTGAGGAGCAGGAAAAATCGGCATTTCAGGCAAAAGCCCTTCCTGATGAAGGGCTAGACTCCTATATTAAAGGTCTGAGCAATGAAAGCAAGCATGCTAAACACCTTCTTAATCACTCTATGTGGCAAAATCTTGTATTATGTATCTGAACCCCTAAGTCTCTCTGTTCGACAGCACTATCCAAGGCCCAACTTTGAATTGTGAAAAATCCTGCTCGTTTGTTTTACCAAAATGCAATATCCCCCATTTATCCAAATCCAAATGAAGTTGTTTGGGATTTATCACTGAGAAGATTTGTAGCTCAGGTGCTCATTGTTGTGGTTCTGTTCGCCGAGCTGGGAATTTGTGTTGCAGATGTTTCATCCCCTGTCTAGGTGACATCCTCAGTGCTTGGGAGCCTCCTGTGAAGCGCTTCTGTGATCTTTCCTCCGGCATTTGTAGTGGTTTGAATCTGCCGCTTCCGGTTGTCAGTTCCAGCTGTCCGTTGCAGTGATCGGTATATTAGGTCCAGGTCGATGTGCTTATTGATTGAATCTGTGGATGAGTGCCATGCCTCTAGGAATTCCCTGGCTGTTCTCTGTTTGTCTTGTCCTATAATAGCAGTGTTGTCCCAGTCGAATTTATGTTGCTTGTCATCTGAGTGTGGGGCTACTAAGGATAGCTGGTCATGTCGTTTTGTGGCTAGTTGGTGTTCATGGATGCGGATCGTTAGCTGTCTTCCTGTTTGTCCTATGTAGTGTTTTGTGCAGACCTTGCATGGGATTTTGTACACTACATTGGTTTTGCTCATGCTGGGTATCGGGTCCTTCATCCTGGTGAGTTGTTGTCTGAGAGTGGCTGTTGGTTTGTGTGCTGTTATGAGTCCTAGTGGTCACAGTAGTCTGGCTGTCAGCTCAGAAATGCTCTTGATGTATAGGAGTGTGGCTAGTCCTTTAGGTTGTGGCATGTCCTCGTTCCGTTGTCTTTCCCTTAGGCATCTGTTGATGAAATTGTGCGGGTATCCGTTTTTGGCGAATACATTGTATAGGTGTTCTTCTTCCTCTTTTTGCAGTTCTGGTGTACTGCAGTGTGTTGTGGTCCTTTTAAACAGTGTCTTGATGCAACTTCTTTTGTGTGTGTTGGGGTGGTTGCTTTCGTAGTTCAGGACTTGGTCTGTGTGTGTGGCTTTCCTGTATACCTTTGTGGTGAATTCTCCATTAGGTGTTCTCTGTACCATCACGTCTAAAAATGGGAGTTGGTTGCCTTTTCTTCCTCTCTAGTGAATCGGATTCCTGTGAGTGTGGCGTTGATGATCCGGTGTGTGTGCTCTATTTCTGTGTTTTTAATGATTACAAAGGTGTCATCCACATATCTGACCCAGAGTTTGGGTTGAATTTGCGGTAAGACTGTTTGTTCTAATGTTTGCATTAGCACTTCTGCTATGAGTCCAGAGATGAGTGAGCCCATGTGTGCCATTGATTTGTTCATATATTTGGTTGTTAAATGTGAAGTGTGTTGATAGGCACAGGTCCAGTAGTTTGAGTATGCTGTCTTTGTTGATAGTTTCAACGTCCTGTTGTCTCTTCTGAATGTCCAGCAGGTTGGCTATTGTTTCTCTGGCTAGGGCTGTTTTTGCCCTACCATCCTGATCGCAGAAACTGTGAATATCTTCTTGGGAAGGTTGAAGGAGGGGAGACACAACAAGACGGAAGAATAAGAGGCCCCTAGATAGATGTGGAGATGGGAGCAAGGAGGGGGAATGAAAGCAAGGTACACAAAGAAGTGGAAAGGATGAAGGAAATACAAAAGGGAAGGAGAGTGAAAGGGACAGAAAAACAGAAGATAAACTATGAAGAGTAAAAGGGGAAGAAGAAGAAAAACCAACCCAAGTCACCATGACCCCAGCAGTCAGCTTCAGAGGTCTACGGAAGATAAGGGGAAGAACAGAAATGAACATTTTTTCCAAATAAAAGATGTAATTTTTATATGCGACTATGTGTAAGCGGATCAGAAGTATAATATGGCTATTTGTAATCTTCAGGACTTTCACTCAAAACAAAAATGTAAAATACAGAATTGCCCACAAATCTGGATTGTAACATGGTTCTGATAAGCCATTGTCCAAATATGATTATAATCAAGAAACTCTGAACAGGTACGTTGTCTGACAGAAATATGTTCTCTCTAGGTCTGTCAATATTGGGATAACTGAGTCATAGTCATCTAACCAAAACTAAAATTCCACAGCTTGTTGAACTAAGGCAGATTATCTGGGCATCACCTTTTGTTGGGATCTTGTAATGTGTAGACACATTGCTGCTTTTTCCAATTTTGCAATGGTGACCAGACTTCAAATGCATTTCATGGATTTTGAAGGACTCTGGGACTTTCAGAGATCATACAGCATCAGAATACTGATAGTTCTTTCGTATCCTTCATCACTTTCCTAATGCCAGCAATGACTTACACAGCTGCAGTGAATGTAACATGGTCATAGAATAGGAATACCCTGTTTGGACCAGGCTAATAACCCCAGTCAGACAACCCTGAATGACAGACATAAACAGGAGCGTCAGGGGTTCTGTATACTCTGAGGAAGCCAGGCCAGTGTCAGGTACGATGCACGTGTAAGGGTGACAGAATACCAACCTCTGGAGTTCAGATTAGATTTCTTACAGTGTGGAAACAGGCCCTTCGGCCCAACAAGTCCACACTGATCCACCAAAGAGCAACCCACCCAGACCCATTTGGCGGCAAGGTGGCACAGTGGTTAGCACTGCTGCCTCACAGCGCCTGAGACCCGGGTTCAATTCCCGACTCAGGCGACTGACTGTGTGGAGTTTGCACGTTCTCCCCGTGTCTGCGTGGGTTTCCTCTGGGTGCTCCGGTTTCCTCCCACAGTCCAAAGATGTGCGGGTCAGGTGGATTGGCCATGCTAAATTGCCCGTAGTGTTAGGTAAGAGGTAAATGTAGGGGTATGGGTGGGTTGCGCTTCGGCGGGTCGGTGTGGACTTGTTGGGCCGAAGGGCCTGTTTCCACACTGTAAGTAATCTAAAGTAATCTAATCATTCCCCTACACCTAACACTATGGGCAATTTAGTATGCCCAATTTACCTAACCTGTACATTTTTGGACCGTGGGAGGAAACCGGGGCACCCGGAGGAAACCCACGCAGACACGGGGAGAATGTGCAAACTCCACACAGTCAGTCACCTGAGCCGGGAATTGAACCTGGGTCTCTGGCGCTGTGAGGTAGCAGTGCTAACCACTGTGCCACCCTACACACCAGCAATGTGTCTACACATTACAAGGTCCCAACAAAAGGTGATGCACAGATAATCTGTCTTTGTTATTTCAACAACATTCTGAGAAATTAGTTTATTTGAATTTATCATGTTTTATTGGTCTGCTAGCATGTTATTTATTTGCTTTATTTCTGCAACGAGACAGAAAGCGAGAGAGAGAGAGAGAGAGAGAGAGAGAGAGAGAGAGAGACAGAGAGAGAGAGAGAGGGGTGGAGGTGGGAGAGAGAGCACGAGGGAGAGCGAGAGAGATTGCTGTGGGGTGCTCAGCAGCATACCAATATTTCTAGGTGTTGTCCATGCATAGAGGATCACTGCTCTACTGTACAACATTTAAAATGATTTGGATAATCCATTATGCAACAGAACTACAGGAGTCTGTCACCAAAGCTATAACCAGTTAACAACATTAACCGAGGACAGCCGATCATTTCTTTCACCCTCTTTCCACACCGTCCACATTTCCCCTTCAAAAAAAAAAGGTAAACATGCTCAGCCAGAAAATAAGATTTCTTTCTGACATCCTGAAATGGTTCCATTTGTCTTACCAGCCATGGTTTGGTCCTGTAATCAAATCGAACCTTTTTAAAAGGGTACATTAAAGTCTGTTAGCTAAGACCACACTTCTCAGCTTCAGGGTACAGAGGGCTATAGAAGCTCAATCATTAAGCATTTTCAAATTGATAGATGATTTTGATTTGACTTATTATTGTCACATGTACCTGAGTACAGTGAAAAATTTTGTTGTGTGTGCAGTACAGGCAGATCACATTGAACAAAAGTGCTTCAGGGAATAGAACAGAGCAAAGTATAGAATGTTACTGCTTCAGAGATGATACACAGAGTGAGATCAACAGTAAATTTGAGATGTCTATTCAGAAGTCTAATAACAGCAGGGAAGAAGCTGTTCCTGAATCTGTCGGTACGGGTGTTTAAGCTGTTGTATCTTCTGCCCGATAGTAAAATCACTGAGTCACATAGCACACAATAGACCCTTCGGTCCAACTAGTCCATGCCAAACGTGATCCCAGACTAAACTAGTCCCACCTGCCTGCTCCTGGCCTCCAAACCTTTCCTATTCATGTACTAATTTCATTTTAAATGACATAATTGTGCCTACATCCACCACTTCCTCAGGAAGTTCATTCCACACACCACTCTGCGTGAAAAAGCTTTTACCCCCCATTAAATTCTCCCTCCTCTCACCTAAAAAACGTGCCCCCTCATCTTGAAATCCGCCATCCTTGGGAGAAGACACCCACCATTAGTGCCAAAATGTGCCTCTCATGATTTCTTTTTAAATTCTATAAGGCCACTTCTCAACCTCCTCTGCTCCAGCAGAAAAGGTCCCAGCCTTTCCTTATAACACAAACCTTCCATACCTGGCATCATCCTGGTAAATCTTGTTGAACCCAGAGACTGGAAGAGATTATGACCAGGGGTGGGAGGGTTCTTTGATTAAGTTGGCTGCCTCCCAGAGGCACCAAGTAGTGTGGATGGAGTCAATGCTAATTGTTTAAATGCTAATGAAACCAAGCAACGGGGAGAATGTATCGGAAAGTATTGAAGTAAATGATCAGTCATTATCTAAATGAGTGGTGAGGCAGGATTGATGGGCTGATTGGCTCCTGCTCCTACTAACTCATCATTGCAGTTCTCTACCTTATACTGCAGGACCAGGGTGTACAAACATTAAAAACAAACTCTTCATGCTGAACACGCCAGACTCCTTTTGAGACAATGATAGTTTCAATAAAACAAATACACAGGCTAGGGTCGACTGAGTACATCAGCTGAACGTGATTCAGCTGTGCTCACAATCCCAGAGAGATACCATTGTATGAAAAACATGAACAAAATGAAAACGAATAGCATCTTTTATGCTGACTAATAACTCTCAACTGCTTGAGAAATAAGGAGAGAAAAATGAACAGTGATCAAGGAAACAACTTGGCCCAATAAAGGTAGTCAGAGAGAAAAAAAGAGAGACTTTTTAAAGTACTCCAGAAACGGGTGTGTAACTTTCAGATATAATTTAAACATTCCTATGATTGAAAACACATCACTGAAAATGTAGAATAATGCAGTGCCTTATAACAGTTTACAATAGAACAACCAAATCCTGAAGCTGCAATGGAAAGTACCAATGGATTAGGTTGGGGGGGTGGGGACGTCAAACAACACTAAGCTAATCTTGGCAATTATGTTATTGTATCGAGGACAAATACAATAAACACTTGCATTTATATAGTATCTTTAATGTGTAGCAATGATTTGCTTTTCTGATGTTGGACTGAGTGTACCAAGTTAGAAATCACACAACACCAGGCTGTAGTCCAACAGGTTTAATTGGAAGCACTGGCTTTCAGAGAGACGCTCCTTCAACTACCCGATGAAGGAGCATCTCTCCGAAAGCTAGTGCTTCCAATTAAACCTGTTGGACTATAGCCTGGTGTTGTGTGATTTTTAACTTTGCATTTATATAGTGTCTTTAAATGTAGCAAAGTGGTCTAAGGCATTGCATCGAAACACAAAAACAAACTTTGACACTGGGTCTCATGAAGTGACAACAGGAGAGGTGAATTTGGCCAGAGAGAAAGATCTTGATGGAGGAGAGAGAGGTAGTGAGGTTTAGGGAGGGTGCCTAATGGCATAGTCACCAGATGTGGCTGAAATAAGTCAGGAACATGTAAGAGACCAGAACTGGAGCAACAGTCTTATCAGTGGGTTGTAGAGTACAATAATGAAATAGCTGTTAACTTTCCAATGGCATAAGACAGTGTGACATAACGGCGAGCCAACGATAGGAATGTGGAGGTGAGCCGCATTCATACAACCAAATATACAAGGATACCTCCAACCAGAGATGGCAACATGAGCTTTACCACACACACATCACCCAGAGATGGTCATCTGGTCAGTGAGGAAATTACATAGCACATTGTTTGCATTAAGTTTTTAAAAAAAGAACTTGTTTACTCAGCAGATGGAACTGTCTGGCAGCGATGTATCAGCTACTAGTTTGGACAAAGTGTAGTTAAAGGGAGAGAAAGGGGAAAGCAGATTCTACAGAAAGGCCCCATCAAAACAAGTGTCTTACTGCATTCAAGTTGAAGTGGGATCCAAGTTTCCAATGGTTCAAACTTGCAGCCAAATGGCAGTCAGTAAGGGAAGCAACTTAGTTCGGCATTCTTCCACTGCTTCAGCAGTTCACACAAATTATTCAGGGCACCCAAGGCATGTATAGCTGTAAATGGCTTCATTTCATTTGTCACTTGAAACGTCCCTAAACTTACGCAGGACAAGGATTAATATGAGATTTGATACGAGTGGCCAGTTGAACATAAAGGATATCAATCATGCCTGATTACACAGCCTGCCCGTTCCTCCACCATAGTAAAAAGGTCTCAGATGAATGGTTCTATCAAGTAGACTAGCCATCACTGAACACATTTTGTAATTTTCAGGTTTGGATTTTCATTAAAAGATACATAGCCTGTCTTATGCTCCCTGCCTCCCACAAAGGCACAACATCTGAAATAAAACTACTGAGTTTTCAAGACATGAAGCTCAGTTATATTCGCTGTCCTCACACAATATTTATGGGCCCATGTGTGAATGATGCACTGCAGGTACCATAAATCAGAGCTAAGCAGACAGAGTGAATACCACAAAACAGTTCCCTTTGAATCACTGCACTCCCAATGCTGACATGATCAAACTGTTTTAAAGACAAAAGTGACCTCAAGGTAATGAAAATGTATTGTACATCCTGCACTCTTGGCAAGATAGAAGGCAGAAGCCAAATATGTTCCCTTGGAGTTGAAGTCACCTCTGCATGCAGCAGTGATATTTTTGTGTTTTCTACTGTCAGCTCTTTACTGCGATTTGCTGGAAGGAGTAACATCTAAAATCTCAGTAATCTTATACATTCTCTTCAAGTGTGCACAGGTGCCAACTACAGTGGGGCGGCCTAGTGGACTTGCACACCCCAGATAAGTTCACAAGATGGGATTTTGAGGTTACCAACGATGGTTGCCATGAAGCTTCTTGTAAGGCCCTTGAAATCATTGTGCAATTTTCATGGTGGCTGTGACTTAACTGAATAATCTTTGAGGCCCAGGCCCAGCTCCCAAAAAAGCTAGCGATTAGGTAGATTCTTAAAAACTGTTTCATATTAAACACTTTGCCTCCCCACCACCAGCCTCTCAAACTTCCCCAAGCCAATTCCAAATTCACAATTTAGGGCCTTGGCAATTTTCAAGCCTTGAACTGGAGTTGCAGAAGCACTGAACTACATTGACTTCTTTCTACTGATATAGCCAAAGAATCACAGTGGACTGGCTAGATGCGGCTGACAGAAATACACTGCCTCTTAGACCAATGTCATTTGAGTCTAGATCTACAGCAATCAGCAGGTCAGATCTTTACCCTACGGTCCTAACCAGTCTCGTGAACAATTTAACAACTAACAAGAGGAGGAAGCTCCACAAATATCCCCCTCTTTCAATACAGAAAAGCTGAGCACATCAGTACAAAGGGCAAGTCTAAAGAATTTGCAAGCATCTTGTGCCAGAGTTACTGAGTGGACAATTCATCTTGGCCTCCTCTTCAGTCCCCAGCATCATGAGTATCAGTACTCACCCAATTTAATTCCCTTCATGTGATGTCAAGAAATAGCTAGATATCAATATTTGGCTACTGCACAGACAGCGGGTCGTGGAAACATTCTGACAATTGTACAAAAGGCATGTGCTCAGCAAGACTGGAGTCAACGGGAATCGTGGCAGGGAGGGAAAGTGTAGGGGGAGAAACTGTCCACAAGCTGGAGTCATATCTGGCACAAAAGAAAGATAATTGTGGTCGTTGGAGGTCAATCTTCTCAGCTTCGCATACCAATACAAGACAGACAACTTCTAATCAACCTGTTCAGAGAGGTTTTTACACACATCAGGAACAGGTGGGACTAGAGCCCAGGCTTCTCGGCTCAGAGGTATGGACACTACCACTGCCCGAATCACTACAGGGTAAAGTCACCATAGTGCCACACTCAAAAAAGAAAAATGTCTGGCGACCGTTTAACCCGAGGGTCACCACACGCAAGATGTGGGGAGACGTTGAGGAGAGTCCCTCGTGGTACCTTCAGCCAGTGTAGGAATTAGAGTCATAGAGATGTACAGCACAGAAACAGACTCTTCAGTCCAACACATCCATGTCAACCAGATATCCCAATCCAATCTCATCCCACCTGCCAACATCCAGGATGTATCCCTCCAAACCCTTCCTATTCATATACCCATCCAAATGCTTCTTAAATGTTGCAATTGTACCAGCCTCCACCACTTCCTCTGGTAGCTCATTCCTTCACGTACCACCCTGTGTGTGCAAAAATGCCCCTCAGATCTCTTTTATATCTTTCCCCTCTCACCCTAAACCTATGCCCTCTAGTTCGGGACTCCCCACCCCAGGGAAAAGATTTTGTCTATTTATCCTATCAATGCCCCTCAATATTTTATAAACATCTATAAGGTCACCCCTCAACCTCCAATGCTCCAGGGAAAACAGCCCCAGCCTGTTCAATCTCTCTCTATAGCTCAAATCCTCCAACCCTGGCAACATCTTTGTAAATCTTTTCTGAACCCTTTCAAGTTTCACAACATCTTTCCGATAGGAAGGAGACCAGAATTACACACAATATTCCAACAGTGGCCTAACCAATGTCCTGTACAGCCACAACATGACCTCCCAACTCCTTATTCAATACTCTGACTAATAAAGGAAAGCATACCAAACGCCTTCTTCACTATCCTATCTACCTGCGACTCCACTTTCAAGGAACTATGAACCTCCACTCCAAGGTCTCTTTGTTCAGCAACACTCTCTAGTTCCTTACCATTTAGTGTATAAGGCCTACTAAGATTTGCTTTCCCAAAATGCAGCACCTCGCACTTATCTGAATTAAACTCCATCTGCCACTTTTCAGCTCATTGCCCCATCTGATCAAGATCCTATTGTAATCTGAGGTAACCATCTTCACTGTCCACTGCACCTCCAATTTTAGTGTTACCTGCAAACTTACTAACTGTACCTCTTATGCTCGCATCCAAATCATTTCTCTAAATGATGAAAAGTAGTGGACCCAGCACCAATTGAATTGTTGGCATCATTAAGACAACAGCATTAATCGACTGATTAAAGCATAAATGGGTTAGCACTTTCCTTTAGTGCTCACACACTATTATCCTATCACATTAATTTAACAACTTAGTCTGCATTGACTATGAGCACTGCTGCTGGCTGAATGTCACAATGTCATTACCATTAAATAATCACGGACAAACATATTTCAGCTTGCACCCAGATGGTCGTGTTAGAGCTCATGTCTAATCTTTCTGCAGTTGATCGTGTTCACGTTTTGCGAAAGGCTTTCGCAAGTCTTTCAGCTTTGTACAAGATGGTAAATCCGTTTGCTAACATTATACCAAGCAACCTACCAGTCGTCCTTGCTCTACGTTATCCTCCTTCAGGAAGATGCAACACATGTAACCCTGCCTCAGATAAATACATTGCTTAAATTGTTTATGAACCAAGACAGACATGTTTACAACTTGCTTTCGACTGGAACTGACTATCCTTCATTCTCAATGCCAAAACGATGCTGTGTCATTATCATACAGAAGCCCAAGGCAAATGAATGATCTCTGCCCACAATTCTGAGTCAACTGATGAAGTGGCCTCATTTTAGTGATTGAATTCTTGGACTAAAAACAAATCACAAAAGTGTCTGACTCAGTGAATTGAAGAAGATGGTGTGAAGGATGACAGCAAACCATGGCAATATGCCTTCTACATTTTTTTCTGCCCTGGAGTACTGTGTACAGTTTTGGTCTCCTTAATTGAGAAAGGATGCACTGACACGAGAGAGAGTGCAGAGAAGGTTCACGAGGTGGATTCCAAAGTTGAGAGGGTTGGCTAACGTGGAGAGATTCAGTAGACTAGGACCAAACCCAGTCTAGAATTTAGAAGGATGAGGGGTAGAAACAATCAAAATTCAGAAGAGAAGAGATAAAGTAGAAGCAGGGAGCTTGTTCCAGTTGGAGGTGAAACTAGAACTAGGGGGCATAGCCTCAAAATAGCAGGAAGCAAATTTAGTACTGAGTTGAGGAGGAACTTCCTTACCCGAAGGGTTGTGAATCTATGGAAGTCCTTGCCCAGTGAAACAGTTGAGGCCACCTCACTAGAGGTTGTTAAGGCAAAGATAGATTTTTGACCAGGAAAGGAATAGAGGGTTATAGTGACCAGACAGGAGCAGGAAGTGGAGCTGAGGCCATGTTAACGATCAGCCATGATCTTATTGAATGGGTTGATGGGCCAGATGGCCTACTCCTATTTCTTAATGCTGTGTTCCTATACTTGCAGGAAAAGGGAATTGCTGGGCAAAAAAAAACAGCGGAGGTTCATCTAAAATAATACAAAGAGCCGTAGATGCTGAAGATCTGAAAGAAAAGCAGAACATCGGTGGAGTGAAAGCAATGTTAATGTTTTGAGGCCAGTGAATTTTCCTTCAGAGGCAGAGGTTCACCTGGTTTGTTTTCTTGGTGGCCATATGATATTAATTCAACTACAATCCACCATTGAGCAAGTACTATCAAGCATCTTTTTAAAGGGGTCAGCATGGAGAGTCACTCAAGTAATAATTGGACTTCCGTGGAGATAGTCTTGTGGTTTTACAGGAGTTGATAAGCAGTATTGGCTGGTAACCAAATGTTCTGTCGGAGCCAATTTTTGACCCAAACCATGGTGATGTCAATATTCAAGCCCACTAAAATATCCGCATTTCTAATTTTAGAAGCAAGGGTATGCTCACTGTTTGATCACATTGAGTCATGGATGCTGCCTGACCTGCTGTACCTTTCCAGCACCACACTCTGAACTCTGATCTCCAGCATCTGCAGCCTTGACTTTCTCTTAGACGATTCAACACAACCAAATAGTAATGCTGACTGTCTGCAAATATTCTTCCAATATTCAACTATGTTATGACAGATGATCATGAGGATCTTTTTGGAATCCCAATGTATTTTGCTTTGTCCTTAACAATCAATCAATCCTCCATATACATGCATAAATTGGGTTCAATACTGCATTATGACTGATCATTGCATCAAATTCTATACATAATGTGCAGTCACACAAATTTTCCATTATATCAACTCAGTCATTTATACTCAATATTATGATAGCAAATTTACCTTTCCTTAATTTATTGCAGACTGAGCAATATCCTCATTCCACAAACAAACAGATGATTATGAATGGCTTATGAATCATAAATAAATCTTTCCCCATGTATTGCTCAAATCTGACAAGTCATTCATGATTCCGATACAACACTGGCTTTTTGTAAAAAGCAAGGCTAGCGGTACAAAAGATTTTCCTCGGAAATAAATTATGTACCATGGCTTGGCAGGGTTCAGCAACAGATGCAGGGTATGAAAAGTTGCTATTGTGGAATAAGTGGCAAAGACCTGGAACGTGCTGCACACAAGCAACTGAATTAGGAGATGTCACCATCCAATAAGATAGGATTCCCTACACTATGGAAACAGGCCATTTGGCCTAACAAGTCCACATCAAACCACCGAAGAGTTACCCACCCAGATCCATTCCCCAACATTTACCCCTGACTTTGGGGAGGCATGGTGGGTCAGTGGCTAGCACTGCTGCCTCACAGTGCCAGGGGCCCAGGTTCAATCCCTGCGTCGGGCAACTGGTTGTGTGTACATTCTCCCCGTCTCTGCGTGGGTTTCCTCCAGGAGCTCCAGTTTCCTCCCACAATCCAAAGATGGGCAGGTCAGGTGAATTGGCCATGCTAAAGTGTCCATAGTGTTAGATGCATTAGTCAGGGGTAAATATAGGGTATGGGAATGGCTCTGGGTGGATTACTCTTTGGAGGATTGGTGTGGACTTGTTGGACCAAAGGGCCTGTTTCCACACTGTAGGGAATCTAATCTAATCCAATGCACTAAACACTATAGGCAATTTAACATGGCCAATTCACCTTACCAGCACATCTTTGATCTAAGATCATGACTAATGTGATTGTGGCCTCAACTCCACATTCTCATCTTCCCCTAGCACCCACAAAATCCCTCACTAGTCAAGAATCTACTTCCCTCTACCTTAAAAATATTCAATGATACCATCTCCACCATTCTCGGGGAGGGGGAGGGGGATGTTCCAAAGATTAATTACTCTCTGAAAGAAAAAAAATGTTTTCTTCATCTCCATCTTTAAACTCTGCCCTCTCGTTCTAGTCTCTCCCACGAGAAAAACATCCTTTCAGCAACCACTCTGGATCTTGATGAGGTCACTTCTAAACTCCAACGGACACAGCCCCAACATTTCCAATCTTTCCTCATAAAATAACCTCCCTTATCCTCGGTCCCTGAACACCAAACCACAAGTGTCAATCCAGTGAACCTTCTACTAAACCACTTCTAATACATTTAGATCCTTACTCAAATAAATATTCATAGTTCTCTAGAGGCTGCCTCACTAACAATGCTCAATATAATGAAAGCAAAACGACCTTCCTGCTGTATTCCATCCCCCTTGCAAAAAAAATGCAACATTTGCCTTCCATGCGCTGTAGATAATTGTAATTAACCTGCTCAGAGATGTTATGACACACATCTGGAGTAGGAGGGACTTGAATCAAGGCATTCTAGCTCAGAGGTTTGCAGCTACAACGAAAACAATGTCCACTGCATCACAAGATCCTCAAATCACTTACTGTACCTGCTTACTAATGAGGATGGTGCAAGCAGAGAATATCAATTATTTCAAGAGAAAACAGGATGGGCAGTTGAAAGAAATAACCTCGCAGGATTTGGAGATGCCATTGTTGGACTGGGGTGTACAAAGTTAAAAATCACACAACACCAGGTTATCGTCCAACAGGTTTAATTGGAAGCACTATGAAGGAGCAGCACTCCAAAAGTTAGTGCTTCCAAATAAACCTGTTTGACGATAACCTGGTGTTGTGTGATTTATTAATCTACAGGAATATAGCAGGGACATGAGATTGGTAAGACAGACAGCCAGCATGAACTCAATGAGCCAAATGGCCTCCTTCTGTGTCGCAAAGAACTTCATGAATTTTAATTCTGATCCATTCCCACCTGACAGTTGGTTTATTATACGTTCAGTTAAAGTAATAGTTTCCATCAAATAGTAATTTGGCAGTGCAGAGCCTGAGCACTGCTGCTAAAACACAGTCACGCTGTCAAAAGCTCTTGTGCATGCATCCATATAGATACAAAAATGCCAAATTTCACAAGGAGCAATGATTTAGGAATCAAACTAGGTAATTGATATTTAAAATTTGCTTTTTATTGCATCTCTCTGTGGTTTAGTTTGAATAGCCAGAGCTAATTGAATAAGCACAATAACACAAATAAAAAGGAATCAGAAATGGAATGTAATTATTTAATGTATGTTGACAATCTACACTTAGAGATAAAAGGCATCATTTCAAACTCTACAGACGACAAAGTAAGTAAAATAGTGAGGGGGATTGTAACAGAGCCAAGTCGATTTTTGAAATACATGGTTGATAAATCTAAACACAAAGAAATGCAAAAGTGATGTATTTTGGTACAACGTTTGAAGGTAAGCAGTGTAAACTAAAATCACCATTTTAAAGCTTTTGGAGGCACAGGCACTATTATGTTTACAAAGCTATGAAGGTGGCAGAACAAGTTGAAAAGACTGGAAAAAAGAGGGGTTTATTGATGGAGTTCCGGTTGGAATGCCAGGCCTAGGAATTCCCATGTGTTTCTTTGTTTAGCTG
Organism: Hemiscyllium ocellatum; assembly: GCF_020745735.1. Lineage (NCBI taxonomy): Eukaryota > Metazoa > Chordata > Chondrichthyes > Orectolobiformes > Hemiscylliidae > Hemiscyllium > Hemiscyllium ocellatum. The sequence goes on along the minus strand of NC_083421.1, from coordinate 25,870,364 downwards.
ATCCCAGGATGAATATACTGTCCCAGTCGAACTGGTGTCCCGCTTGATCTGTGTGCATAGATACCCCTGATAGTTGGTCATGTCTTTTGGTGGCTAGTTAGTGCTCATGTATCTTGGTGGCTAGTTTCCTGCCCGTTTGTTCAATGTAAGTGTTTGTTGCAGTCCTTGCAGGATATTTTGTATATGATGTTCATTTTGCTGGTTGTTGGTACAGTGTCCTTTACATTCACTAGGAGCTGTTTCAGTGTGGTGGTAGGTTTGTGGGCTACCATGATGCCTAGGGACTGGAGAAGTCTGGCTGTCATCTCCAAGATGTCTTTGATATATGGCAGGATGGCTGGAGTCTCTGGGTGTGTTGTGTCTTCTTGTTTAGGTCTGTTGTGTAGGAAGCAGCGGACTGCAATTAGCGGGTATCCATTGTTCCTGAATACATTGTGTAGGTGTGTTTTTTTCTCAGCTTCTTGTAGTTCCTGGGTGCTGCAGTGTGTTGTGGCTCGTTTAAATAATATCCTGATGCAGTTCCATTTGTGGGTGTTGGGATGGTTTCTCCTGTCGTTGAGTGTCTGGTCAGTGCGTGCGGCCCTCCTACAGATGCTGGTCTGCAGCTCTCCACTGACTTTTCATTCGACTGTGACATCAAGGAAGGGGAGCTAGCCACTAGGATACATGAGCACCAATTAGCTACCAAAAGACATGACCAATTATCACTGGTATCTACACACAGTCCAAGAGGGACACCAGTTTGACCGGGTGAATACATCCACCGGGTCAATACAAACAAAGACACGCACGGAAATTCCTAGAGGCCTGGCATTCCAACTGGAACTCCATCAATAAACACATAGATTTGGACCCCGTCTACCAACGGGAATTCCTGAAGGCCTGGCATTCCAACTGGAATTCTATCAACAAACATATCGATTTGGACCCCATTTAATCAACCTCTCCGAATCAGAACTGGAAGTAATATCACCCACCACAACAGACAGACACATGACTAGCAAGCAGGACAGAACAGCAACATTTCAATGGAGGCTCACTGATGATGTTACCTAGCATGGTAACAAATCTACCAGCTCAGCGAGCAAACTTACAACCGGATTCACAACTGAGCTACAAACCTTCTCTAAAATCTCAACATTAAAGTTAGCTTTAATAGAGGTGCTCAGAATTATGAAAAAATGATAGTTATAATCAAAGTAACATTCACGCCATGGAAATGCCAGACAATGACCATCAGCCAAGAAAGGAGACCAACACCTCTACTTCCTCAGAAGGCCAAGGAAATTCAGCATGTCCATAATAACTCTTACCAATGTTTGTAGATGCATGGAAAACATCCTTTCTGGATGATTTGTATGGCAACTACTCTGCCCAAAACTGCAAGAAATTACAGAGTTGCAAACTCATTTTAGTCCATCATGTATACCGACCTTCCTTCCATCAGCTCGGTCTATACTTCCCACTGCCTTGGGAAAGCAGTCAACAACATCAGAGATTCCTCCCTTCCCGGTTATACTCTCTTCCACGATCTTCCATTGGGCAGAATTTACAAGAGTTTGAAAACACATACCGACAGATTTAAGAACAGCTTCTTCTCCGCTGTTATCGGATTGATGAACTGAACTGTCCTATATTAAGCTGATCTCTCTGCACATTCTCTGCAGGTGTAACACTATATTCTGCATTCCGTACTATTACACTCACGTACTTATGTCAGGTGTGATTTGTCTGCTAAGTGCACAAAACAATACTTTTCACTATCTTGGTACACATAACAATAATAAATCTAATCTCCAAGAATATAATTTGACACAGTGGTATCATCAGCAATTAATACTGCTCTATTAACACCACTGATCAGAAATTGAACTGGACTAGCTATACAAATACTTTGGCTATAAGCACAGGTCAGAAGCTAGGAATCCTACAGTGAGAAACTCACCTCCTGACTCCCCAAAGTCTGCCCACGAGTTGCAAGACAGCAGTCAGGAGTAAGATGGAATACTCGCTACTTGATTGGGTGAGTACAGCTCACAACACCACTCAGGAAGCTCATTCGCATTCAGACAAAGCAGCCTGCTTGATTAGTGCCACATCTAACAATATCTATGGCCACCACACCTGACGCTCAGTACCCACCACTGCTACTATCTACAAGATGCAAAATTCACCAAAAATCCATAGACAGCACCTCCCAAACCCATGACCATTTTCATCTAGAAAGACAAGGGCAGCAGACAGTCATAGAGTCGTAGAGCTGTGCAACATGGAAACAGACCCTTCAGTCCAACATGTCCATGCTGACCAGATATCCTATACTAATCTAATTTGCCAGCATTTGGCCATATCCCCGACACCCTTCTTATTGATAACCCCATCCAGATGCCTTTTAAATATTGTTATGGTATCAGCCTCGATCATTTCCTCTGGCAGCTCATTCCATACACACACTACCCTGTGTATGAAAAGGTTGCCCCTTTGGTCCCTTTTAAATTGTTCTCCCCTCCGCTAAACCTATGCCCCCTAGTTCTGGATACTACTGACCTGAGGATAGGCCTTTGGCTATTCACCCTATCCATGCCCCCTCATGATTTTATAAACCTCTATAACGGTCACCCCTCAGCCTCCGATGCCCAAGGAAAACAGCCCCAGCCTATTCAACCTCTCCCTATAACTCACACCTTCCAACCCAGCAACATCCTGGTAAATCATTTCTCAACCCTCTCATGTTTCACAACATCTTTCCTATAGTAGGGAGACCAGAACTGCACACAGTATTCCAAAAGTGGCCTAACCAATGCCCTGTACAGCTGCTACATGACTTCCCAACTCCTACACACCGTGATCTGGATCAATAAAGCCAAGCATACCCATACCAAACGTCTTCATCACTATCCTATCTACCTGCGATTCTACTTTCAAGAAACCTGCACTTCAAGTTTTTTTGTTCAGCGACATTCCAAGGACCTTACCACTAAAATGTGCAAGTCCTGCCCCAATTTGCCTTTCCAAAATGCAATACCTCACATTTATCTAATTTAAATTCCAGATTCATGGGAACACCATCACTTGCGTGCTCCCCTCTAAGCCACTCACCATCCTGACTTGGAAATATACCGGAGAAAGTGAGGACTACAGATGCTGGAGATCAGGGACAAAACGTGTGGCACTGGAAAAACACATCAGGTCAGGCAACATCCGGGGAGCAGGAGAGTCGATGTTTCAGCCATGAAGCTCTTCATCAGGAATGCTTAATAGCTTATACTCGAAACGCCGACTCTCCTGCTCCTCAGATGCTGCCTGACCAACTGCACTTTTTGACTTGGAAATATATCGCACCCTCATCACTGGCGCTGGGTCAAAATCCTAGAATTTCCACCCAAACGGCATTATGGGTCTACTTACAGAACATGGACTGCAGCAGTTCAAGAAAACAGCTCAACACCACCTTCTCAAGGGCAACTTGTAATGCGATGCCCATATCCCAGGTACAATTTTTTTCAAAAACGTGTTTTCACTGGCAGAAGGGTCCAGAGGACGCTGATTGAAGGTGATTAGTGAATTTGCAACTCATTAATACAGCAAGATCTGATAAGAGCTCCTGAATGACAAGTCTAATGGCCTCCTTCTATGCTAGGAAAATGATGTGATTCTTTGGTGGAAAAATTAAGACATTTAAAATGCTGATGTATAGATTGTAAAAGATGGGAGTGCAGATATAAATGGCCGCAAAATGTCAAACTGGACTGTACACTGTTTCTCCAGAAACTGAGTATTACAATATTGCAGTGAGGTTTGTTTTTCCAAATAGCATTAGCTTGGTTGCAGTTCAAATATTCACTGTAGCACCTTATTATATCAAGGATATTAAAACCATGGAGGGAAAAAAACTATAGCAAAGCTTCTTAAGAATACAAGACAATAACAGGTTAAGATATAAAGAAAAGTTTTTAAAAATGGTAATACTTCAATGGAACAGATAACTGAGAAAGGCTTAATCGATTTGAGATTTTCTGGATTGCAAGAGTTTTGAGAGAGCAAACAGTAAAAGATTGTTTATATTGATTGGTGAATTGAGAAGATGGCATAGACCCAGAAACAGCCAAAGGCAGAAGGGATTTGCTTCACACAGGTTTATTAAGCAAATATTAAATGTTTTAACGCAAATGATTATCATGCCAAAGATATTTGGATTTAAAGGGGAAACAGATAACCTTTGCGTAGTGAGAATAAGCATTGGAGAAAATGGCACCATTACTTGAGATAGCTACGGGTGAAAAGGGCTCTAAGTGGCACAGAGCCAAAAAGTCTTTCATTCCTGATGAAGGGCTTTTGCCTGAAACATCGGTTTTCCTGCTGTTCGGATGCTCCTCGACCTGTTGTGCTTTTCCAGCACCACACTCACAACACTAGAGGATTACATCACTGGCTGAACTAATAAAAGCACTTCTGAAGCTACTTAATACGATTTGATGAAAACAAAAGATATTTCAACCAAGTCAAGGCAAAGGCTCCTGCAGCGTCCCTTCAGTTTCAGGGTATATCTTGTTACTTTTTTTCATCATGTTCACGTTACACTCCAAAATCAAATCGTCAACTATTCTCCCTGGAGCGCCAGAGGCTGAGGGGTGACCTTATAAACTTCTATAAGGTCAAGAGGGGCATGAATAGGGTAAATAGACAATGTCTTTTCCCTGGGGTGGGGGATTCCAGAACTAGAGAGCGTAGGTTTAGGGTGAGAGGGGAAAGATTTAAAAGGGACCTAATTGAATTTAAAGCATATTGCCAGATTTACTGTTGCAATAGCTCCTCAACTTTAGAGCATACAGGACTTCAGTAGTTGTTCTTTGACAATATTTTATAATAAAATAGGCATGGATAAATGTGTTCCTGGAAAGCACACACCTGTCATGCTCCCAAGTACTATCCTACATCTCCTACTTGCACTGTAACTCGTGAGTTCTTCAGCCATTTGAATATTGCTTGGTATTCTTTTCTCTAATTTGTCAAAGTTTGATTAGATGTTGCAGGCTTTCCTGATCTCTATGACAGACCAGCTAACCAGTGGATAAGTTCATCCCATGCATTCAAAAGGGGAGGTAGACATGTCACCGATATAACCATACATTTCAAGCTGCTCTTAGATATATGAAGGGAATTGCAGTGACAGTATACAGACCTAGGGCAGGCTACATCTCTATTAAATATCAGGTACATGAAAGCCACTAGATGAGAGTAATAACATTACAGAATAAAAATGCTTTATTAATAGAATCATTGCTGGATATTACCCTGCTATTGGTGTGTAAACTGTACCATAGGCCTTCTCAACCAGCCAATAGCTGCACCCTTTGCCAACACACCAGAATCAGAGAACAGGTCATTGGCTTTGCAATGAACCAGCAGAGAGAACATCCTAGTAACACCAGTGAAGCAAACAGCTGCTAACAGATGTATGCTCCCTGGTCAGCATCATTATCACATTTGGGGAAATCATGGAACAGACAAAGTGAGATGTCTAATAATTAACACTTAGACAAGAAACAAAAAGCACTGCAAACTGCTTCTTCGATGGAACGCCAATCAGCAACAGAATCAGCTCAATCACATACAAACGTTGCCCAGATCCACGCTGACACTCAGCAAGTAGTCCCTTATCTCCAAGCCTGTAACATTCCGAAACTTTGCTCTCACTGAGTAAACTAAGACTCTATAACTCTAACTCACCCTCTGGCTTTTCAGCAACAGTCGGATGCAATCTGCTCGAGTTTTAATTCCCCTCTGAAACCCTCAAGTTCCTCAAGTCCCTCAGTTCGCTCATGTCTTTTGACCCTCCCTCCTTCTCCCCTTTGCGGTCCCAGGGAGGTATGTGCTTGTAAAGGAATGCATCATAAAAGACTCGCACAACTTTGTTTGGAGACATTAAGGTTGTTTTGTTTTACTTTGAACATTGTTTGTCAAGTTAGTCGACAAGATGAAAAACTGATCGATCATTGTGGCATCTCTCAAATTCAGAGTTAACTCTTTCATCATAAACACTACTTGATATTATCAATGTAAAATGGGCATTTTTAACTCCTTGCACATCACTAAACATACCTTTGCCCAAATCATACTGCAATATCAAGAAAAGACAGCATACAGCAAATGCCCTGCATTCTGACAACATCCCATCTGTAGTGTTGAGGACTTGCTTCAGAATGAGCTGTGCCCCAGATAAGGTCTTCCATTCAGTTACAACACTGGCTCAGACCCAACATTGCCCTGTTATCACTGCAGGCAAAGAGCACTTCAAAGCCAATCCAGCCAATTACCACCCCAACAGATTACTATCATCAGCCAAGTGATGGAAGGTGTCAACAACAATGTTATCACGCAATATTCATTCACAAACTGCCTGCTCATCAGATGCTCAATCTGCATCCACAAGAAACACTCAGCACTAAACCTCAATGTAGCCTTAATCCAAAAATAGGACACAGCTGAATTGTAAAAGTTGCAGTACTGGTGACTATAGCATCAAGGCAACATTTGACTGAACATACAAACAATGAATGCTAAGTCAGTGGGAACTACAATCCATTGTCTGAGTTCATACAGATCAGGAAAGAAGATAGTTGAGCTAGTTGGATGCCAATCACCTCAGCCTCAGGACAGCTTCCTCTTTGCTGGAAAGGGGATGTCACAGGAAACTCCTCTTCAGCAGCTCCACTTACACCATAGCCTCCATCATCAGGTCAGATATAGCAATGTTCACTGATGATTGCACAGGGTCCATTCGTAACTCCTCAGACAGTCAGCGCCTGCACGTAACAAAACCTGGACAACATTCGGACTCACATCAAACAAGTGACAGACAATGATCATCTCCAATAAGAGTCTAAGCAACTCCCTGGATATGCAACTGCACTACCAGCACTGAATCTGTCCCCGTCAACAACCCAGGAATCACCTTGACCAGCATCCCTGCGATCAGCTTGATCTGATGGGCAGCATGGTGGCTCAGTGGTTGGCACTGCTGCCTCACAGCACCAGGGATCCATTGCAGCTTCAGGCAACTGTCTGTGTGGAGTTTGCACATTCGTCCTGTTTCCTTCAGGTACTCAATTTTCCTCCCACAGTCCAAAGATGTGCAGGTTAGGTGAATTGGCCAAGCTAAATTGCCCATTATGTCCAGGGACATGCAGGCCTACGTGGGTTAGCCATGGGAACTGCAGGATTACAGAGATAGGGTAAGGGGGTGGGGGTGGGTGGGATGCTCCTTGAATGGTTAGAGTGGACTCTATTGGCTGAATAGCCTACTTTTACACTGCAGGGATTCTATGATTCTAAAAATGTAATTGGACCAGCCATAGACTTCCATGGCAACCAGAGCAAGTCAGGAGGTTGGATATAATTCAGCCAGTATCTTGTCACCTAATTTCAAAGCCTTTCCACCAATTGGTAAGACACAAGTTTGATGGGATACGCTTCACCTGCTCAGAAAAAATATAGCTCCATCAACACTCAAGAAACTTCAAAACTCCCAGGACAAAACCACCTCTGGAACAGCACCCCATCCATCACTTTAAGCCTTTGTACTACCCACCACTGATCTACAGTGACTGCAGTGCTAACTATAAAAAGAACCAAGGCTGCTTTGGTAGCACCAGCCAAAACCAACAACAACCCATCACCTTGAAGGTGAAGGAGGGAAAGTGCATCTCAACACCACCTACTGCCAACCCACCTCCAAACCACAACATCCCGATCTGGAACTACACGCCCACTCCTTCACTGCTATTCAGTCATAGCACTGCAACACTCGACCTAAACTGTGGGACTTCCTTCACCACACAGACTGCAGTAGTTAAAGGTGGTAGCTCAACATCACCTAGCCAAGAACATTTGGCCGGGGGGGGGGTAAATATAGGTGACCTTGCCAGCTTCACCCACATCTTAATGACGAATGTACAAAAAGGATGTTTTATTCCTTTTTCAAAAGATTCTGCAGTTTCCATGCAGTGGCTTGTACAATCAATGCAAGTATGTGGGACTGAGAACTTAGCTGGCTGATTGGATACAGATGCTGGCAGATTTAAACTATTACAGGACTAATATCTTATCAGACATTTGGCAGCTCACAAAGAAACTGTTCAGTCAGAGCCCAAAGTCCAGCTACTGTAATCCACATCATGATCATTGACATTCAAGACGGCTCTTGGGAGGGGTTTGGCCCCTGGTGAATAAACTCAAGAATAAAATCACAAGGACTACACCCTAAGCAGATCAAATCAGCCAAAAAGTTTGAAAATGCAGTGCATTGTCAGTTTGCTGCCACAACTCCATACCCCTGTTTTCTTCTAATGGCACTTTTATGTTCTGCATTCCAGTGGGAGCAATGGCACCAGAAACTGCCTCCAAAATTAGCACAAAAGCAAATATAATCGCAGATGCTGCAGATCAAAACAGAAAGTGCTGAAGAAACCCAGCAGGTCTGGCAGCATCTGTGGAGTGAGAAACACACAGTTAGCATTTCAAATCAAAAGGAGAAAGAAAAACTTGCATTCCTGCCTCTGGCTCTCAGCCCAACAGCAGGTTTATAAACTTGCATAAGATGTGGCTCTGTAGCTACAAACTAAGTACAGAGAGGTAGTGCAAATTGAAAAGATTATTTTTATACTTTCATTGGATGTGGGTGTGGGGACTATAGCAGCATTTACCACCTGTTTTTAATTGCCATTGATTACACGGCGGTGAGTTGCTTTGTTGAATCATTGCAGTCCATGTGATGCAGGGACACACATTGAGCTATTAAAGGAGGCAAAGTCCAGCTATTTAAACTGGTGACAGTGAAGGAATGGTGCTATAATTCCAAGTCAAGATGGTGTGTGACTGGAGAGGAATTGCTAGTAGTATCTCACACATCTGCTGCTCATATCTTTCCAGTCCCTATAACTCCAGAAACGCAAAATAGAACATAGAACATAGAATAATACAACGCAGTACAGGCCCTTTGGCCCTCGATGTTGCGCCGATCCAAGCCCACCTAACCTACACTAGCCCACTATCCTCCATATGCCTATCCAATGCCCGTTTAAATGCCCATAAAATATAAAAACACCAAGTCATATTTCTCCCACCTGTCACAGATGAAAGATCAAACAGGATCCCTTGAACATTTATGACTGTGCACATTTTTCAAAAAAATGCTGGGAAAACTGTACATCCTGATTCTGCCGATGTCATGACATGAAATATTCTCGTGAGGGGGGGATAGTTTTCTGTGCGAACGCAATAGTGTAAACGTGGAAGCTGAGGAGTGGAAGTAGCTGAGGTGAATAAAACATTTAAAAGGGAAACTAAGTACATGAGGGAAAAAATGATTCAAGGCTACGCTGATAGGTTTCGAGAAGGTAGATGGGAAGAATTCTGAGTAAGGGTCACTGGATTCCAAACATTAACTCTGATTTCTCTCCACAGATGCTGCTAGACCTGCTGAGCTTTTCTAGCAATTTCTGTTTTAGTTTAAGATACAAAGACGTTCATGCAGAGCATTAGCAAGGTGGCGATCTGAATATTCTATCAATAAGGCATAAAATTACAAGTAGTTACAAGCAATTCAAAATATTCTGGGAGCAATACTCCCAATTACAGAATGCGCAGTTACAGGAAATCCCTTAACAAATAAGGATGGGAGGGGGAAAATGATGGCTGAACAGTAATATCACTGGACTAGTAATCCAGAGGCCCAGGCTAATGCACTAAACTCAAATTGCTGTATCCCTTTATCACAACCTTTTTCAGTGCACAGATTTGGTCTTCCATTGACCTTTCTGTAATTACTGTGCAGATAGGAAATTAGGTCTCATATAGTGAGCTAGTTCCTATGATTCACAACTAACAGTTTCTAGACCTTTGTGATAGTTAATTTATGGCAATAAAACACACTGAAACATTCACTCACACAATCCTGCTCGGCCCTGCAGAGCATCCAGCTGCCAAACAAGAACCTCCATCTGCTTGGTGGAGGACACTGAAGGGGGGAAAATACTTCAACATGACACTAACACACAAAGTGAAAAAAAACATACAGAAACAGCCCTTGTACTTAAAAAGGTTCAAACAAAGTATGACTTACATTGGAGAGCACAATAACTGAGATTGCCTGCAGCATTTTTAAAAGTTGCAGAATGTTACAGCTCAAAAAACAAATCAGGCCATTTGACAAATCCAGGCCAACACAGTGTGCCCTAAAAAGACCATCACTGAAATGTCACTCACTTGTTTGCAGTGTTTCCCATCACTTTGAATTTAGACAATTTCTCAATATTATGGTTTTTTTAAAGACAAGGTATCAATTCACAACAGCTAGTGAGTCAGTGTACAAAAATGAATTGGTAAGTTATTGCAAGCTTGCTTACTCCCTATAACATCTAAATATTACTTTCAACCAAGTATTTCAATTCTGTTTCAAATCAATCAAATAGCCTTCATAACAACATCAGCAAATTGATAGCACATAGAGAAGTAAATAACTATTATCTGATATCCAACCGTATCTCTTCCTGAAGGATCGTGCCCCGAATGCGGAGGGTCGTATGGTATTCAAGAACAATCAGAAACTGGATAAAAGAGGCAGCTGTAGCACCATTAGCCAAAGATGGGATTGGTGCAGTTACAGGTAACACTGATTGAAACTGGAAAATTCAGACAGATAATCAGTAGTGGCCTGGATGAGGATTCCACAGCTCTGGAATACTGATTCCAACATAGCTGAGGTGTAGACTGGCCCAGCGACACAGCCTCCATTTTCTCCAGTACTGATACCTCACAAACTGCCCATTCCTTTCACACTTGTCTTCGAGTCACATATTAATTTGCTTTTGAGACTGATCCAGCAGCAACACATTCTAAAATCAACCTGACAGATGATATTAGACTTGGTATTATATAATATGACAGAAGATCTCAGAAGAAAGGCACCCCTAGGTAGGAGCAACCATAATATGTTTGAATTTTACATTGAGTTGAAAGGGAAGGAGTGGATCTGAACTCAAGCATTTTAAAGTTAAATTTTAATAAACTTTAAACTATGAGCTGAGGTAGCTGAGGTGAATTGGCATACTAGGCAGGGCAATAGATCGATGGAGAAGCAGTGGCAGATATTTAACAGTATATTTCAGTACATTTAGATCTGGGAACTTGGCTGTTCTCAAGGAATAGAATCCGTGGTTAGCCTCAAGAAGTTAAGTTTCATGTTTCCTTATGGGAAAAGCGTGGGCGGGAGGGTGGGTGGTGGTGGTGGTGGAGATTGAGCCCAGTGCAGGGTTGTGGGAGATAGGGGGGGTTGTGAATCCACTGCAGGAGGCAGGGTGGTAGCTCAGCGCCTGGTGGGGGGAGGAGCGTGAGCTCAGCGCCTGATGGGGGGGGAAGAGCATGAGCCCAGCGCCTGGTGGGGGGAGGAGCGTGAGCCCAGCGCACGAGGTGGGGGCAGCAAGAGGTGGGGGCAGCACGGAATCTCAGTGGGAAAGCCAACATGGAGTGACTGCATGCCCATGGTTAAAGAAGGACTTCAATTTTGAACTTAACTTTATTTCTTTATTTACTGCTTCACACTAAGAACTGTACTTTTAACTTGTTTATGGATTTTTCTACATTGTACCTAAGATTTTATACCTAAGTACCTTGTATGTGAGATGGTGCCAGGTCTGGTGACATTATATTTTTTTTCTGTCCTCCTATGTTCCTGTACTTGCATACACATGACAATAAAACCAAATTCCTAAAAGGTAATGAGTTTGATTCACAACCATGATCAAACCGAATGGTGGAGCGGGTTCTAAGAGCCAACTGGCCTACTTCTAGAGTCTCGTACAGTCTCACGTTGCAAGAAAAGACCAAGATTGCTAAGAGTCTAGATTAGAGTGGTGCTGGAAAAGCACAGCAGTTCAGGCAGCATCCGAGGAGCAGGAAAATCGACGTTTCGGGCAAAAGATTGCTAAAGACCACCAAGAGACCTGGATGCTAAAATTACCGATTTCCAGCAGTTCATCAGATAGTGGTAAAGCCCAGAGTGAACATTAGGTCACATCAGCAACGTGGATGACCCTCCCATGCGCGTCAATATGTCCTGCAGCCAAAACATGGAGAGGAAAGGTTCGAAAACAGTGCTAGTGAAAACCGTATCCAATAAGTGTGCCTCCTGTAGGAGAGCCATATCAACCCTTTCTTTCTTGAGGTTTGATAATATTTTCTTCCTTTTGATTGGTGAATTACTCCCCGTGACATTCCAGGTGCACCATTTAATCGACTGATTAGCCATAATCATCGGGCAAGTCCGAGACCCCTTGGGAGGGGAAACCCTATCCAAAACATCCCGAGCATAGAGCATATAATATTCACAAAAATAAAGGCTTTTTAATACACTCAGATCAATATAATTTTAAAAAACTATTTCTAAATTAAAAAAATATAAAACGTATTTAAACGGAGACGTTCCCCCTTGTTCCCAGGGAGCATCACTTTCTTTCCAAAAGCTGATCATATCCTCTCCCAACCAGTGCCCCACCCTTGACCCAGGCACCTCACAATACAATAAAGAAAATTTAAATATACTACTGAGCTAGAGTTAACAATGAGTACCCTACCCACACCTGGATATATTTGGTAATGTTAATACCATGTATGAACAGAAATAACTACAAAATTACAGTCTCAACAAATAATAATTAAATATAGCAATACAAAAAACAAGGGAAAACAACCCCGCTCCTAAAGACAGGATAAGGTAACCACCTCCCCCCACCAACATTAACTAGACCCCCCGATAAACCCCTCTCCCCACTTCCCGGAGATAATATTAAACAGTACGGTAATGAAAGGGAAAAAAAAGAGGGGTAAACCGGGGTGGTGAGTGGGGGGGGGGGGGGGGGGGAGAGAGTCTTCAAAACTACATCAATTAACTCTTACAATTTATCTAAGAGGAGTCCAAAAATTCCTTAGCCTTCTCCAGCAATCCAAAGTTGTACACGGACCCTTCATGGCTGAAGCGTAGCGTTGCTGGGTAGCACAAGGAGTACTGAATGTTTGAGTCCCTTAAACGCTTCTTCGCTTCATCAAACGACTTCTTCTTTCAGACCAAAGCTGGGGAAAAGTCCTGGAATAACATGATCTTGGATTCCTTTATAGATCACAGTTTGGGGATCTTTCCCAAGATTTCTGGAAGCTTCCAAGAGCATCTGCCTCTCCTTGTAGCTCTGCAGCCGGAACAGGACTGGGCGGGGGTGCTGGTCCGAGCCAGGCCCGCGTATTGCGACCCGGTGGACCCATTCCGCCCGTACCTGGCCTGATCCAGCTTCCAGATTTAAAAGCGGTGGAAGCCACTGTTCAAGAAACACTAAGCTGGCCTTCCTCTTCCCATTCGGGAAGGCCTAGCTAACGAATATTTTTTCGACGACCTAAGGTCGCTGTTCGATAGTCCGGACCCGACCCACGGCCGATTCTGCTGTCGACTCGGAGGTCGTGGCCTTTAGTTCCGCCCCTCCGACTCGGCGCTCGATTTCCTCGATGTCTCGGCCGTGCTTTTGTAGCGCGGCCGAGTGTGAGTTCCATCTGCTCTGGGACTCTTTGATGAAGGCGTCAATCTTCACGTCAAGTTTAGAGATTATTTCCGTGAGGCTCGCCACCATAGGTAAGTCCCCCGGGGCGGCTGCTGACGCCTCTGCTGCAGCTGGGGAGGGTGGAGGAGGGGTTCCTGCCCGTTGAGAACTGTGGGCTCTTTTCCCCCTAGTCATTTTTACAGGAGACTAGACTGGTTAAATTTAGTACTGAGCAACTAATTATATTAAGTAAAAACTATTTTAAATAATTTGGTAAGTGTGGTGGAGGTAGGTGGCCCAATTTCCCCAAGTCTTGGGAGGAGCACTATAAACTCAGACTTGCTGGGTTGCCGCCATCTTGGATCTCCACCGGAAGAATATTTTTAGAAGTAAAAATCTGATCCAGAGTGGAATCCTGAGATATGGTCAAAGTAGCCTCAGTACGAAATTGATGAACTCTTGGCATTACATCCCAAAGACAATGAACTTGACAAATTTTTAAAACATTTTGCTTGTGGTTAAAATTATTTTTACACAATTAATTCACTGAAACAAACTATGTCCCATTATCTTGATATGAAGTTAAAAATCACAACACCAGGTTATAGTCCAACAGGTTTATTTGGAAGCACTAGCTTTCAGAGTGCTCCTTCATCAGGTGGCTGTTGGACTATAACCTGGTGTTGTGTGATTTTTATTTAACTTTGTACACCCCAGGCCAACCTCCATGTCATACCTTGTTATGAACTGCTTTTTGTCCTTGCTCTTTTCAAAACAGCAACCATACAGTCTCACAAAAACACTTCAGACCGTGTCCTCAACATGTAGGTTGATCCCCATTTCTGGGAACATTTTAAGAGGCTTTAAAAATTGTATGCTGACAGCCATCACTATCCCTATCAAATAAATGAATGGCCCAGGGCTTCTCCTTCATTAACCACTCTCAGGCACATATAGCCCTTTTTGGTCATTGGTCAGTCAGCTGGGAGGTCACAGGTCACTGAGGAGCTGAGATAACCTGCAGGTCACAGGATCATTGGGCTGAATTAGATCCTCAGTCAAAGTACTAGTTTTGCGTTTAATTGCGATTGTACCAGTGAACAGGTACAGGTGGATATCCTGCCTTCTGTGCTAAGTTCCACTGCTGTTTCCCCTTTCTTCCCTTCAAATGTAAATAGTCTTTGGTGGATTCTATCAAACAATCTATTCCTTCAGCTGTTCACATGTTTGACAGTTAACGCTCAGTTATCAGAAGCTGGTACATTTTCCACAGCACTGACTCAACCAGAGGCCACTTGCCAATCCAGCAGCACTCTCCTCTCATGCTGTATAAAGATTTGGTACTTTGGGACTTCCTGCGTTGCCCTCGTTAGAGCAAGCTGAAAAGCTTCAATAAAATGCACCTTTTTTCGCAGCTTTCAAGTTCTGTAAACAGTTAATGCAAGCTAGTGGTAAAAGTTTCTACATTTCTAAAACTAGATTTTGCCATGCCACTACAAAGGAGACATCACCTGCTGCAGTCACATTGCTTTTGCTGCATCTTATATGAACTGGTTAGAGGAATGGGATTCAAGCAATTGATGTGGCCAATACAATAAATAATCAAAGTCTTTTCCCTGGGTTGGGGGAGTCTAGAACTCGAGGGCATAGGTTTAGGGTGAGAGGAAAAAGATATAAATGGGATCCAAGGGGCAACCTTTTTACAGAGCGGGTGGTGCATGTATGGAATGAGCTGCCAGAGGAAGTGGTGGAGGCTGATATAATGGCAACATTTAAAAGGCATCTGGATGGGTATATGAATAGGAAGGGTTTGAAGGGATATGAGCCAAGTGCTGGCAAATGGAATTAGATTGGGTTGGGATATCTGGTTGGCATGGACGAGTTGGACCAAAGGGTCTGTTTCCATGCTGTACATCTCTATGACTCTACCTTGGGTGATTAACTATGCCGTCGTCTTTTCCATGTTAATCTCACATTGTACTTACGTATCATTCTTGCTCTTCTGTTTCAATTTGTTTCCTTCTTTCTGTAGTTATGTATTAGGATATGAACATAGGAGGAATGGTTAGTAAGTTTACAAATGACACCAAAATTGGAGGTGCAGTGGACTGGGAAGAAGGTTACCTGAGAGTACAACTGGACCTTGATCAGATGGGCCAAGGAGCGGTAGATGGAGTTTAAATTTAGATAAATGTGAGGTGCTCTATTTTGCAAAGGCAAATCAGGACACAACTTATACGCTTAAAGGGAAGGTCCTGGGGAGTGTTGCAGAACCTCGGGTGAAGGTTCACAGTTCCTTGAAAGTGGATTGCAGGTAGACAGGGTAGTGAAGGTGGTGCTTCGTATGCTTGTCTTTATTGATCAGTGCATTGAGTACAGGAGTTGGGAGGTCATTTGGCAGCTGTGCAGAACATTGGTTAGGCAGCTTTTGAAATTCTGTGTTTAGTTCTGGTCTCCTTGCTACAGAAAATATATTGTTAAACTTTCAAGGGCGCAGAAAAGATTTAGAAGGATGTCGCCAGGGTTGGAGAGTTTGAGTTATAGGGAATGGCTAAGTAGCCTAGGGCTTTTTTCCCTAGCGCATTGGAGGTTGAGGAGTGACCTTATAGAGGTTTATGAAATCATGAGGGACATGGATAGGGTGAAAAGCCTTTGGATAGGGAAGGTCTTTTTCCCAGGGTAGGGGAATCCAAAGTTAGAGGGCATAGGTTTAAAATGAGAAGAGAATGATTTTAAAGGAATCTAAGGAGCAACTTTTTCAAGCAGAGTGTGGTGCGTGTATGGCATGATCTACTAGAGGAAGTGGTGGAGACTGGTACAATTACATCATTTAAAACTCATCTGGAAAGGCATATGAATAGGAAGGGTTTAGAGGGATATGGGCAAAATGCTGGCAAATGGCACTAGGTTAAATTTAGGATACCTGGTCAGCATGGACAAGTTGCACTGAAGGATCTGTTTCTGTGCTGTACATCTCTATACTATGACTTCAATGCATTTTCATTCTTCATCTCTCTCTTTGATTGGATGCACCACAGCAGGAAACAGAATGGTTCAAGGCTCCAAGTTGCATTTCTCAGGTAGTAGGAGTGGGAGAAATGCAGTTCATCGGACCCAGGCTTGCTTTCTATCACTCTGTTGTAACCTGCCCATCCTTTGGCCGTACAGAAATGAAGGCAATAACACAGCATCTGGGTTAGCAATGATGAATGCAATTTAGTTGAAAGAAAAATGATTATTAACTTTTCAAATCAATTCAACAAGCAGAAAGTCTCATTTGTAAATGAAAACGCATGTAACACTGGGCTAAGCCGAGCATTCCAAGCATAGTATTGCGTTGTGATGAAAAAAAGCATTGTCTGTCACTAGCTTTGGAATCAAGTGTTGCATCTTAAATTGACATGACAGAGAGTCACAATTGCAACACCAAATTGTCACAAATCAAGAATCTTAACATTATTAATAATACTTTACAAATGTAGGCAATTTTTGAGAAGATTTGTACCTCGGGTTTTTGTAGACTGTAACGCAGAATCACAATTTCAGATTTTTTAATTCAAGGTTATTGTCCATTCTTCATTAGTTCATGAAATTTAATCTACTGACTAATTTGTGAAAATTATAGTAGCGCTCTAAATAGAGTCTTTTTACATTACTAACATCAGCAAAGCATCATTCTGCAAAGAAGCTGGACAAGTGCCAACCCATTATGGACTTGTGGTTAATCTGATTTTCTCACTCAATTGGGCACATTCTGGCATTACCCATTCACTGAAATAAGGAAGTCATTTCAAAACTCAAATTTGATTTTTGTAATCAAACTCTAGGACTAGGTGAAATGGCCCCAGACTCTAGAGTAGTAATATCTGAAATCCTCCCGGCGCTACGGGCTAGTGAGGGCAGGAATAAGAGGATAGAGCAGATGACTACATGGCTGAGGAACTGGTGTATGGGAGAAGGGTTCACATTTTTGGATCACTGTAATTTCTTTTAGGATAGAAGTGACCTGTACAAGATGGATGGATTGCACCTTGCACCCAAATTGGATGGGGATTAAAATACTGGCGGGGGGGGGGGTGGCGAAGTGCCCAGGGAGGTAGCGAGGAAAGAGATCGATCTGAGACAGGTACAGTTGAGAACAGAAGCGAGTCAAACATTCAGGGCAGGCAGGAACAAGTTAGGACTAATAAATTAAACTGCATTTATTTCAATGCAAGGGGCCAAAAAGGGAAGGCAGATGAACTCAGGGCACAGTTAGGAACATGGGACTGGGATATCATAGCAATTACAGAAACATGGCTCAGGGATGGACAGGACTGGCAGCTTCATGTTCCAGGATACAAATGCTACAGGAAGGATAGAAAGGGAGGCAAGAGAGGTGGGGCGTTTTTGATAAGGGATAGCATTACAGCTGTGCTGAGGGAAGATATTCCCGGAAATACATCCAGGGAAGTTATTTGGGTGGAACTGAGAAATAAGAAAGGGATGATCATCTTATTGGGATTGTATTATAGACCCCCTAATAGTCAGAGGGAAATTGAGAAACAAACTTGTTAGGAAATCTCAGAGATCTGTAAGAATAATAGGGTGGTTATGGTAGGGGATTTAACTTTCCAAATATAGACTGGGACTGCCATAGTGTTAAGAGTTTAGATGGAGAGGAATTTGTTAAGAGTGTACAAGAAAATTTTCTGCTTCAGTTTGTGGATGTACCTACTAGAGAAGGTGCAAAACTTGACCTACACTTGGGAAGTAAGGCAGGGCAGGTGACTGAGGTGTCAGTGGAGGAGCACTTTGAGAGCCAGCAACCATAATTCTATTAGATTTAGAATAATGATGGAAAAGGATAGACCAGATCTAAAAGTTGAAGTTCTAAATTGGAGAAAGGCTAATTTTGACAGTATTAGGCAAGAACTTTCAAAAGCTGATTGGGGCAGATGTTCGCAGGTAAAGGGATGGCTGGAAAATGGGAAGCCTTCAGAAATGAAATAACAAGAATCCGGAGAAAGTATATACCTGTCAGGGTGAAAGGGAAGGCTGGTAGGTATAGGGAATGCTGGATGACTAAAGAAACTGAGGGTTTGGTTAAGAAAAAGAAGGAAGCATATGTCAGGTATAGACAGGGTAGACCGAGTGAATCCTTAGAAGAGTATAAAGGCAGCAGGAGTATACATAAGAGGGAAATCAGGAGGGCAAAAAGGGGACATGAGATAGCTTTGGCAAATAGAATTAAGAAGATCCAAAGGGTTTTTACAAATACATTAAGGACAAAAGGGTAACTAGGGACAGAGTAGGGCCCCTCAAAGATCAACAAGGCAGCCTTTGTGTGGAGCTGCAGAAAATGGGGGAATATACTAAATGAATATTTTGCATCAGTATTTACTGTGGAAAATGATATGGAAGATATAGACTGTAGGGAAATAGATGGTGACATCTTGCAAAATGTCCAGATTACAGAGGAGGAAGTGCTGGATGTCTTGAAATGGTTAAAAGGTGGATAAATCCCCAGGATCCTATCAGGTGTACCCGAGAACTCTGTGGGAAGCTAGAGAAGAGATTGCTGGGTCTCTTGCTGAGATATTTGTATTATTGATAGTCACAGGTGAGATGCCGGAAGACTGGAGGGTGGCTAACGTGGTGCCACTGTTTAAGAAGGGCGGTAAAAACAAGCCAGGGAACTATAGATCAATGAGCCTGAACTCGATGGTGGGCAAGTTGTTGGAGGGAATCCTGAGGGACAGGATGGGCATGTATTTGGAAAGACAAGGGCTGATTAGGGATAGTCAACATGGCTTTGTGTGTGGGAAATCATGTCTCACAAACTTGATTGAGTTTTTTGAAGAAATAACAGAGGATTGATGAGGGCAGAGCAGTAGATGTGATCTATATGGACTCCAGTAAGGCATTCAACAAGGTTCCCATGGGAGACTGGTTAGCAAGGTTAGATCTCATGGAATACAGGGAGAACTAGCCATTTGGATAAGAACTAGCTCAAAAGTATAAGACAGAGGGTGGTGGTGGAGGGTTGATTTTCAGACTGGAGGCCTGTGACCAGTGGAGTGCCACAAGGATCGGTGTTGGGTCCTCTACTTTTGGTCATTTACATAAATGATTTGGATGTGAGCATAAGAGTTAGTAAGTTTGCAGATGACACCAAAATTGGAGGTGTAGTGGATAGCAAAAAGGGTTACCTCAAATTACAACAGGATCTTGATCGGATGGGCCAATTGGCTGAGAAGTGGCAGATGGAGTTTAATTCAGATAAATGCGAAGTGCTGCATTTTGGGAGAGCAAATCTTAGCAGGAGTGTTGCTGAACAAAGAGGCCTTAGAGTGCAAGTTCATAGCTCCTTGAAAGTGGAGTCGCAGGTAGATAGGATAGTGAAGAAAGCATTTGGTATGCTTTCCTTTATTGGTCAGAGTATTGAGTACAGGAGTTGGGAGGTCATGTTGCAGCTGTACAGGACATTGGTTAGACCACTGTTGGAATTTTGCATGCAATTCTGGTCTCCTTCCTATCAGGAGGATCTTGTGAAACTTGAAAGGGTTCAGAAAAGATTTACAAGGATGTTACCAGGGTTGGAGGGTTTGAGCTGCAGGGAGATGCTGAATAGGCTGGGGTTGTTTTCCCTGGAACATCGGAGATGGAGGAGTGACTTTATAGAGGTTTACAAAATCATGAGAGCCATGGACAGGATAAATAAACAAAGTCTTTTCCCTGTTGTCAGGGAGTCCAGAACGAGAGGGCATAGGTTTAGGGTGAGAGGGGAAAGATATAAAAGAGACCTAAGGGGCAATGTTTTCACACAGAGGTTGGTACGTGTATGGAATGAGCTGCCAGAAGAAGTGGTGGAGGCTGGTACAATTGCAACATTTAAGAGGCATTTGGGTGAATATATGAATAGGAAGGGTTTAGAGGGATATGGGCTGGGTGCTGGCAGGTGGGACTAGATTGGGTTGGGATATCTGGTCGGCATGAACAGGTTGGCCCAAAGGGTCTGTTTCCATGCTAAACATCTATATGACTCTAATAAGAGGTAGTATATTCAAGTCTGGGATGAAGAGGAATTTCTTCACTCAGAGTGTTGCATCTTTACAAGTATATATCCCAGAGTGTAGTGGAGCTCGGTGGGGGCGTACTTTCAAGATTGAAACCAATGGATTTCCGAAGATGAATGACATGAAGGGATAGTATGGGAAAATAGCACTGAGGTAGAAGATCAGCCATTGGTCTGTTTAAATAGCAGAGCAGGCTTGATGGGGCTGAATAGCCTACTTCAGCTACTATTTCTTCTGTTCCACTGAATGATTTCCACTTATTATCCATTTATACTTATGGTAGCTTAGTCATTGGATTATTGTGCCATCCAGTAACACAGTCATATGAACAGGGTTGAAGTTAATTAAATCTAGAATAAAAACCTCGTACATCGGTAATGACTATAAATCTGTTCTGAAAACTTCTTTCATCCACTAATGTCACTTAATGAGGATTATATACAGTGTGGTTTACCCTTGATCGTCCTCTTCAATCGCATACCCAACACTCCAAACAAAAGACAGTCACCACAAAGATTACAGTAGCGCCCCATGAACTTAATCCGTTCTGGGGCCCGGTTCACGAACTGAAAAGTTTGTGAACTGAATCAATTGTTCCCATTGTTCGGATAGCGTAAGGATGCTTGGATGGCTGTTCACAGCGCACGTGCCAAAGGTGAAATGAATGAGATCACATGGGGTCCGAGAGCTTTTGCATTCAACAAACGCGTAGCAATGCAGAACAATGAAACCACATGGTCGCACACGGGCTTTTTGCATTTGTACCTTTGTTCATACCTTGAATTTCGTACATACATTGAAGCTAAATTTTATGTACAATCCTGATCGTAAACTGATTTGTATGCGAACGGGGTCATTCGTATGTCGAGGTGCTACTGTACATCAGTTCAAGGTGGTGGCTCACCAGCTGAGTCTAAACAAAATGCAGGTCTTAACATGCATTTATGTATTCCTGAGGAAGGGCTCTTGCTCTAAATATAGATTCTCTTGCCCCTCAGATGCTGCCTGACCTGCTGTGCTTTTCCAGCACCCCACTCTTGACTCCCTATGCATTTACGTAGTCCTTCTAATGTCATAAAAACATTCTAATATATAGATTCCAAACCGAATGGCACATGAGACAGACAAAGCACGTGTTGTACCTGCTCGCATTGATAGGTTCTCCTGCAGCAAGTTGCTGGTCTGTTACCAAAGGCTGTAGCTTCACGAGCATCACTCCACATCAAGCACAGCTTAACAAGAGACTCATTGCCAGTCATGGGCATTTCGGAAGGAATTGTAAATTAATAATCAACCTAGATCAAAAGCCTCTTGTGGTGCAGAGGTACAGTCATTCCCCTTCAACCAGGTAGACCTGGGTTCAAGTCTCACCCACTGCAGAGGTGTGTAAGAACATCTCTGAACAGGTCAATTAGGAAAATAGGTTAAATTAAAAAAAACACTAGGGTGGCACCTTATGCAAACCCTCTGTGTACAACAAGTGGTGAACTGTAATTCAAACCTGGAGCTTCGAGCTCAGAGGCAGGGACGCTCTTTACTCCCAAGAGGTTAATAAGCAAAAATTTCAACTCCAGACTAAAAAAAAATTAGGTCAGGTAACCAAAATCTTTAACATGTCAATGAGTGATTTGCAGGAAAAGAAAATGATGAGAGAGAGTTAGGAAAGGGAATTTCAGAGCTCAGTGCCAAGGCAGCTGACAGCTTGGATGTCAATGGGGCGAGTGATGAATCACAGCTAATTCCCAGGCAAAGGTGCATCAATCTGTCTTGTGTGCAGATACTCAAGCAGGACAGTAATGCAGCGGCACTTTTCAATCTTCCTAAACAAAAATTAAATTTTGCATTGGGATTACACCCAATTTTCCACAATGAATGTACTTTGGAATGTTATTCAGATTAAAGAATTCATAGTTCAGATTAAAAAAGGTGATCGAGGTACAACTTTTCATCTGTTGTAAACCACCAGATCAACAGATCATTGGCCTAAGTTGCAGTTATTCATGGATGCAAGTCTACTCTGAACTCTGAACTCCCCTCTGCTGTTTATCTTGTACCACAGGGACACTGTCCCATGTGCTCTTTCCCCACTTAGCATCCTCAGTTAGTTGAAAACAAAGCCTCCTCTTGCACTTTTTCTAAACAAAAAATATTACGCTTGTGCATCTCATCTCCAAAGTATTCCCTTCCTTCTACAATTTAAAATGTGCTTCTTTTTTTTCCCCTCAAGCCCCTGCTGACCATCCAACACAGCAGCTGCACTTCACTGTTACTGACCCCTCATTACTAAATTATCCAGCCTTGTTAGTGCATCACACCCTATTGCATTCCTCACTCACACGGCTGAAAACTGATGCCAAACTGTCCCCCAGCAGTTCCTGCATAAGGCTCCCAACTGTAAAGTTGTGTTTGAAAGCTGACAGGAAGAGACCAACCTAGCTTTGGAGGAACCAAGGTTACCATGACAACAGGACAAAGTTCCCTCATGTTCTTTGCTGGTCCATCATTGCTTCAGCCAATGGCCATTGCCATGCTTGGGAAAACTTGGTGGGTTCCTTCATGTGATGAGCAGTTATTGTCGCTCATTGGCTTTGCCCAATGTATTGAGTTGGTCTCTCTCTCTCTCAATTTTATGCTATCGCAAGAGTGCTTTTATACACTGAACAAATTTTTCAGTTCATCTACCAACAGGTTTTACGGCATGCCAAAAGCTGAGCACTGCTACAAGCACACCTTTTTAAACACTACTGAGATTCAAATCCAGAAACAGAGGGATGGGAGATCAAGATCACTCAGTGAAAATTAGAAGGATTTTTTTTTGTTTCAATTTCCTGTGGATCACCAGAGTGGATTTCCTTCCACAAAAATAAAAATCGTACAGTTAACAGGAATTTAGATGGGTTAGTCTCATTTGAGATTATTACATGCCACATAGATTAAATACAGTTGACACAAGATGAATAATGTAATGTGTGTGGTTAAACGTATAATCCATAATTTCAGTTGATGCACCTTTTCTGGACTGAGGTAGAGACAAATTCAGAACATTCATTCAAATGGTTCAATGAGTTGCTCACTCTCCATGTTAGAATGGACTGTGCACAGTGTGTGGGTGAATGGGATGGATGATCTATTAGGCTCATCTCTCCTTTCTCTATTCTGCATTGCTTTCTGTCACACTTTGTTCATCCTATTACTGATGTTAACCACTTCTGTTAAAAACAGAACAGTCAAAGTCACTCACCACTTTCCTGGGCCATGCCACATTTCCTTTAACATAATGCAGTAAAAAAAATGGTTCATGGAAGTGGATCGTCATTATTTCAGCAATTATTCCACACCAGCAAGTTTCCCGAAGACATTGATCCAAAGAGATCTCAAAGACAGAAGGAGATACAGCCTTCTCGACTTAATGTTGAGTACAACACCTTCAAATTGTAATCTAACTTCTATTTCTTTCCTTTCTTTCAGCTTTGTTACATTCTCTGTCACCATATGCTCTTCCCCTTGCCCCACCCAAGTGGGTCTGTCTTCTCTTTTAAATCTGGCAGGTAGACACACCATTGTTCTGCAAGTCTCACATTCTGATCACACTAGCAACATCTTTTCTCTACCAAGCGTGTGGTGCTGGAAAAGCATAGAAGGTTTTTCAGCACCACACTCTCGACTCTGATCTCCAGCATTTGCAGTCCTCACTTTCTCCTTGTTGATCTTTTCTCTACCACCCACCTCTACATCCCCACCCCCAACTATAACATAAATGCTGCACCCCTCCACACTTCACTTCAGCTCTGACGAAGAGTCATCTAGATGTGAAACATTAGCTTGCTCTCACTCCATGGGCGCTGCCTGACTTGCTGTGGTCTCCAGCATTTGTAGTTTTCAGTACAATCCTTAACTAATTTTCATGAGGAGCTAACTTCTGTCAACACCCTAAGCCAGATCTAACCCAGCAACTGATAGATATTCACATAGAAAATCTAAATTTGAAAAGGAAACAAAATATAAATTTTGCAATTTTTTTTACTATGAAGATGATGTGGGAAACTGTTGAGCTCCCTTTATTGAAGTATAAATCTGAACAATTTTTAAATGTATACTCTAGTGGATGAGGCAGCTCATAAGTAATCATTTGAGCTGAGGAAAGAGCACGATT